>NC_056527.1:13865585-14039903 GCF_019175285.1 Sceloporus undulatus
CAGATTGTGTGGATCTTTTTTCCCCTGGGCAACTGACAGTGATGGTGACCTTTATCATCCACTGAAGAATATGTTTGTATGTTGTAAATGCACTGAAAAATCCATGCATGTACACTGTTTAGCAATGCATGGCTTCCCAAATTCATCACATTCTCTCAGTGGCAGGGAAGTACCATTGACATTGACCAGAAAAAATAACTATTCTACATGTTTACCATTTAACAGAGAATAGGATATTAATTTGGGAAACATGGAAATCCAATCAGTTAGAGAACCAAGATGACCACTGTGTATGCCACCAACTCATCCTTTCCTATAACCCCCATGGACCATTCTACTAGATAGTTATGAAAATTATGTAGCATGCAACAAAATGTTACACCAGATACTCCTGTTCAGGATTCCACTTAGGAAGTTAAAGTTCGTGCTATTTAGTTAAACCCGCTTTGGGGCTATTCCATTCCTGTCGGAATTTACCTGTGGGTAAACATCTGATGGACAGTAACATAGAGGGCTTGATTCCCAACTTGGCCATGAAACTCACTGGCTAATCGTGGGTAAGTCACATGCTCTCAGCCTCAGAAAAGGCAATAGCAAACTTCCTCTGAACTAATCTTGCCAAGAAAAACCCATAATTGGGTCGTTTTAGGGTCGTCATAAGTTGGAAATGACTTGAAGGCACACAACGCACACCAAAATTTGATGAAAGCCAAGAGCCAGGGGATGAAGCCAGTTTTCTGGATCACAGAGCTCATCAAGACTGAAGGATCAGCCAGGAGACAGAGAAGCATCCTGGTAGACACCAAACATACACTAGAGATGAAGAATGCCTTGTTGGTCAAACAAGGTTTCACTGCCACAGGAAGACATTTTAGGGCTTGTCTACATTGGGGAAGAATGCTGAACTCACCCCAAAGCTGGTGTTGCCAGTCCTCATAACATCTACTGCTGGGGAGATACTGCATTTTTTGGCCCTTCACCAACTTTGCTCTGATTGAGGCAAAGTTGGGGGGAAGCCTGATGCTTTCCAGAAGCCTTAGAGTTACCTTGGATTTTTTGGCCTGTGGACAGCTGGTTTGGGTTCAATTTGACCTGATCCATTGTCCACACACCAGCAGCTCCTTTTCCCCACTGAGCAGCACAGATCAAGGAGATGGCCTGTTTTCAGAGCCGTTGCTCCACTACTTTCTTGCAGGCAGTTTGACATTTTAACCGCCAAAACTGTCCCAGGATATGTAGTTTGGTGAGGCATTAGAGCTCTCTCACAGACCAGGCTGAATACCTCACCAAACTGCAAATCCCAGGATTCTGTAGGCTAGAGTCATGGAAGTTAAAGTGATACCCAACTGCTTTAATTCTGCAGTCTTATTACATCCTGAAACTCTCTGGGCCTATACTGTATATTTCAATCAAAATAACAATAACAAGAGAGAAAAAACAAGAACATTTAACACACTTAATTTTTCAGTACTTTTTATCTTAAAGAGCTGTGTCAAGTAACACAAGTTAATTAGTAATTAATCCATCAAACAATCAATATATAACATCAAACATGGAGCCCTGGTGGTGCAGTGGTTAAATGCCTGTACTGCAGCCATTCACTCAAAACCACAAGGTTGCGAGTTCAAGACCAGCAAAAGGGCCCAAGCTCGACTCAGGCTTGCATCCTTCCGAGGTCGCTAAAATGAGTACCCAGACTGTTGGGGGCAAATTAGCTTACTTGCTAATTAGCTTACTTGCTGTTCACCGCTATGATATTTGGAATAGCAATATATAAATAAAACAAATTATTAATAATAATAATAATAATAATAATAATAATAATAATAATACATGTATTGTCCCTTGTTTTCTACTTGCAAGATTTTCTTCTTCTTCTTCCTAATATTATGAAATTTTGACACTAACTCGGCTGCAGAGGTAACTTTCCCTGCTGTATGTTTTACTTTACACATTCATGTAATTGCCTGGGAGTACAGCCCGCTTTGAAAGCTCCATCATGGTATACGGTATGACAGGTTTGCTTATAGTAGATCTAGAAAATGGTTTCTTTCTTTCCCCTTGGTATCAGTACTTCCATTGTAACAGATGACCTGTCAATGTGGCTCCCAAATAGTATATGGAGCAAAAGCAGTTGAAATGAAAGCAACAGCTCCTAGGGTGGTGTTTTTCCCCCCCGAGACACTTTCGGGGGAGAGAGGAATATGCAACACATACCATCTTAAAATTGGAAGAGGTCAAACTCATTTAATGTTCAATGCCATCAAATTTCCCCAGTCCCAAAATACAGTGGGACCTTGATGTCCTCTGGGGTTGGTTCCAGGACCCTCTGTGAATACCAAAATCCATGGATGCTCAAGTCTTGTATAAAAGAGCAAAATCAAGGTTTGCTTTTAGGAATTTATTTTTAAAAATATTTTCAAGCAGTGGTTGGTGGAATCCATGGATGCAAAATCTGTGGATACAAAGGGTGGACTGTATGAAAATCCACACACAGAGCTAGGAGTCATTATGTTTTTGAACTACAACTTCCAGAACCCCCATGAGCTTGTCTTAACCCCCATTAAGCCAAAACTGTCAGATTTGAATCTGGAGCTGTAATGAATGCTCCTTAGGGTACCTCATATTCATTGCTGGTCTATTTCTTCTGCAGAGACTGAGAGCAAAGGACTGAAGTACAAGAAGCAGAAAGTCTAATTAATCCTATATCTTGTTTCCAATACTGGTTAGCAAAACACAGAGTTTTGAATAGTTCCTTTTTTGGACTAATCCCCCAACCAATGTAGGTATCAAATCATTTTCTTCCTTGTCCAAAGAAAAGTAATATTGTAGAACGAGGGGAGAGTGTGCTTGTATCACAAACCAACATTTAGATTTTTTTTAAAGAGGCAAACATTAATATTTGTGGTTACATGTAAATTACTTTTTACAATAACTGGCAATGTTTAGTGCCTTTAACTTTAATAATAACTATTTCTTTTCAAAAGTAACTTTCCCTGTTCAGTTTGTTTCTAAACTAACCACCTCTCTCAATGTAGGTCATTGGTAGAAAACACATCTGGCAGGTATTAAAAGAATCAGGTAGAATGTGATATGAATGACCTCAGCTTGACACCTTGTATAACTATTGCCAGTTAATGTTGATAGGCAGATAAGGAGTCTGGTTTATATCAGCTCAGGCAAAGCTTAGACCAAATGTCATCATTTTGCATTCTGCAACTTCATTTGGGCAAGTAATTACACATTATTGCAACTTATACAAGGATGACATCTAGCACCTCACCGAGCAAGGGTTTTTCACATTTGTGCCGTTATGCTCTGGAGGTCACTGAAGGCACAGTTTTAACTACACTAGTGAAGATTTTCATTCTACGTTAAGAATGAAGACCAAAATGTTTTAAAAAACTTTTAGTTTTACAGTACTTGTAGGTGAATGTAACGTACTCCATCTGCCGTAACCATTTTCAGATGTCACAACTGGAACTACTCATTGTGTTCCACACATGTATTAAGGGCATTAGGATGTGGGCAGTTTTTGTTTCAGCGTCTTTCCTAATAATCTCTAGCATCAAATTTGGCTTTTCTATATCTCCTGCAGTCTGAGTTGACATTTTCACAGAACTATTCACCATGTCCCCTTAGGTTTTTCTTTCTTTTTGAGTCATCACCAGTTCAGAACTCATCAGTTACACGGTCCTTCACAATTACATCTGTGAAGGAGAATCAAATTTCTGTGCTTGTAAAAGTTTCTCCTCTGCTGTCTTCCAGACCTTTACTTAGAGTGCCACCTTAAGATCTGAGATGGTAAAGCAGTTTTAGTCTGGAGAAATATTACACACAATGTTTCCACATTTACTGCTTTCAGTGGTAATTTGTGAGGTGTATTGCAACTCTCACCACTACTTACATTTATGTAAGATTGACCACTATGAATTGTGTGAATACTTAGTGTATTATCTTGGTGGCTTTCGATCTCATCAGGGATTAAAGCAACAAGTTGTAGATGCCCAAATGTTCCCTAATCATGTGAAAAGCCATTTCTTAAAGAAGATAGGAAGTAGTAAAGAACCTGTCACAATTAGGAATGTTCATTCAGTTAGAAATTTAATGTGAACGTACCAAATCAGACACTTTGAAATTGATTTGCAAACCAAATCTCAGTTTCCATCAAAATCTGAAGTTCTCTGACTTTTTCAGTGTTCTCTATTATTATTATTATTATTATTATTATTATTATTATTATTTAAAGAAAATGCATACAGAATTCCTGATAGTAGGAGGGGAAAGTATGGACAAAACATGCATACTTGTGAAAATAATATTAAGAAGGGATTCTTGTAGGCAAATACAGAAAACATGTTAGGAGAAATTCCTAAAAAATTGTGATCAACATTTTTTTAAAAAATGTATTTTTATGCAATCAGTTTTTATTTTAAATCACAAACTTCAAGACGACCCAAAAATTAATTAGTAAAATGCTCAAGGTTTGATTGGAGCCAGATTTAAATTTGGTATGGTAGAAAACAAAGAGAAAACAAAATGGACAGATTTTTCCATTCCTAGTGGTAATCATGCGCAATATAACATCTGGCTTTGAGACATCTTCCTTTAGAAAGGATATAAATTTATAACTACTGGTTTGACTATGACTCTGGAGACCAGGGCTTGAATCCTGGCTGGCCCTGTAAACCCACTGTAAACCTTGGGCAAGTCACACACTCTCAGCTTCAGAGGATGGCAGTGGCAAAACACTCTCTAAAGAAACTTGCCAAGAAAACTCCATGATAGGTTTGCCTTAGGGTTGCCATAAGTTGTAAAGGACTTTTGGGCACGCATACAACAACAACAACAACAACAACAACAACAACAATGTTGCTGTCTCTCCATCCTCATCTGCAATTCATGGAAATAATACTGATTTCTTTTGCAAAGTTATTGCAACAAACTGAGTTACTGGTAGATATGGCATATGGCATGCTGCAAACACTATATAGCACTAAGCAGATAATAAGTATTATTATTAGTTTGTGGAGAGTTTATGGAAAATGAGGGAAGAAAGAAGTTAGAGATAGTAATTACTGCAGCCATGTTCACATCATTATCATAATCATTCAAGTTGCATCTTACCATCTTATTAAACAACAATCCCAAAAAAGTACACATGATTTTTCCTATATAAAGCATGATTTTTATGTTTTTTATAAGGCATAAAGGGCCAATTACACGGTCCACCTCTGGTGCCAGGAAAGTGTGTAAAGACATTTAACCTTTATCCAAGTACCCAAGTGAAAAATTGTGATGCTCCCAAAGTACATTTAGAGGGTCTGTTGGCACTTCTGAAATCAGAAGTCTCATTGGTCTTTCCCTGCACCTAAGCTATAAGATGATGGGGAAGGGGAAATCCAGTTGAAGTCTTACCACTTTTTGCATCTGAATTAAAACTTTAATATCACATCTCTTAATCTTAACACCTCCTTTATTTTGGACTACAATGAAAGTGCCAACATTGTAACAATTCTTGCTACTCTGTGGCAGTTTGGAATCCATGCAGAAAAAGCTGTGATGAATAACAAGGTCCGGAGGGGTGTCAGCTATGCATTACACTAGATTTATACACAGCTTAAATTACCAGGTTAGGGGCTCTGGAGTGGTAGGAACATTCCAGTTGGTTTCTATAAATCTTTTGAAAGATTTGGTCAAAAACATATATTTGATGTATGTGTTGGAGTGCATGGGCTAATCTGAAATGGACTTTCAGGCATTCCATATTGAAATGAGCCAGGGTCTGCAGGATTTAGCACATGATGAAAAATGAAACAGAGCAAAATGAATGCCAATGTGATTTCTTTTGTAACCTGGCTTCAATTCTTCTGAAAACGACTAGCAATATTCCCACAGAGGCTAGATCTATCAACAGTTATTAGACCCAGTAGCTAAATTGTTCAGAGGCCATAAGTCCTTGCATACCAGCTGCCATTAGATGACAGAAGGGCAAGGGAAGAAGTATTACTTTCGTATCTCGACTGGCAACTGTGGCAATCAGGTGGATGGACTGGACAAACTTTTGCTGTGATCCATCACAGCAATTCTTACATTCTTTTCTTTTTGAACATTTATTTCTCACAAGAGAGGGACAGGAAAGACTATTGCTTGGCTAGCGATCCCAATGTAATCTTCAGATCTTGGAACACCAGGAACTATTCCAGTCCTATAGATGTACACCCCAAACAGCTGTAGTTGTGGTTCCTCATGTCTGTGAACACAGCTGCAGGTGCGGTAGAATCACACTCTGATAGATAAAACAAAGGGAAGCTTGGGGAGATTTTAAAAAAAGTCTTGACTAGCAAGATTTAGGGTTCATCTACACTGGCCAAACCATTCCTGGCCCTGGAGATGTCCAAAATTCTCCCCATTACCTCTATAATCCAGAGCAACTTTGGCTGGTGGTCTACACATCTCATTGTGCAGCCTGGCTGGTGCGAGTCCAGAGTGACCAGATGTCCTAACTGCAGAGGAGGGCAAATGCACTGCAAAATGTAGGGCATTCAAGAAAAATGTAAAAGCTAAAAACACTCACATAAATATAAATTCAGGCTTCTTAGTCATGCTCAAAATGGAAGACATTTTCAAATTCTTCCTGGAATAATAGTTAAGATAGTCACACATGACACACTGTTGATGTTGTTCACTTTGTGAATTTCATAGTTCCTTCTGCTGCATTACAAACCACCATTAAATCACTCCAGGCTTCAAAGTGGCCTGCGAAAAATACTAGAGGAGTGCAGCTGACACGTAGTAACACTCTGGCAGCCTAGCAGACCTATGTAGTATCTTACATGTGCTAAGATAGCTACACTGAACTACCCCTTTTTATGGTTTATATATTACAATTGTTGTTGTTTTTATATCCAATTTTGCTCTGATGCCAGCCTCATAAATATCTTACAGTGTAGTGTATATAATTATACCGGAAGTTAGACTAGTGTATTCAATCAATACTTCTGAAGAAAATGATTTCAATTGACACAACCTCAGGATCATCCTTCTTCTTCTTTTATTTGTTTATATTTTGCCTTTCTCCCATTGATGTATCTCAAGGAAGCATGCAGGTTATTTAAAAAAAAACTATCCACAAACTTCAATTTAAATATAAATATAAAAATTATGAAAAAATTAGTTAAATATTATGTTGTTGTGATAGTGCATTGATTTGACAGTAAATGGTGTGTTGTACCCCACCTCAAAACCTGAAGAGAGGTGGTAAATAATTTTTAATAATAATAATAATAATAATAATAATAATTCAATTTAAATTTTTTAAATAAAGTTGAAAACAATTTAAAAATAAATTATAAGGCTATTCAAACAATAAAACAGCACAACACACCACTAAAACCTCATCCCATTCAGTTAATGCTAAAGCAATGCTAAAACAAGTCTATTTTGCTGCAAGGTGCCACAAGAATCCCTTTCCCCCCATTTCCTCCCTTTCTTGTTATATTGAAATAGACAAACGTGTCTGTCTTGCAGGAATAAATCCTCTTGCTCACCCAGAACTCGCCCTGTGTGTTTCTGAGACACAGCCAAAGGTTGTAAAATCACAGGAAACCTAATATCCCATGAATGGATTGATTCTAAATAGAGGAGGTCTTGATATAAGTGACTGTGCTACACTTGTATTCAGCTTTGCCCCAGAGGCTCTGAAATTTCAGAGATTAATGGTATGAAGCCTGGCATACCTCCAAGTCCACCAACTTCTGACTGGTTTACATCATCCTCTGTTCATGAGCACAGCAGGATCCTGGAGAACCAAGTCAGCCATGAAGTAGGTTAATCAGTATAGGAATAGAGTCCTAAACCAGGATTTTATGCTAAGCTCACAAAATGGATTTTGGTGTTAAAGCATCTCTCCGCTGGGTACTTTCTTGAAAATGACGGTACAAATCAAGCGTGACTTCTCTCACAATAATAACAGTAAACATCAGGGAAATAACAGTAAAGTTGTTTGCTTTGTAATGAGGGGAGGAAGTAAACTGCTGAGATAGCATAAATGCTACGGCTCGATTTGTTGAAAGCGAGCTGCATGGGCCTTTATGAATAAAGTGCTTATCAATTTTGGCCTAACCTTATTTAAGAAAACAAAAGAAATAAAATGCAGGATTGCAAAGGAATGTAGTTTCCTGTTGTACTTATGCTGATAGTTTGCTGGAGGCAATTTGTATCTGTGGAATTTTTTTGAAGGGCTATGAGCAGAGTTTCCTTGTAATAAAAGGCTGAGGAGAACCACATTTTATTCATTCATTCATTCATTCATTCATTCATTTCTTTATTGAATTTATACCCCACTTTTTCCCCTGGAAACAGGACAGCCATGCTTATTTTTTTCATGTATCTGTCGCATTCACATGTGAAATGGTAGCATGGGATATTTTGTACATGAAAAGGAGAGAGAAAATAACCCACCTCCAGTTGTATACGTGAAAGGGAAGAACAATAAGAAAAATAACACATACACACACAAGGACACAAATCTTACTTTGCTCCACTTTGCTGCTTCCTGTATTTACTCGGGTCCTGCTTTATTTTCAGTATTGGAACTGGCCTGGAAGGAAAGACTCCAACCAGAATAATGAGATAAGAGAAGAGAAATTGTTAGGGCAGGGGGAATGATAAGGCCCACAGCTTGGAAGTTCTGCTTGAAGTAATTTGATGCACAAATGTCCTCGGTGGTAATGGTTTTTATCAGTTTGATCAAGGGCAAGCAACGTGGTCCATCCATCAGACATTGTGGGACTGCCAATCCCATCTGCTGTAGTCAGCATAGCTAATGGTAAAGAAAGCTGGGAGTTGTAGTTCAACAATATAAAGAAGGAAATTTGCCTACTTCGGGTTTAGGCTGATACACTAAATTATGAACTCTCTGCTCAGGGACAACCTGGCAATGATGACTCTGGTGAGAATCTCTTTAGACTATTGAAGTGTGTTGTGTATGGAGTTGCTATTGAAGTCTGTTCAGAAACATCAGTTAGTTCAAAATACAACTATTAGGACACAGACTGGAATGACACACTGGAAGCATATCTTGGTTATTAATTTTAAAGCTCTACAAGGATTTGGGTCTAGATTTCCTATGGGATCACCTCTTTCCATAAAATCCACCCTGTACATTCAGGTCCTGTGGAAGACATTTACTCCAGTTAGCCAGGACTAGGTTAGCAGCTGTCACCCTGATGGCTTTTTTCCTCAGCTCACCTAGAGTGTGCAACAACTTGCCAGAAGAGATTTGAAAGCTGAATATGTTGCCTGAATTTAAAATAGCACAAAAGACCAGTCTTTTCTGGCAGGTCTGTTGAGATGATTTTTAAACTGTGAATTTTAAATTAGGAACCTTTAATTATGGATTAATTGTGTTAATATATAGTGGTCTTATTTGTTATTTTAAATTGATTTGATGCATATTTAATTGATGGTGGGTGTTTTTAACTGATATATGTTGTATATTAATCTGTTGTTTCTTTGCCTCAATCCATGAGGAAAAAAGAGAAGAAGCAGAAGCAGAAGAAGAAGTATTCTTTGCCAGTTTTCAGAAATCCTGGTCATGCTGTCTGGGGGATTCTGAGAGTTGTAATCAAAAAGTAACTTTTCTGAGTTCTGGTTGGAAGCAAGAATTTAGTCATGCCTGAAAAGGATGGAAAGGAATCATGAGTCTGACTATGGCACATGAGATGATGCATGAGGAAGTATGGTGTTGCATGCATGTTTTTCTGCTACTTGCGTTCTGACTCAAATGATTAAAAGCACTAAACCACACGAAAGCATGGTGTGAACAGACTACGTAAGCCTGAAAGCACATGGACCTAAAAATTAACTGCTGTTGTTTTAAAGCAAACAAAAATGTCTAGACCAAAAGAGATAACCTGTATATTTATTCATATCTGTCCATGAGTCATATCAAAAAAGTTTAAAAAACACACACTAATGAAATGGTTTGTGCAAATTCAGGGTATGACAACACTGGGGGTGGAGTGAAATCATTTTGAGGGAACGAGATATTTTGTGGATCAAGAAATCGTCTTTATTATAGCATCTCTCTCTTCTTGGAATAGACTTTCATTTTGTTGGCCCCCATCTATTCCATTACTGAATACAGACAACAATTTCACTTTTTTATTGTTCTTCTCAGTGTAGATTTTGTTAGTTTGTTGAGAAATTGAGATGACTCCACAGTAATGACACCAACCCCAAATCCTTCTAGCAGTTTCCTATGCATCTCATATATTACAGGAGACAAAATAGAATCCTATTGCCTTCATAGCACAAGCACAATGGGTTCACTTGTCCCCTAAATTGTTTCCAGGCATACCAGGCAAATAGGAATGGGACCACCATATGGCTATCCTCCCTACTCTCAGTTCACATCCCTTGTCTGGAAGAATATTATGGTTAATAGTGGAACTAGCCAAAAGAAATCCAGGAGCATCCACAGGGTCATATTCCACCATCTGACTTCCAGCATAGGTCATCCAGCAGGAAGTCAAAAACAGGTCTGAAATCTGATTGACATGCATTTAGAAAATCAGTTTTGTATAAGTGTGCCTGGAGTTGCATAGTCATTGCCCACTCATCCATCTTATCTCCATAATAAAAATAAAAATAAAGAATATTTGCAACCAGCCAGTACTAGTTATTATCATCAGCAGCCTCCACAGGAGTTTCTTTTTATGGAGCAGTTGAGCCATTAGTTCTTTCAAAGTAGTTGGGACTGCCTCTTTTTGTACGAAGGCATTAATCATCCCCTGTCTGGACTCAGCCAGTTAATCAACCTTTGCTAGTCGTTGTTAGCCAAGAAGGTCAAGAGTCAAACAAACAAACAAACAAACGATAGCCTGAATCACTCAGCAGATCTTGCCTACATCTTTTAACCTCAGCAGTTGAAATTTGTTGTACAGAATGGAGCCAGGAATCACTGGTTATGCATGAAACTGCTTTCACAGATTTATTTTATTCATTTGTATTTCTCATCTCCATAGTTCTGAAAGGATGCCTTGACAGGGTGAATTTATCTTCCAGACTGACATTTTTCTCTTTGATTGTTGAACATTAAATGACAATAGTTGCAGAAGATCACAAGTAATGCCCAAGAACTCCAAAACACTCCCTAAAGCACCTATATAGGGGGATCAGTTTATCTCAATGATGGTGAGATGTATTTCTAAATAAATATATGTGTATCACACCTGTGTAACTTGTAACTCACCAAGCCAAATGCATCTCCAAAATTCCACCTTAATCAATTTGATTGATTCCCCCAAATGGGAAGAGAGATTGTCAGATATCTGGCAGGGCACAAAATGTGATTGATAGACTGCATTCTCTTGGTGAGTCACTAGTTGTGCAAAATAATGAGACTGAAAGGTTTGCAAGAGAATATAGACAAAGAAGAAAACTTAGTGCAACTTAAAGACTGCAAGAGGGCAAAATGCCTATAGAGTGCAAATGCTAAGTGCATAATTATATATATTTAGTATTCTCTTGATACTTTTAAAATTAAAAAACCCTACAGTTACAGGTTAGGAATTCTATTTTCAGCAGTTTTTAGTGTTTTAGAAAGACCCGCATAAGCACTTATATTTGTGCTCACAGAAATATCCATTTCTATAACACTTAAGATTTCTGGAACTTATTTAAACTGAACCTTTCAGCATCTCTCACCCATGGCTATGTTGGTGAGGATTTCTGGGAAATATAGCAACAACATCTAGAGGACTGCATAATTCTCATCCTTGTTGCCTAGAATTTATGACTGCACCTCTGAGTTATCATACTCTCAAGATATCTGAACTAAGCCTATTTGTTGAATAATTCATTTAAGTAATTAAGACAGATGATGAATGTCTTGGTAACATGGAGAAAGTCTGATGTATTTACAACATGTACAAACATGGAAGAAAGTGCTTTTAGTTCTGCTTAGAAAATATCTTATATTTAAATCTTACACTGAGTTGATTTCCATTTAAAGCTTTACCAGCAGTTAACTTTATAAAAAAAATTAATAAACTAGATGCTCATATGCCTTCCTCACTTTAGTATAGATGCAAAGAGGAAGCATTTGATTAAATTTTAAATTAACTGCAACTTTCCATGTCATTCAGACCTGCAAAATTATGCTTAACTAGTTAATAGAATGAAGCCAACTTCAAACCATAGTTTATGAAACTAGCTTGCTGTTACTAATCATAGTTAACACTAATGACTGTCTGTCTGATTTATTGTTACAATTATTGTCAGCCTTTAGTTAATTTAAAATGTAGGTGTACAACCTCCTTCTCATGGTTGTAGATTGCGGAAGAGATGGAAATGGAGAAGGTGTCCCTGAATGTACGCCATTGGCAGGTTTCATTTTTATCGATTTTATTGTCTGTATGTACAGTGCTGTGTAAATCTACAGTGCTATATAAATAAAATATAATCATCATCATCATCATCATCATCATCATCATGTGTAGGCTTATACTCTGAATGCTAAACCATAGCTTAGAATTATTCCCAAATGCAGTCACTTTAATTACAAATTACTGTAAGCATGTGTAATAGCTTCCTTACTGTTTAAACGATGGTCCATATTAGACTTTGAAATCTATACATGTTTTGAAAATAGTTCTTAGCATAATGTAACAAACTTTATGCCGTGTGAAGTTTTGTCATTTTCAATGTATATTGGTGGGAATGGCAAAACATCTCTTAGTGACACTATTGTCAGTGGCTTGATCAGAAATAGAGAAGCATTGGATAGAAGCAGACAACCAGAATGTTTCCAGATGGATAGGAAAAATCTGGCATATAGGCTTAATGGAAATGTTGATTTACACTGTAAAGGCCTTAAAAATAACAAAGCAGATTAAAACATTTAGGGAATCTGTCACTCTGATATTTTTATGTCAACAAGGATTGCGATGTGAGATATCCTGCTACTCAGAATAGAGCATTTTGGAGAAACACATACAGTGGACTCTTGTTATACACTGGGGGTTGGTTCCAAGATCCCCCGTGTATAACAAAATTCGTGTATGCTCAAGTCCCATTAAATATAATGACATAGCAGAATGGTGTCCCTTACAAAAAATGGAAAATCAAGGTTTGATATTTGAAATTTATACCTTTTTTGAACATTTTCAAACTGTGGATGCTTGAATCCGTGTATAAAAAAACCAGTGTCTATGAAGGGCTGACTGTATTGGTGAACAAGGTATAGAGTTCTTAGCATTCAGACTGATTGTGAAAAAAGATGAACAGCACACACAAAGAAAAACAAGACTTAATGAATCAACAAGATTGATCAAGATGTGAATGTTACAGAATGAACTTACCTGCCTTAAATGCCTGCCAGATATATTGATATTTATAGTTATATGTGTGTGCGTGTGCGTGTGTGTTATTCCAATGAGGAGGAGAGCAAGTACTCAGGACAAGCTAGAAAGAAGAAGAGATTTAGGGGGGGATACCTCAGTCACCTTTGCTCTGAATCCACAGTTAGTTGACCCTAAGCCTTCTCTTACTTTGACCCATGGATAAGTTGGCTCAGGTTTTTTTTTGGGGGGGGGTCTATTTTTTGACTAAAATTTCTTGACTAATACACAAATATATACGGTACATAATTAAGTATAATTAATTAATTAGCATCTCCTGTTCTACCCCCAACCCCACCCCCATCTTGCTTTATTGGGCAATAGCCATGGTGAGCAATAGAGGTCTGTTCTTCTGTTGATTGGGGTTTAGCCATATTGAAATTTCCACCCTCTCCCTCCAGCAATATCCAGTGTGACCATCAGAAGTAGGATCTCTGATGCAGTTCCTCCTCACACCAGAAATTGCTGTCAGAAAAGGGATGAAACATCAGCCCTAATCAATAGGAGAAAAGATATCCACTGATCACACCATTTGCTATCTGGTAAAGCAGGACTGGGTGATTTTTATGATTATAGCAATAATGCTATGATCGTGAATAAGCATGGACTGTGAAAAGATACCCCAAAAGATGCTCTAGTCACTTGAACAAGGATACATATTTTATATTTTAAAACTACAGGTCTATTGTCACCTTAAGACAGATACCCACATTTTTTGTACATACAGGATGGATTTATAAAATAAACAAACGTTTCATAAGTCAGATGATGGCCATGACGGCTCATCCTTACAGAACTAACAGCAACCAAATTCTTACACATTTCATTTTGCAACTGATGTATATATTGTCTTTTTCTATTTCTCACATTAGTAATAATAATTTAATTTATAGATTAGTTCAAAACACACAACTTAACATATCCTTTTTTTTAAAAAAAGGCATTCTCATACGATTTGTTCTTTATTAACACACACACCATTTACAAGAAAGGGCCAAAGCTGCTTTTATTGTCATGTTTGAAAGCATACCAGTGAGTTCTTTGGCAGATATACTTGCCTGGTATGGTCCTATAGTATGACTAAGAGGTCTGCCAACCTGCAAATGCACCTGACACCCCTAGCAGCAAAATCAATAAAAAACGAATTAAAATAGCCTTGTGTACTCCTTCTGCGGTGTCCTCCTCCTCTTCCTCCTCCTCCTCCCCCCACTGCTGCTTCTTCCCTGGTCTCAGTGGGTTCAGCTCAGCTTTTGCACTAGCTGAGTAATGTATCTGAAAAATTTACTGGCATAACTTTGGAAGGTTTAAAAACTGCTTTTATTATTAGATTCTCCCACACCATTGCTTTTGCATGCTGGCTCTCATGCCTCTTTGATCCTTTATGGACTTGGCTTGCGGACTGCATCTGAAGACTTTTGCATACTGAGGCTGCATCCATACAGCTAAAATAATTCAGGTTGACACCACTTTAACTGCCATGGCTCAACACTGTGGAATTCTGGTCATTGTAGAATGTTGTGGTACCAGAGCTCTATGACAGAGAAGGCTACATGTCTCACTAAATTCACATAGAGCGCTGTAAACAAGCACTGCAGCAAGTACTTTTTCAGTAAAAGCTGCAAAGCAAGTGGTATGTGCCAGTGAGAAAGAAAATTTAAGTTGAAGACAATCAACACATTATTTTGAGTAGCATCAATTTCATTTCTTTCTGTGGCACCTATGAACTGATCTCTTGTGGCCACAATTCAGCAAATCCAGGATTTATTGGAAGAATGGTAAAACTTGTGGCATGTATGAACTCAGCCAACCAACTCATGCCATAGTCTTCTGCAGCCTCTTGAAGACCATCCAGAATAAACTGCCATCTAAAGCCCTCTTGAAACCATCCAAAATTAATTTCTGGATCACACCAAGCTCCTTCTGAAAATTACTCCTTTGAAGCTCATGACACAGACATCTCTGCACACAGCCAAACTGTCCTGCTTTTCTAATACTCTGAAAAAAAAGGGTTCACAGTGGAAGACTTCCAGCTGGAAGCCTCCCAGGTGGAAACCATCACTAAAGTCCTACTTCAGCAGCTGACTGAGTTATTCCCACAGGGGACAAAAACAAGAAATTAATCAACCAGAGCTACAAAGTGGCTAGTATGATGCATGGTGAGTGAAGGGGATATGTGACATATTATGTAATGACCACTTGGAACTATACTAGTGTGTCTTTCTGGCTTCCCAACATTGTTTTGCAGTAGTGTACATGCATGTGCACCTACACACAAAGTTTTTGAGGAAATTATTAAAGGACTCCAAGATCATTAAAGGCACAGAGGAATTTCAGCACCAAAACAGTGAAAGTAGTGTTTGAGAAGAGAAAGGAATTCGCTGAATGCTTTCAGCAATTTAAGAAGTTGGAGGTTTGACAACAGCACAGTTCATGAGGCCAGGGGATTTTTTCCAAGATGCTGCAGGAAGATAGTGATTTCCTGTAGCTGTTGTTTCTCTTCAAGAGGATCATGGCTCACTTGGATGTACTCTAGTCAACTCCAAAGAAAAACCACCAAAGCTGTATCAGTGAGGTGAACCTGTTCTCTACTTGGCCAGTCCCACTAGGCACCTGTTGCCTCCAAGACTTGCTGTTCTATAATCTGAACTATTATGGGCAGTATTGCCATGTGTGCCTTCAAGTTGCCTGTGAACCTATGGTGACCCTTTGAATTTCATGGTGGCAACAGGTGTCTAGCAGAGGACAGATTCACCTGACTGATATAGCTTCGGTGGCTGTTTTATAGCTCCATTAATTTCACAAGAAATACTCAGAGGTGGTTTTGCCAGTTCCTTCCTTTGAAATATATCCTACAGCAGCTGGTATCCATTAACAGTGTCCAATCCAAGTACTAACCAAGGCTGACCCTGTTTAGTTTCCAAGATCAGTTGGGATCTGGTTCATTTAGGGTATTTAGGCCTTAATGGGGATTACTAAGATAATATATATATATATATATATATATATAATTATTGCTGCACTACATAATTTTAGTTATTGTGATCCCTAAGTACAAACCTGATAACTGATGGCAGTAACTAAAAGCATGCACTATACCTGTTATAGCCATTAAAATATTTACAGTATTATATAATCATATTATATAATCGTAATAGACAAACAATAAAACATAACACATTCAACCAAGCAATCAAATTATCCTTATTAGTTCTTTCCCACACAGGTACCAGATTGTTGTTCTTCGTTGCCTCCAGGAACCCCCTGTTCTCAAAACATAATTGTGAAAATGATGGAAAGACGGATCAATTTTGCCTTTGTCAGGGGAGGAAAGAAAAGAAAACACCCCCCCCCCCCCATAACTGGTTTTCAGTTGCTGATGGACAAAGAACCTGAACTACAACAACTGGCAAAAAATAATGACCGGGGTGGCAACCTTCTGGTATTATATGTGTGATGAGAAAGAATGTTCTTCTATTAAAATTGATAAAGCAGTAGAATTAAGAAATAAACATTAATTTTAATTTCTTAATTCTACTGCATTATCACTTTTAATCGGATAAAGTTTATTACACACAGAGAGAGATATATGAATTGATATTTTGATATATATACACACACACATTTAATTTTATTTCTTAAATCTACTGCATTATCGCTTTTAATAGAACATTGTACACACACACACACACACACATATATACATTATACGCACACACATGAACTGATATTTGAGATATATATATATATATACACACACACACATCCTTTTAATTTTTCTTTCTTAATTCTACTGCATTATCATTTGTAATAGAACACACAAACATATTTATACACACTAACACATACATACATATGCATTGATATTTTGATATATATACATACACATCCTTTTTTATTTCTTAATTGTACTGCATTATCACTTTTAATAGAACACACACACATATTTAAACACACACATACATATGAATTGATATTTTGATATATACATACATACACACATCTTTTATTTTTTATTTCTTAATTCTACTGCATTATCACTTTTAACAGAACATTTATTAGATAGACACACACACATATGTACTGATATTTTTCTAGAGCTTGTTGCTGTAAAGGACCTGTTCTTTCTTTTCCCTTAAACCTTTGTCTGGACAATGGGATTATTTGCACTAGGAAAGGGGGATTTATTTGCCTTTTTCCCCCTCCAGGCAAAAGCAACAGGGGGAATCTTCCCCAAGAGTTGGAAGAATCAAACCCATGCTTTTGAATTTCCAGTCTCTGTCTCTCCATCCGACATAATAATAATAAAATTTGGGGAGAGGAAGGGGAAAAAAATGAGGTGTGTGTGTATGTGTAAAAAAGGAGAAATAAACAGCAACTCCACCAGACACCACTAGAGTTCTCCTTCTCCTAAGGATCTGTGGCTTCACCCTTAAATCCTGTTTACCCCAGAAAAGCTAGAAGTGTGGAGAGAGAGAGAGAGAAGAAGAGAGAAAAATTCAGACACAATAAAAACTCCTATGCAAAGGGGGCAATATGTAGGAAAAAAAGAAGAGGAAGGAAAGAGAGAGAGGGCAGAAAGGATTGCAAAAGTTTCTCCTGGGTTTAACTTCTTCTTCTCCTTATTATTTTTCCCTCCTTTGCCCTGCAGCAACAAGAAGGAAGAGCACAAGGTGAGAGAGAGGGGGAGAAGAAAAATTAAAAATAAAGATATATATAAAGACTCTGTTTTTAAATAATAATAATAATTTTAAGCCTGGGGAAAGAGAGAAAAGACTTTGGGTTTTGCACCTCCCTTTTGGAGGATGATGATGATGATGATGATGATGTGTCTTTTATTCTTGGTTTCTTTAATAATGGAGGAAAGGGGAAAGGAAGGAAAGAAGGAGAGAAAGCTCTCTTTTGTGGGAGTCTTCTTTTTTTAATAATAATAAAAAAATAATATGATGGAGGGTTATAAACATGGCGCCTTAAAGGGAGGGAAAGAAAGGAAAAGAAGACCTTACAAAATCATGTACATAATTGAGCCACAAAAGGAGGAAGGGAAAAGGGTGGATGATGGTTTTGTGTGTGTTGCTTTTTTAATGGAGATTAGTACAATTTGTTGCAAAAACAATTAGTCCATGATGCTGATGAATCTTTCTGATCATGGTCGGCTGTGCCAATAGGATTGGAGGGCAAGGAGCATTATTATTATTATTATTATTATTATTTTATTTTATTATTTGTCGTCGTTGCCTTTCCTTGAGAATCTAACCCAGTGGGAAATATATATATATATATATATATATATATATATATATATATATATATATAATTTAAAATATTTATATATATATATAATATTATATATAGATAGATAGATAGATAGAATTTATATTTTATATATATATGTAGGGTAGGGATTGCACTGTTTTGGAAGCAAAAGGGTGGCTGCTCCTCTTCTGAAAATCCATAATTTTTATTTATTTATCTTTTAGGACGTGGCTTTCTGGTGTAATGCGAGTTATATTCGACACCTGAGGGAAAGGTGAGACTTAAGGGGCTGAGAAATGGGGGGCGGGCAAAGTGTGTGTTTGTGTGTTAAAACAAGGCTGCGGGGAGTGTGGGGGGAGAAAACGCTTTGCGGCCTGCTTCGAACGCTGGAGCCGGGGACTCGAGTGATGCGAGAGGCCGGGGAAGGCGTCGCCTATCCCGGGCGCAACCCTAACTGTGTCTTTCCGGTCCCCCCCTCCTCCTTTGGATGGGCCTGTCGGGTTCACGAGCGGCAGGGTTGCGTGTCCAGTCGCAAAGGGAGGCTTTTGAAGCCAGGTTTGGAGGGGGAAATTGCAAATGTGGTTGCGGGGTGTGGACGCCTGAGAGGGAGGACGAAGGAGGGCGGGAGGGTCCCCTTCTGAAGGGACCTTGGGAAGGGTAAAAGGGGCTCCCACGCCCACTGCCTCCCCCCCAGGCAAGGGAGTCAGGGGTTTATTCTTTATTCAGTGTGTGTGTGTATGTGTATACTGTATTTGAGGGAGTCTTTACCCTTCATAAAATAGAAAGAAAGGGAAGGAAGGCAATATAGTCTGTCTTGGGGAAGGAACGGCACACAGATGGTTTTGTTTTTTATCATGTAATATAATGGGGAAGAGGACACAGGTTGATATATATATATATATATATATATATATATATATATATATATATTCTCATGCATAGTATCATTTAATATATTGGGAAGAAGGGGGGACAGAGGTTATTATATATATATATATATATATATATATATCATGCATAATATCATTTAATGTCATGGGAAAGGGGGACACAGGTTGTTGTTTATATATATCTTTATTCATTTTCATGCACAATATAATTTTCTTCACACATTATCTTCTGCACATTTTTCAACCCAATATTAGTTTCATTTGCCTATACTGTACAGGGCTTCGGATTTTATATTGTGAATTGCATTGTAAACATTTTCATTGTACTGTAGTAAAGTAATCTGAATTAATAATAATAGTCCTAAAAACGAACTTCAGATTTTGCTGTTCCCGTTGCCTTTCACAGTGTCAAAGACTTGCACTTCCTTTGTAGATTTTTTAAAGCATGATCAGAATAGATAGTTATATAGTTAAACCTTTAGCTTCCATTCTTCTTTCCAATTTGCTTGTCCTTACAACCCCTCTTACTGATATTATGTAATACAGTATCACAAAAGCTGTATAAAAGTCTATAATCTAAATGTGTGGATCTGAATTTAAATTTAAATATAGCATTTTGTACATCCTTTCCATGTAAGTCTCATAATCTCTGTTCTAGGTTCCTTCCTTCCTTCTAACTCTTCCCTAAAACCATATCTTACATTTTTACAAGAAAGAAAAGCGAGGGAAGGTTATAATGGAGGGGAAAGACACAGGTTGAAAAGCCCCATAAGTTGTTTCTGATTTATGGCAACCCCAAGGCGAACTATCACTGGATTTTGGCAATATTTGTTTGGAGGAAGTTTGCCATTGCCATCCTCTGAGGCTGAGAGAGTGTAGCTTCCCCCAGTGGTTTTCTATGGCTGGTCTCCTGAGTCCTAGCCCAATACTCAAACCTCTATGCCAAACTTTGTTTTTACATTATATATTTATTTAATTAAATTTGTATCCCACCTTTCCCTCCAAAATGGGACTCATGGAGCTCACATTAACACTGAATAAAATGTACAGTTAAAATACAAAGAGAGAAGATATTAAGGCCTAAATCTGGTTACTAGTTCCAACAGGAGTAGTCTCAATGAATCAGTTTCTAAAAGGTGAATCAGCACTTATGTAAATCTGATTGTTTCAATGTCCAACAGATACAGTACTAGCAATTGGATTTAGGCCTAAAACAGAATTAAAGGTG
Organism: Sceloporus undulatus; assembly: GCF_019175285.1. Taxonomy (NCBI): domain Eukaryota; kingdom Metazoa; phylum Chordata; class Lepidosauria; order Squamata; family Phrynosomatidae; genus Sceloporus; species Sceloporus undulatus. The sequence goes on from NC_056527.1 coordinate 13,886,363, forward strand.
TCATCTCAAATAATTTCAGACACAATTTAACTATAGAAAAGGCAGTTGGTAACAAGACTCTTCCTCAGCTATGGATTGGTTGCTAAAATCCCCTGTCAGATTCATGTAGGCCTTACAATTTTTTCTCCAAAGAAATAATTTTCTCTAATTATGTGTTCTCTAAGGAGGCACTTCCTACCATATTTTTCTTCTTTAAAAAAAAAGCCGAAACTCATACTGAAACAAATCTAGCTACTTCACATATTTAAACTTTAATGAAAGTTGGTAAAATGCTTATTGCAAAAATAAATATATAAAAATAAGTGTAAAACAAGAGGAATTCATGGATCCTATAATAAAATAAAATATTAGGGATTTTAAAAAAAATCTCAGCACATCAGAGATAGATATTATAATTGTATTTCCAAAACAATGATGTATATGTGGTCTGGTGTCATGATAATACAAGATGCTAGATCTGGACATTGCCTCTGTTAAATAAAAGCTTAGTTATGTTTGATTTCATCCAGATGCTGAAATTCCAACCTTCAAATCTCTGCATACCAACATCTTTTGTTTTAGCTGTTCAGCAAACAAATTTTGAATGGGGTGGAATTAACAGCAAAGAATCAAGTGGGTTCTCTTGGAGCACTTGAAACTATAGAGTTTAAAGAGAAGGGAGTGGAACTAAAAATATAAGAGAGGGGATTAGATTAAAGGCCTGTGCAATTCCAGCATTGTGTTCTCACAGTGACAAACCAGTCTGTAACTGGATTGGTGGAAGTGGATTTGTATGCTCCATTCAACAAAGTCCCCTGGCCCTCTGTATATTTCAAGGGGCTATAGAATCATAGAGTTGGAAGAGACCATAAGGGCCATCCGTTCCAACCCCCTTCCATGCAGGAACTCACAATCAAAGCATCCTCGACAGATGGCCATTCAGTGTTTGTTTTAAAATCTCCAAAGAAGGAGACTCCACCATACTCCGAGGGAGCGTGTTCCACTGTTGAACAGCTCTTACTCCTAATGTTCCTCCTAATGTTAGGTGGGATCTCTTTTCCTGTAGCTTGCATCCATTGTTCCATGTCCTATTCTCTGGAGCAGCAGAAAACAAGCTCACTCCATCCTCCGTATGACCTCACTTCAAATTCTTAAACAGGGCTATCATATCACCTCTCAGTCGTCTCTAGCCCACATTGTGCTAGCTTGTTTGCAAGAATATCATGGGACAGGGGTAATGATGAAGTCTACTTGCACTTGTCTAAACATATGGATCCAATCAACAATGTTCCATCTCATATTCTGGAGTAGTATGATCTGTGAACTGTGAAGCTCGACAGTGGACTGGACTCTTTCAGAGTGTGGTGGAGTCTCTTTCTTTGATGATTTTTAAACAGAGGCTAGATGAGCATCTGTTGGGAGTGCTTTGATTGTGAGTTCCTGCATGGCAAGGGGTTGGACTGGATGTCACTTGAGGTCTCTTCCAGCTCTATGATTCTGTAGTTCTAACATAAAAAGTGTAACAATATGTATTTTATTCCCTTTTATTAAGGGGCATCCCACACTACACTGGGATAACTTGTAGTACCTGCTCCTGAGAGAACATAGTAGCCATTTCAACATCCAGAGTATGTTTCTTAATCCAGGGGTAATTAAGAGAGCCTGCTTCCTTTAAAACAAGAGTATAGAATTTGCAGTTCATTCATAAGCGTGATTGAAAAGTAGTATACATATTGAGTCTCCATTATCTGGAGTTCCAAAATCCAAACCACTGCAAAAACCAAAACTTTTTCCATTGGTGGCTGAGATAGTGACAGCTTTCCTTTCTGATAGTTCTGTGTACACAGACTTTGTTTCATGCACAAAATTATTTTAAAATAGTGTATAAAATTACCTTCAGACTGTGTGTGCAAAGTATATACGAAACATAAATGAATTTTATGTTTAGACTTGGGTCCCATCTCCAAGAGAGCTCATTATGTACGTATATGCAAATACAAGTATTCAATAAACAAACAAACAAACAAATAAATAAATCCAAAACACTTCTGGTCCCAAGCATTTCAGATAAGAGATATTCAACCTGTATAATTTTACGAGTTACCTAATCTGTGTTCAGAGCCCTCAATGTCATCCTAAAATCTTCTTTATCTCATAATAACCCCGGGAGGTAAATGAATTTGAGATGTGGAAGGGAAACAACTAACTTCCATATTGAGCAGGCATTAAAACCAGTGCTGTATCAGTTTCTCCTTAGCACCCCCACAATAATGTATTTTTATGTAGCATAAGTAGTGTGAATACAAAGTGTCAAGACTGTTAGACTGCTTTAAACATGGGAATGAATGAGGGATGGAGAACATTTAGTTGGAAAGATGTGATTGCTGCTCTGTTTCCTGATATATCATAAAGGTAGCTGGAGACATCAAATAGGAGAGAATGAGCCTGTGGCCCAGTGGATTGGGCAGGTAAAATACATGCAGACATTTCCAGGTTCAGTCTTGCCACTTCCAGTTAAAAATATACCTTGGAAGACTATTTCTACATCTTTGAATATAGCCCTTATTTATACATGCTGTGATGCTGATAATGAAATATATGGACACTTACATGTCTGTAGATATTTTGTTGAAACCCTTTTTGAGGTCTGTCACAAACCCTACCTTGACAAAGCAGATCATGTTCATAGTGGAGTGTTAGATTTAAACTTGTAGGCCTGCTTGTGGTTTACATGTAGGTTTTTTTAGTACATCTTTATTTAACTATAACAATTATTATTATTATAATTATTATTATTATTATTAACCTTTATTTATAAAGTGCTGTAAATTTACACAGTGCTGTACAAATATAGTGTATTCACATCTCCTTAACTAAAAATTTTGTCTTCATGCTAGGTGTGAGATTGCTTTGGGACAGATTTACAGCAGAAGACCAAATGAGAATTCCAAAGAGAATTGGAAGCACAAGCCAACTTTATATTAGTACAGGAAACATACTAGAACAGATTAATCCAGATTAATGGCCAATGGCCAAAAGGATGAAACTGACTAAATGTTGGAGTGAAATGGAATGGGGTTATATGTAAGGTATTTACAAAGAGATTAGCAGAGCGGTATGGCACTCTGTCTTCCTGGCACACAGGTTAGCAAAACAAAGCAGTATAGCCTTTAAAATGTTAGGCCTTGGGAAATGTTTTCTTGTTTGCATGAGAAGAATGGTATTGTCTGGTTGTATTGGAGTCTTTTAATAAATTAGCTGCTTTATAGAACTGGAAAATGACAGTCACTGAAGAGGTTCTGATTTAATGTTTGACCATGGAATATATAGAAACTGGCAGGATATCAGTTATTAAATATGTTATATCATGGGTCAGTTCTTAGTGTGCCATTCTGACAAGCCAGGGTAATCAGTTCTGCAGGACTGTGTTATTCCTTATTGGGAAAGCACAGACAATTAAATCTGCGTATGTGCATGTGAGACAGAAGTCAAGAATTCCTTAATCACACAATTTGCAGTTCATCAGTCTTTTGGGGTTTGTTACTGATAATCTTAAGGGAATGCAAGCATACATAAAGTGGAAGTGGAAAGTATAATCAGAATTATTTCTTCCACTGGCTTTCATTTTAGATGAATCCAACAGCTAAATAAATGCTTGTTTGCTTGAAAATGTTTATAGAGAACCAGATGGGTTACAAAGTGAAAATACTGCAAAATATTTTACATTTTTGATAATTAATTCTACATTTTATTGATATGTTTCTTTGTTTATTGTAATGGTTGCCTACTTTATGAATAGGCACTTGATGCCTGATCGTTGTTGGTACATGATACTTTAGCAGCAGAGAAGGGGCCGAGCATCCTGTTACTAAATGACTTCTTTCACATTAATTGCTATTACAAACCATAATTTAAGGGGTTTAAATCTGTTGTGAGTATAATGTGGGCATTAAAGAATATTCCAATCAATCATTATTTGTATCAGAAACACGATTTGTAAACCTGTGGGTGTGGCATAGTGATCTCAGTGTTGGACTAGGATTTTGGGAGATGAGAGCTAAAATACCTGCTTGGCCATTGAAACACATTGCGTGGCTTCTGCCAAGCCACCCTTTCTCAAAACCAGCAGAAAACAATGGCAAGACACCTCTGAACAAATCTTGCCAAGGAAACAACATGGTAGGTTCATCTTAGGGTCACCATAAATCAGATATGACTTGAAGACACACAACAACAATCACAACCTTGTCTTCATTAGTCCAGCAATGAAATATATGGTACAACTTAATTTTATCTTTACTTTAAATTTAACGTTTATTCCCCACCCTCCATATAAGTTATCATGATCACTTACAAGAAAAGCAATAGAAAAACAAAACAGTAACATGTTAATAGACTAAGAACAGCAGGTCTAGAAAGTAGAGGTACAGTTGGTCCACTATATCCACTATTTTTTTTTATCCACAGATTCAACCACCTACAGCTTGAAAATATCCAAAAATAAAATAAATTCCCAAAGCAAACCTTGTTTTTGCTTTTATATAAGGGACACTATTTGGGACACACTTATATAAGGGACACTATAGGGCAGGGAACCGTCTAACTAAAAAGATTGCATGTACAGCGCTGTGTAAATTTACAGCGCTTCATAAATAAAGGTTAATAATAATAATAATATTTGGGACACACTTATATAAGGGACACTATTTGACTATGCCATTGTATTTAATGGGACATGGGAATCCATGGATTTTGATATCCATGACGGGTCCTGGGCATAAATAAAAAGAACTTTGCCTAGTGGCCAAATATCATCCTCTCCCTCATTTCTATTTACCATGTAGACTATATTGTTACTGTTCCTATTAAATGGACAGATTTTGTTTTGAGGATTGTTTGGAGGAGCCTTTTTAGTCAATTCATTTCTGTAATGATCTAGATCAGTAGAAACGCTTGAGATAAATGAATGGAAAATTTCTCTGCTTCTGCAGATACAGAGTTTTGTTGGTAACAGTATAAACATTTTTTAAGTAGCAAAAAGAGTCTTCACTGATGGGTAGGCCATGTCATGATGTTCAGTTCTCCAAAAACTTTAAAAGGTATTAAAACTAATGCAGAGTAAATATTGCACCAAACAAAATGCCTTAATATGTATCCATGTCACGTGTTTCATGTTGCTTATTCATTTAGCCATGTAAGTATCACCTCCCAACCCAGTCTTGCACTTGCCTACTTATGCTGTGCATAATTTCATGTGAAATTAAGAAGAACAAATTCCTCTGAGATAGTAAAAATCAATTTTCTCTTCATGGCACTGCCTTTACAATGTGCTGTTTATTTATTTATTTATTTTTTAAAGGCACTGTGACAATCATTTAGCCAAAGGATACCACACACAAGCTTTTGGCTATTGGCTAATAGGAAGTATAATGCACAGTTACTTTGAAAGTACTAGAGAGAGAAAAAACTAAGGTTTGAATAAAGTCAGAATTTGCTTACTACTTTCTAGGACACATTTTTTCCATACAGTGGTACCTCGGGATACGAAATACCCAGGTTACGAATTTTTCGGGATACGAAAAAATCCCATAGGGAATTATTGTTTCGGGTTACGAAAGTTTTTTCGGGTTACGAAAAAACTCCGGCGCTATTTTAAATGGAGCCGCGGCAGAGCCGCGGCTTTTTCCCCATTAGCGCCTATGGCATTTCGGCTTACGAAGGCTTTTCGGGTTACGAAAGCGGCCGCGGAACGAATTAAATTCGTAACCCGAGGCACCACTGTACATATATATCACACTTTCCTACCATCAAGGAATTTCTGAGCTCCTTGGAAAGCTTATTCAAGCTTTGATCAAACCAGCTTCAGTGAGTTTGGTATTCTGTATGCTTTCAAACTATACCTTGGAACTGATGGTGACCAAAATATGTTGTTGAATTAAATCCGGTTGCTTGTTCCAGTTAGAGTAGGTCCACTGCTAAGTGTTACATTCAAGAGTAGGACTAATAATTGGATTTCAGCTATTGATGTTCTTTTCTCTTTCTCCAAGTTTGGGAGATAGATGCATCAGTAACAGATTTACTGATAAAATCACCATCTTGGTAAGAGAGCCTAAAGATTTCATACAGAAACATGTTCTACAAACAGGACCCTGGTTTTATTTACAAATGCCCACATTGTACACTTACATGTGCCAACATACCCACCTAGCCCATGTTTAGCATTCTTACACATTATTGAGAAGTTTTGTTCGTTATATGATCAAAATCTTTGTATTATAGACAGTCTCTTGGGGGGGGGGGGAAATCCTGTGTTTCTGGATCACTTCAACAGAAGGAATGGAGAAAGTAGGGGGACAGGGAACTGTGTGTAATTTTCTTAAAGTTATATCATCAAACAAAGGGATTTTTCTTGCCATTTGGATTTCTATCCAAAGATTGAGGTGTGGTAGTGTGATAACAGCTTCATTGTTTTTACTTGCAGTATGAGCTCCCTGAATGCTGATGTAATGCTAGCATAGAAAGCTGGAAAATTTGAAAACATCTACTGATCTGTCTATTAAGGATCTGATGCTTGCTAGTTCCCAAGCTACCCACCCCAGCTCCTTGGAATCCTATTTTAAAACTTAAATTAAAACAGCTGTTTAATTTATATATTAATTAAAAGTAAATTTCTTCTATGTGTCTACAGTGTAAACATTCAGAACAGAAGTGATAAAATGGAGATGCCCTTTAGATTTGCTTTCATTTTACTTTGATGAAAGTAAAATTTACTCAGTAAATCTTAAATTTTATTTTGCCAAGGCATTATAGTACTTTGATTTTCCTACTAAGTCTACAGAGCAGAATGATCTCAAGTTTTATTAGTTGCAAGTAATAACCTTTGTTAACCCAGCCTCCCCATTCTGGGAATTAGAGCTGCAGCAAGAATTTCTGTTATAGATTTTTGGTTATTTTGGTTTCTCAGGATTTACAAAAATGTGCAGAAAGTGGTATGAAATTAAGTCACGCTGTTATGTAAGCAGTTACTAAAATCAAGAACAGATTATTATTTCACTACAGATTCTGAACACTGAACAGTAAATGTTTTCTCCCAGGTAGTACAATGCTATGCTGTTCTAAGAAAGCTAACCATAGATTAGTTTGGATATATGTATGTATTCAGCATGGAAATAACACATTAAAATTTTGTGATGTTTCCAGGATTATAGAACATGATGCAATGTAGTAATAGGATGACAATTATGTATATCATCATCATCAACAACAACAACCAAGTCTTTCTGTTTGCCCGTTTTCTGTTTAATTTTATTTTTAGTTTTTTGTGGGTTTTTTGGGCTATATTGCAGTGTTATGGAAAATTTTATTCCTGATGTTTTGCCTGCATCTGTGGCTGGCATCTCGGTTGAGAGAGAGTGATTTACCTGTTAATCTGTTTGTTGGCCTGTTGGTGAATAATCATGCCTCAGGTTGGGAGAATATTTCAGGAGGATTTGTGTCTATTTAATTAGTGATGCATTGTCTGCTGGGAAACCCCCCTGACCCTTGGTGGTTTTCATTTGCATTTGCTGGGTCCTGATTTTGGTGTTTTTCAGGACTGGTAGCCAAACTTTGGCCCAGTATAGACCATCCAAAAAGGGAGGTCTGCCAGCGCCTGGTTTTGCTCCACGGGGAAGCCGCAGCCTCAGGACCGCGGGACTTCCCCGTGGTGCAAAAAGAACCACCAAAAAGCGGGTTCTTCTTGCAGCGCCATAATGACGCCATCATCATTATGGTGCTGTGACATTTGGACGCTAGGTGTCAGTTGCGTTAAAATGGTGGCGCCCATTTATACAGGGCGCCACCATTTTGACTTATGGAAGACATGCTAGGGTTACGGGACATCTGTAAGAAATGCCCCGAGGCAACCCTAGCATGTCACCAGGACGTGCTATGGCTCTCATCTGTATTGGGCCTTTGTTTACTTTCAGAGTTTCTTCTTTCCTGTTGAAGTTGTCCAGGTGTTTGTGGATTTAATTTTGTTTGGCTGTTTTGGAAGTCTACAGCTCACAGAAGGGCTAAGGAGCTGAAAATTGGCCACTGGATCTGCTGCAGTTGCTCACCTATATTAGTGGCTTAAGTATGATCAATTTTCATCAAGCATGATTAATCTTTGTATTTGTATTTGAAACTGTGGATTGCATTTGTTTTGCACACCACAGTTAAATGTTGTAGATACACTGAGCTGCCCATGGATGAGGCATTTTTGCTGTCTAGTGACAAACAGATTTTAGAAGTGTCTTCATATGTATTCCTCTTGGTAGGACTAGTTTGCTGAACTAAATTATTGTTTTATTCTATGTTGGTAAGTTTAAATAGGATGAATACAACAGACAATGGTTAGTTTTGATAGAAGGTTTTCTAGACTTAGGTCCAGAACACACTGCAGAAATAATCCAGTTTGAGACCTCTTTAACTGCCCTGACTCAATGTTAGGGAATTCTGGGATCTATAGTTTTGTGAGACATTTAGCCTTTTCTATCAGAGGGCTCTGGTGCCACAATAAACTACAATTCCCAGAATTCCTTAGTACTGAGCCAGGGCAGTTAAACCGGTCTCAAACTGGATTATTTCTGCAGTGGACCTTAGTGTACTTCCTCAGATAGATCTGAGAAAATAGATTAAGTTTTCAAAAGCTTATGCTGCAACTTCTTTTGCTCAGTTAGTCTCAAAGGTGGTACAAGACTCCTTTGCATAATGATATTTCAGACTAACATGGCTGTGTCTCTGAATTCTAGTTTTTATATGGTTAAGCATCATTTCTTCAGTAAGGATAAAATGGCACGCATGTAAAAATTGTTCAGTGGCCAGACAAGCTTTTTAGCTCTAATAATCTTAGAGTCAGGGTGACACACAAGTCTTGTAAAGGACAGTGTGGTGGTCCCCCTTCTGGCAGTTCATAAGATTTTGTTCACTGCTTGTTCATGTCAACCATTTTGATTTTTACACTTGCCTTTTTTTGAGAAATTCTTGATTGACATAACTGACAGCTAAGAAAATTGGCATATTGCTCTGCTGTTTGCATTGAATATGTCCACATGATAGCTGTAGTTGTCTCTGTTGAGAGGAATTGAGAATTGAATGTAATGGAGAAATACTGGGGGCGATCCCATGGTCAGGAATACTAAAAGAGAAGGGAGTTCAAGATGGATGGGAGTTTCTAAAAAAGGAGATACTGAAGGCACAAATTAAAACAGTTCCAGTGAGAAAGAAAAATGGGAGGTGTTGCAAGAACCCAGGATGGATGACCAAGGAACTTTCAGCTCAGCTAAATTTGAAAAGGAACATGTATAAGAAATGGAAAAAGGGGGAAATCACCAAAGAGGAATTCAAACAAATAGCTAGCATGTGTAGAGATAAGGTCAGAAAAGCTAAAGAGCAGAATGAACTCAGGCTTGCTAGAGAGGTTAAGAACAACAAAAAGGGCTTTTTTGGATATGTCCGCAGCAAAAGGAAGAAGAAGGAAACAGTAGGGTCACTGCGTGCAGAAGATGGCAAAATGCTAACAGAAGACAGAGAAAAGGCAGAATTACTCAACACCTTCTTTGCCTCAGTCTTCTCAGAAAAGGCAAAGGGTGCTCAACCTGAGGATAATGGAGCAGAGGACAGAATAGGGGAATTCCAACACAAAATAAGTAAAGAGATAGTACAGGAATACCTGTTTAACCTAAATGAATTTAAGTCTCCAGGACCAGATGAGCTACATCCAAGGGTATTAAAAGAACTGGCAAATGTAATATCAGAGCCATTGGCAATCATCTTTGAAAACTCCTGGAGAACAGGAGAAGTGCCAGCAGACTGGAGGAGGGCAAACGTTGTCCCCATCTTCAAAAAGGGGAAAAAAGAGGATCCCAACAATTATCGTCCAGTTAGTCTGACATCAGTACTAGGAAAGATTCTGGAGCAGATCATTAAACAGAGAATCTGTGAACATCTAGAAGGCAATGCCATAATCACAAAAAGTCAACACGGGTTTCAGAGAAACAAGTCATGCCAGACAAACCTAATCTCTTTCTTTGATAAAATCACCAGCATGGTAGATGAAGGGAATGCTGTGGATATAGTATATCTTGGTTTCAGTAAGGCCTTTGACAAAGTTCCCCATGACATTCTTGCAAACAAGCTTGTAAAATGTGGGCTAGACAAGGCAACTGTTAAGTGGATTTGTAACTGGTTGACCGGACGAACCCAAAGGGTGCTCAACAATGGCACCTTTTCATCCTGGAGAGAAGTGACCAGTGGGGTCCCACAGGGCTCTGTCCTGGGCCCAGTACTGTTCAACATCTTTATCAATGACTTGGAGGAAAAAATTGGGGGAATACTTATCAAATTTGCAGATGATACCAAATTAGGAGGAATTGCTAATACTCCAGAGGACAGGATCAACATTCAAAATGACCTGAATAGACTAGAAAGCTGGGCCACAGCAAACAGAATGAACTTCAACAGGGAGAAATGTAAGGTACTGCACTTAGGGCGAAAAAATAAAATGCACAGATATAGGATGGGTGACACCTGGCTGAATGAAACTACGTGTGAAAGGGATCTAGGAGTCCAGGTAGACCACAAGTTGAACATGAGTGAACAGTGTGATGCGGCAGCTAAAAAGGCCAATGCTATTTTAGGCTGCATCAATAGAAGTATAGTGTCTAGATCAAGAGAAGTAATAGTGCCACTGTATTCTGCTCTGGTCAGGCCCCACCTGGAATATTGTGTCCAGTTCTGGGCGCCACAATTCAGAAAAGACATTGAGAAACTGGAGCGTGTCCAAAGGAGGGCGACTAAAATGGTGAAAGGTCTAGAAACCATGCCCTATGAGGAATGACTTAGAGAGCTGGGGATGTTTAGCCTGGAGAAAAGAAGGTTAAGAGGTGATATGATAGCCCTGTTCAAATATTTGAAGGGATGTCATATTGAGGAGGGAGCAAGCTTGTTTTCTGCTGCTCCAGAGACTAGGACCCGAAGCAATGGATGCAAACTGCAGGAAAAGAGATTCCACCTCAACATTAGGAGGAACTTCCTGACAGTAAGGGCTGTTCGACAGTGGAACAAACTCCCCCGGAGTGTAGTGGAGTCTCCTTCCTTGGAGGTCTTCAAGCAGAGGCTGGATGGCCATCTGTCGGGGATGCTTTGATTGTGATTTCCTGCATGGCAGGGGGTTGGACTGGATGGCCCTAGTGGTCTCTTCCAACTCTATGATTCTAAGAGACTTTAAAATGGTTTCTCTCACAAGCATCTGGATGTGTGAGGACCAAGGGATGAGACGGAATGTAATTGTTGGAGCTAATGTATGATTTCACAAAATCTCACATATGTCAAAGACCACTTTCTTTCCACAACCCATGTGCCATAGTTGTTAGGATTGGCTGCTTTCTCTGCTTAGTATCATAGAACAGAAGCTCACCTTTTTAAGTTAATGTCAGGCTGGACACACCTTACAAAACATGATAATCAATGTATTGCTTAACTACCAAAGTGTCCTGCTTCTGAGAATTAATATATATCGTTCATATATAGCATGCATGCTAATATTAATTTACAATACAATACATGACATTTGTCATAAAATTGCTGCATGTCTGTGATAACTACAGATGCCTGTAGATACATGTATATGATTTTATGTATATACTGTTTATCCATGTATTTAGTAACTTGCATTTCAATTCTGATCTCCCACATATGTTTCTTTCTGTACATTGTTAGACAAAGAGAGGCTCCAGATTTTAAAAAATCATTCTAGGAAGAATCAATAGCATGGTGTGCAGCTTGGTTTGTGCTGAAAATTGGGAAAGGTTTTGGTGATTTGTGTTCCCTGTGGTTGCATATCCTCTTCATCTTGGCTTGACATTGACTACTTGAGCTCTGCCTGGGAACAAGTGCCATCTACAGTTATCCTTAGCAAACCTCTCTAGGCAGTCTTTTGAACTCCCTGGCCCTAAACTGTTTTTGAGTATTTTGTGGCTTAAAAACCATGACCTTGAATTGTTATTCTCCAAGAAGCTGGGAGAGACAAAGAGAAACAAAATCAAGAATGATGTTAAGCAGCTGGTAAGGAGAACATGTCATTGTGTTCTTCTGGGACATTTTTTTTATTTCCAGCTATAGCAAATCCTATATGAAATAGGCACTTGGGACAACAACTGGGCATCTTGGGACAGATACTAGAGAAAATTAGATCTATGTACCATATTTGGGTTCTTTTTAAAGTAGAGTAAAAATAGTAAACACCCTAAAGGCACCGGGTCCTGTTTGATCTTGGAAATTAAGCAGGGTTAGCTCTGCTTAATATTTAGATAGGAGACCACCAACAAATACTAGGTGCTGTAGGGTATATTTCAGAGGAGGGAATTGGCAAAACCACCTCTGAATATTCCATGCCAAAGAAAACCCTATAAAATTTATGATATCACCATAGGTTGACAGGTGACTTAAAGACACATAAACAAAATACTGTGGCTCTTTTTTTTTTGTTCCTACTTGTAATTAATTCAAAAGCCCTGTTGCCTGATGGGTATGAAGCTGAAGGGGAATGTCTGAAAATAAATAAGCCATTCTTAGTTAAACCATGCAAGGAAACATCTAGGGAACAAAGGTTTAAAACCAAATGAAGGCTTTGGAAATTCATTTTAAAAATGAAAATCTATGAATAAAAACTTTCTGAATGCTGACCTCCTGGAATACTGAGCCAAATCATATCTGTTGGAAACTATTGACAATATGTTGCCTTGTACATATTCCTGAAGACAGGGAAATGAGTACTTCATGGAGAGAGTTGGCTCTTGAATTATGCAAAGGGCAGTGGCAAAACGGAGATTTCCCCCTACAAGATTAGAATACGTAATTAATTGGAAAGAGGAAATCTTTTCTGCCATGTTCCCATTTCTTCACTGGCAAATCAGGTATCAAGGGAGGGCATTATTGGGAGCTTGTTAGAATATTTGCTATTTTTTCTTCTGGCAAGTTAACTTTTCCTGAATGCAGAGCAGTTATGGTTAGAGGCACTTTAGTAAATGCCCAGATCCTGTTTATAATTGGAATTGGGGGGGGGGTCTAGATTTGCTTCAATAAGTCAACTGTTTTGGCTGTTTTTCTCAGTTGGTAAAATTGAAAATACCAAACCCCCAGAATGTTCACATATTGATGGTTTGTTAGAAATACCTTGTCCTGTACAATTCGCAGTTTTAAACCTGCTGGAGAAGAGCCAAGCATATAGTAAAAGTGTGAGTGAGTGTCTTTCTTAGACCAAAACCATGAAATCCAGTCCCTCCAAGCTGTAGTGCATATTTAGGAGGCTATGAATATCACAGCATTAACTACCGTAATTTTGAATGCTTTAACCAGGATTCAGAACTTGGTGGAATGCCACTAGGATAGCTGTCCTGTTGAATATCTGCATCTCATGCAGCTCTTGAAGATGCCAGACCTTTAATATGGAAAGGTGGTAAAGAAAAGAAGTATAAGGATAACAGAGCACTTTTGGCTGGATGTTTATGCTTCTTTGCATGCAAAGAAGCATTAAAAAATCTTGTGTTTCCTATTTGTGAAATTCTCCCTCCGAGAAGAAGGAATAAAAAATAAAATAAACTCTGAGAGTGCAGTAAGTTTGTGTGTATCTATACTGGTCAACCTTACATGACCCACTAAATGATTTGCATAATGAGCCAGTGATTGCAAATTTGATTACCTGGATTTGGAGAATTATAATATGTCTAAGAGCAGGCATGAGAGAGAAACATTCCTGATGCCCTCTGAGGATGGGGAGAAAAGAGGGAAAATCTGAATGTTAGAAAGACCAGCAAAGAAGAAAAAGCACTAATAAGGAAAAGAGAGAAGACAGCAGAAGAGAAAAGGTGTTATGGCAGGGGATTGGGAGGAAAGTAAGGGGCTTCTATCCCAGTTAAAGCTGGTACTAGCTAAAGTAATAGTGCAGTAGAGCAGTGCTACTGAACAGTGCCAGTCCATGAGCCATCAAGTGCTGGTCCCTGTAGAGTTTCCATAGAAACACTTGAATCCTAGGGGCACAACTATGATACCAGACCTTGCACTTGCCAGTCCCCCACATCAGTAAGCTTAAGAAAAAGCCCCTCTTGCACTTCCCAGGTGCTCTGCAGCCGCTCCAGGAAAATGAAAGAAATAAAAATTGAATAAAATTAAGGAATAAAAAACAAAAAGTAAACACCATTAACTTGTAAGACATAGGGTAGGCAAAAGGTTGGGAACCTCTGCAATTGAGCATTGTGGTGGGAGTGGGATAGCAAATTTGAATCCAAGTGAAATTGCTTCTTTTGCCACTGAGCACACCTTCCTTAATGTGCCTGGAACTGAGTGATCATCGAAGAATTGTATTGAATGCTAAGTGATACTATGAAGTGCCTCATTTTACCAAATACTGTAGTAGCAAATGGAAAAGTTTCTCTTTCTTTTCTGTGTCATTTTTAAACTGACTTTCTGAGCACATGTATTTGGACTTGAATGTTTCCTAGCACATACAAAATTAGACCAGGATGTAAATGAATCCTGGTTATTGAATTTAATATTCAGGGGGGGGGGGGGATGAAATAAAAACAGTTAAATAGCTACTGAGAACTTGGAAGCATTATTCAGTGCTTGCTCCATTCTTGCGGTTTTGGAAATCGCGTCCCTCGCTTATGCATGAGGGATGAACGGAGGGGGAAATAATGGAGCACATGCCCGCAGTGCGCATGTGCGCATTCCCACAGTCACTCACCTATATTCCCGCAGCAACACACCAGTGGGGCTTGAATATATGCAAAACTCTGTTTTTGTGGGGTGAGTGGGTTCCGGAACGGATCCCCGTGAAAGCAGAGGTTCAACTGTATTTTTGAACCACAACCATGGTGGTTGGGAGACTCAGGGAGTTGCAGTCCAAAAGTAACTGTAATAGGCTGGGGGGATCCTGCACTTTTATCCTCATAGTTATGTTTTAAATGCGTTTTCATTGCTTTTAATTGGTGGTGTTTTTAAGAGACTAGCATATTTAATTGTTTAATTGTATTACCTTTAATAACTTTAATAACTCTTCAATCTGTAGCAACTTGGCTAAACTAGTATGTAGCCAGAAAAGGTAGCCTCCCTGTGTTTGAAGCCTTGGACCTTGTGCTGATGTTGACATACTTGTACAGTCTAATGTCTGACTCTGTTAAACTAAATTCTTATCTGGAGATCCTCTTCATCTGCTAATACATGAAGTTAACTTGTATTGAATCAGATAGTCAGTCACATCTAAATCCAGAACTGACTAATCTGACTGACAGCAACTTTCCAAGCATTTAGGTAGAGGCATGACTTGCCAATGATAAAGTTTGTTATAGCCCAGCATAGGTGAAAGACTATATATTATGTACACCTTTTTAAATCAGCTGTAGTTCACTAGTATCTCTCTTTCTCTTTCTTTATGTGTGATCTGGCAATTACTTCTGTGCTTATTTTTTACATAGTCTTTCTCAAGGAAATGGTGAACTTGTTTAAATCATGTCAGTAAAATTATTATTGAAATTGCAAAAGGGTTGGGAAAAGAAAATATAATCATGTGAAGTGAGTCCTATTGAGTAGGATTTCTGAGCTGCTGTCCTTTCGAACACTTCGTTTTAAGTCACTGATTTGAATCAGTTTTGATATGATGTAACATACTTCAAGAACATGTTTCCATTTATAAAAAGTTATAACCATTAAAAGATACTAGTATGTAACCAAATAGACCCTTTATACAATATAAGAGCAGGATCCAGTCTAGGAAAAAAATAATTAAATTTGATTTGGCATATTCTGTATACAAATGCAGCTACCTTACACTATCAGTTTGTTTGTCCATCTGGTTCAGTACAGTCTTATCAGGTCTGCACTCATTCTTCTGTGTCTTTGGCAGATATCTGTGTAGCTGAAAATATACATTAAACCAGGGATTTTATGCTGGTAAATCAGGTGTTCCATCCGTAACATAAGATCCCATTCCGTCCTATCTGTCTGTCTATTTCTTTATTTGTACCCCACCTTTCAACACTGAGACTCCGACAAGTAGTTTACAAGATAAAAGGAAATGCAGGTAAAACACCTTGTAGCTAATATACAAAGGTCCAAAACACACTGCAGAAAAAATCCAATTTGAGACCGCATTAACTGCCCTTGCTCAGTGCTAGGGAATCTTGGGAACTGTAGTTTATTGTGGCACTTATTATTATTATTATTAACCTTTATTTATGAAGCGCTGTAAATTTACACAGCGCTGTACATGCAATCTTTTTAGTTAGACAGTTCCCTGCCCTTGGGCTTACAATCTAAAAAGACATGACACAGAAGGAGAAGGGAGTGGTGACGGGAAAGGGTAAGAGGTCCAGCAGTTCCTCTCTACCTCCAAGGCCTGGACCAAGGCAGATGGACTGGAGGGAGGGCTTGGCTTCAGAATGGAAGGTTAATCATTTTCCAGGGAAAATACATACTCTCAAGTAGGATAATACATATACAATACATAGCAATACAGGAAATGGATCGATAAACAGGCAACAAAAGAACATCAGATAGTAAGCAACAATTATGCAAAGCCTGGGAAGGCTTCTCTGAACAGGATGGTTTTCAACTCCGTTTTGAAGCTGGTTAAAGAAGTGATGGCTCTTGCTTGTGGGGGAAGAAGGTTCCAGGAGTGAGGGGCAGCAAGTGAAAAGGGGCGAATCTGGGATGGGGCAGAGGAAATCCTGGGCTGAGACAGCAGACCTTGACTACCAGAACGGAGGGCCCTGGTGGGAAGGTGAGGAGAAAGAAGGTCTGATAAGTAAGGAGGGGCCAGTCCATGGAGGGCTATGAATGTTGACAGCAGGAGCTTATACTGAATGCGGAAAGGGAGAGGGAGCCAGTGAAGGGATGCCAACACAGGAGAGATGTGGTCAGAGCGGTGTGTGGAAGTGATAATGCGTGCAGCTGAATGCTGGACAGAGATTAAAGGACGGAAGTGAGAAAGAGGAAGCCCAGCCAGGAGGACGTTACAGTCATCCAGTCATGAGATCACTAGGGCATGGACCAGGATCTTGGCAGTAGAGGCGGAGAGAAAGCTAAATATCACACAAAACTAGAGTTCTCAGAGTTCCCTAGCATTGAGCCAGTTAAAGCGGTCTCAAATTGGATTATTTCTGCAGTGTGCTTTGAACCAAATTTAAGTTTAAAATAGGATTACATTATGTAATTAAAACCATTTGAAACATTAACTCATAAAATGAAAGTATAGTTGCCCCCCCCCATTTATGCAGACTTGAAATCTGTGCCCCTCGCCCGTTTATGGGTGGCAAACGGAGGGAGATAAAAGAGGGCATGCCCTCGCAGGTACCCACAGGTGTGTGCCGCCATTCAAGCCAATGGGGCTTGAATATTGGCAAGTTTCCATTTTTGTGGGGAAGGGGGTCCGGAACGGATCCCCTGCAAAAACAGAGGGCCGACTGTAGTACAACATCCTTTTAATAATAATATCAAGCCCTTTATGTGTAAAACAGTCATTTTACAAAAAGCCACAGGAGAGTCTCTCTCCTGTGTTGTGTATATGTGAAAGGTTTTCAAGCAAGGTTATTTCCTTCATGTCTAAATGTTCACCTAGAGATGTCCAGAAATGGATTTGGCAATTTCAGGCAAAACTGTATTTCTGCATGACATGGAAAGCAGGGGCCCAGCCCAGCCAAAGTTGAGCAAAGTAGTGTCCCTGTTCTTCAGTTTATATGGAGACTAAATCACAGGACTATTCTTTTAGTTAGAAGTCACAGAACTAAATGTGTTCTTTTTTTAAAAAAAACTTTGATTAGATTGTACCCTAAATATTCAGTTTATTTGAAAATCATAAACAACATTTTTTGCTATAATAAATAGAAAAATGCAGCAAACTTTCATATACAGTGGTCCTTCCACATTTGCTGGGCTTAGGGATGAAGGACCCCCGTGAATGTGGAAAAAACGCAAATAAAAAAATACTATTCTTTGTATCTGAGAGAACACCTCTCTGGGAATCTCCAGGTCATCCAGTGCAACTCTGTGGTCAACCTTAGCCAGAAGTTGATCATAAAATCATGCTGGAGGACCTACAAATGGCTATAGAAGTGTTTTCTATAGGAATCTCTAGTCAGTATAGTCAACATGTGGCAGAGTTGCGCTGGAAGACCTAGAGATTTATACAATGGACCCTATTTATATGCTAGGGTTTGTTTCCAAGAGACCCTGTGTATAACAAAATCCGTGTATTCTCTAGTCCCATTAAATATAATGACATAGCAAAATGATGTCCCTTATAAAAAAATGGAAAATCAAGGTTTGATCTTTGAAATTTATACTTTTTTTGAACATTTTCAAACCATGTATGCTTGAATCCATGTATAAAAAAATCCGTGTATAAGAAGGGCCAACTGTAGAGGGACCATACTAATCAAAACTGAATAATCAAACCCACAAAAGTCAAAGCCTCAAATGTGGAGGTCAACTGCATATTCATTTTTAAAAGTTAAATCTCCCACCCCATGCTTCTTTGTTTTGTATAGAAAGATTGGCTTTTAGTGAAAATGTTACCAAAAAGAAATCAATTCACTTTCTAATGCTGTAGTGTAAACTTCAATGTGTGGGGAGGGAATTTATGAAAACTTCAAACAACCCTAGCCATCATATCAAATGCTAAGGGATTATAAGAGTTGTAATTCAACATCATCTAGAGGGCCATGTGTTTCCTATCCCTATTTTAATTCCTTGATATATATTACATAAAATTAGGTTTTTAAACAGCATTACCAGAACTCTGTTGGTTTTTCTAAATTTGTTGTTATGTGCTTCCAGGTCATTTCTGACTTATAGTGACCCTAAGGCGAACCTATGACAGGTTTTTCTTGGCAAGATATGATCAAAGGAGGTTTACTATTGCCTTCCTCTGAGGTTTAGAAAGTGTGACAAGCTTTCCAGGTAATCCAACACTCAACCCACTACACCATGCCGGCTCTCTCATCCATTGAATTAATTGTTCAGTGGTGAATCAACAACTAGAGAAATTCTGTTGATTTAGTGGGTCTACTCTAGTTGGAAACAATAATAGGATTGAGGCCTAAAAGTGACATTTAACAGAGTTGTTTTGTGCCTTCAAATTGTTTCTAATTTCTGGAGACCCTAACCCAAACCTTTCTATCATGGGGTTTTCATGCAGAATTTGTTCAAAGGAGGTTGTCATTGCCTTCCTCTGAGACTGAGGGAGTGTGACTTGCCTAAGATCAACCCATAGGTTGACATGTCTCCAGAACTCTAGCCCAATACTCAAATCACTACACCACACTGTTTAGCATTAACAATAATTAAAAGGGCGTGGAGGAGCACTGATGTTTTATTTAACATGTCCAGAAACGAATAGCTTCTAAACTTGAGTTCCCAGCCAATTTATCATCCAAGGATTAATGTGACTGAATCCTGCTTGAATTTAACTATACACCATCATATGCCCTTTGGCTGTTTTGGGAGGGATACCTGCCAAATATTCCATGAGGGGAAATGTCAGTGTATTAAATCAAGAAATATATCAGAGGATGTCATTGCTGTCTTCTGTTATGACCACAGAGACACACAGGCCACTCTCTTGATTGTGAGCTTCTTTTTTTTCATTCAGAATATTTATATTTTTCTGTTTCCTTCCAAAGCTCCTTGAGCTGATTATAACCAAATTAGAAAGAAAATATTAAACCACAGAATAATGAAACAGTGACGAAGCAGAGGTGGAAACAAAGGGACAAATAACATTCTGCAGTAGAAAATACATATAAACTTTTAAATCTCTTAGAGGATTTGAAATGCTTTCTACGATACCATTACAGTACTTCTTCTCAGAGAATTAGATAGATATACATTGTCCTTTGCCATAGGAGGGAGAGCCAAAGCCTTGCACACATACTATTGTGAAAAATGACCTGTTCCTGCTTAATTAAAGTGTTGTTGTTGTTGTTAACTGCCTTCAAGTCAATCTCAACTCATGGCAATCCTGTGTATGCAACATCTCCAAGACTCCCTTTCCTCCACTGTTCTGCTTAGTTCCTGTGACTTCATACCCATGACCTCCTTAATAGAGTATATCCATATAGCACAGTGGTCCCCAAACTGTGCCTTTTAAGAGATTTTGGACTTCATCTCTCAGAAGTCTCAGCCATGTTGGCCAATAGTCTAGGATTCTGGGAGCTGAAGTCCAAAATCCCTTAAGGAGCACAGTTTGGGGACCACTGATCTAGCATGGGGAATTTTTCTCTTTCTACTTCCTTTCCTAGCATTATTGTTTTTTCCCAATGAGTCTTACCTGCTCATGATGTGACCAAAGTATGACAGCTTCAGTTTAGTCACCTTCAATTGATGAGGGAAGTATAAATCTCACCTTCAAAAACATATCATAAGGTGTGGGGTTGTAGCCACATTTCTAGCACAGTGGCACAAAAATAACTTCTAACTGTACTGGTAGCACCAGTAGACCTGACTTTTTTTTTCCTAGAGAATTTTGTGAAATCACATGACATGGACAGAGGAAAAACAACCCTGGCTGACATTTTCTACCTGTGGGTTTGATTTGATTTGATTTTTTAATGCATCTTCCCCATCCTGGTTTGGTCCCCTTGCCTGGATGATTACTCACAGCTTTCATTACTAAATATTACTTAGTTGCTAAAATGTTCTTCAACTTGTAAGCACAAAATTCTGCTCTTCTCAAATTCATTAGCACTGGGTAATGAATTACTGTTAAATATGCAGCCGCACATTAATAATACATTAATAGTAATCTCTTAGGTAATAACAATCTGAATGCATTTTGTGGTTTATGTTAGACATATAAGATCAGTATTTAATCTGTATTGATAAAAACGTTAAAAATTCAGAGCATTGTGAGGTGATTTGTTTTTCCCTGGTTGATAGTAAAAAAAATAATTAAAAAATTAACAAAACAGTTATCTCTGGGATTTCACTGAATAGAAACTATTTGTAGTAATTACTGTGCCATCTTTTGCTGAATTGATGGAATACTACAATAAGGGTCTTGGTTTATTGCTTTTTACTACAACTCCCAAATTACAGAGCAAAGTGTTGTGTATTTTTTTTACGATGTGTTTGTCTCTCACCTTCCTCATGTCAAACAGTGGCTCCAGATCATATATTTTTGGTCTCTGGTGCTAGTACTATTAAAGATAAATCACTAAAATGGCACCATTTTGCATTTCTGGTAGATAATGAATCGGTGACAGATATTTCTAAATTCCACTTTGAACGTTCACTTATAGTCTCATTTAATTATGTAAAGCATTGTAACTAATCACTGCACTTGCAAAGATCTCACTAGAACAGGAATGTCAGCCTTGGTGATCTGGCTGGATTCCAGGCTTGGTAATTATGTTCTGCTATTCTGAATTGCTTTTGCATTTTCAACAGGGTGTTATGACTATTATTTATTTACACAGAAATGCATATGAATGCCGGCTGTTTGCAGTGCAGTACGCTTGCTGCACAGAATAGCAAAATCCTGTCCCCTCCAAAATCATTTAATATTTTGTGCACAAAAAAAAACAAAAATGCTAAGTGGAGCAGAGCTTAATAGGTGTCAGAGAACAGGTGGGTTTTCAGAAGATTATAATGGGGAAAATGGAGAGTGTGTGGCAAATGGGAATCCTTTCCCATTGTAAAACAGTGGAAGACTACATTAAGGAAGAAAGAAAGAGAACATAATTGTAACCATTAAAGATGAATTGGAAGAGAACAAAAGACAGGGAGGGAGGGAGTGTCTAGCTGTATAAAAATTGCTAGAAGAATGTACTGTGTAAAATTTATATTTGCTTGTTTTATCTTCAGTTCACACAATTTTTAGGCATCATCCTTGCACAGTGTAGGTTCAGTTATGACACACAAATGATATTTATAGCAGTTTTAGCCAGAAATATTTCCAAAATTTTGTAGCTTTTTAAAGACAATCTTGCTGCTGTTTTTGTTTTGTTTCTGGTGAATCCAAATTTGCTCACAGCTTAAGTGACACGTTTAAAAGTTGACCACAGGTAGATGTCTAACACAAGCTATTTAACAAAACAAACTTACCTTTGGAACCATGTTGTTTAACCAATTTTGATGACGTTTTGAGGGGAAACTAATGTTAGGTCTAATATTTATCCACAAGGTATTTAGGATTCTGAATTTGAAAATGACAAAACCGTATTCAATTGCAGTTTATGTCAGGTGAAATAAAAAGCTAAATTGTGTTACAGAGGATTAAATGCTTCATATTTAGAGATGTAAGCCAGGCCTTTTTATAGGCTGTTGTACCCATTTGAAATGTGAGAATCCAAAATGGCTGCTGAAATAATGATTATCTCAATTAAAATGAAATATATGCATAGCTTTTGTGTTACTACAAAACCTTTCATAGCTGCAGGTTATTTTGTCAAGTGCATGCCATGCAACTTGAGATATTCTTAGCTGTTGATCATTATCTGTACATATTGTGAAATCTAGTATTATAAAATGGTACGTTTTAAAAAAAACTTGTAAAGTTTAAATTATATGAGGAGCATGAAGCCATGTTTTTTGACAGAGAAAACTAAATATCTCACAAAACTAGAAATCCCAGACAGTGTTTTATTTCTGCAGTGCAGATGCAGCCCTAATGATATGGCTCCTGGTTTATGAGGTTTGCAAGCAAGCATCAGCTACACCCAAAATTATTAAACAAATGAAAAAAAAATGAGTACAGGTCTTGTGGAAAATAGATGGAAGTAGTTTGCATATATGCACTAATTTTCTACTCCCCCTTCTCTTTCAATATTTTATTGAGGTTGAAGTTTTTAATTTTATATATTTCCTTTCAGTTTATACTCCCCACCCCATATTTAGCTGTTACCATTTACAGGGGTTTTGACAGAGCTTTCTTTTTCTTTAAAAAAAAGTTAAGGAGAATACAGATATTTAGAGGCAAGCATAATTCCACGTTCTCTGCTCATGGACTCAATTATGAGGCACAGTCCTAAGCATGTCTACTCAGAAGTAAGTCCCATTAACATCAGTAAGGTTTAGTCAGAAGTAAGTGTGCATAGGACTGTATCTAGTTATGCAACCTTGTAATGAGTACTCAATTCTAAGGTCAGTGTCTCTCCAACATCCAAAACACACAGCAGAAATAATCCAATTTCAGACTGCTTTAACTACCCTAGCTTAATGCTAGGGAATTCTGGGAACTGTAGCTTTGTGAGACATTTAACCACTTCTGTTATAGAGCTCTGGATTCCCTGGCACTGAGCCAGGGCAGTTAAAACAGTCTCAAACTAGATTATTTATGCAGTGTGTGTTTGGACCTAAGTCTTGCAGTCCCAGATCCCGAGAACTGAACTTTAGGATGACTTCTTGCAAAGATTTAATTCTGCCCTCCAAACTGCTGGCTGTGAGACTTGTAGATTCCCCCCATCACTTGTCAAGTGTATAGAATACAATCCAAAGGCAGTTTTCACTAAATTAAATCAGAAGTTCCAAAGACATCTATAATCATAAATCACAATGTATGAAAACGCAAAGACTATTTACACAGCAAATCGAGTTGTATTTTGGGACATTCAACTGAAGAAGCCATTTCTTTGTGCAGTTTCTTTTGTGACTTGGCTTTTTGCCCAGATTACATGTTTCCTTAATGATTATGGTTTGATCCACAGCAGTAGAGCATGAGCAAGAAAACATGCTTTGCACGTGCATCAACAAGATGAAAGGTCTAATTAAATGGGTGTTGCATGGATGCGAATGGGATATAAGCAATCCCAGATCTGTACATAGCAATCAAAGGCTGGCAATGAACAGGGCTTTTCTCTTTGCATGGTGGATTGCACGATCCACTTCAGAACTTATTGTACTGAGATCCTTGTCTGAATAATAGTAGGAACAACATGCTGTGTAATTTCCCATGAGTGAAAATGTAGGGAAATCTCAAATATCAGATGAGGGAGCTTTGGATACAAAATGGAAAGTAAACATGGTTTGATCTATACTACCAGCAGTTGGAAAGTGAATGTTGTTGTGTGTTGTTAATATCAATATTCTTTTAATTTTAGAGGTCATCTGTATACACCATAAAATATGGCTGCAACTCAGAGGAATCCCGCTGAACTGAGTGTCGCTTAAATTCAGTTAAACATACACAGATTTCTGTTACATGCCTGGAAGAGATCTTTGTTAAGAGAAAAGTTTGGCTATGATCCTGTTGGTCTGCATAGTCACATCAAGAGTGAGGGTGACAAGAAGGAAAAAAATACTACTGTGAGGGAAGAAAACACTTTCCTGTCACCACTGCCTCACCCTGTATGCACTGAGTGATTACAACCACTTGTGTGATAGTTCAAAGAGGTATGTACCTAGATATGCACAAAATATCCTGGCCTTTGTGATCTAAAAGTGATTATCACACTGCATTTAGGACTGCATCTGCACTGCAGAAATAATGCAGTTTGACACTGCTTTAATTGCCATGGCTCTGTGTTGTGGAATCCTGGGATTTATAGTTTGTTGTGGCACAAGAACTGTCTGATAGAGAAGGCTAAGTATCTCACAAAACTACAAATACCACAATTATATAATATTGAGTCATGCATTTAAACCGGTGTCAATCTGCATTATTTCTGCAGTGCAGATGCAGCCTAGTCTAATGACTTACCAAGGCAGGTTGTTTCAGACATTTGTTTACTCAAATCATGCACTGATGCACAGATGAAAACAAGGCTTTGATTTGAGATGTCAGATCTATAACACACAATAAACACACATCATTAATAAAATATATTCCTTTTACCACATTAAAACCAAAAGAGGGTAAATGCCAATGACCAAAATTCTGTGGAATTCATTATAGTTTCTCCTGTTACAATATATTAGTTGCAATTTTTCATTTACTAAGAGTCTTTAAATTTTGATTGGGAGTTTTTCTAAAAGTCATATGGTTCATTAGCATTTGTTTACATATCAGTACAGAGAATAGTTTTCCATTTACAAGACTTCCTGTTGAAAACTCACAAACATCTTTAAAAACTGCATTCCTGCCCTATTTATCTGCAGTAATACAAGTCATCTTATAACATCTGAAGGAGTTATCAGTTCATGAAACAACTTTTAAGTTACATCCAAAAGTATAAGGTTTCTAAAAAATTTATATAGAAGAATTATCACATACCTTTTAAATGCAAACTGTATTGAAATCAATTCTGTACTAAAGTTACTGTAGCAAAGGTACTGTAGCAAAGGTACTAGATTCTTCCAAAGAAAGATCTGTGCTAATTTTTTAAAAAATGTATCTGCAAATAAACAAATCTGTTTAAGTGAGGGAGGATGGTTTGGAGAGTTGTTTACAGGTAGAGTATTGTAGACTTGCAACAATGTGCTCTGAAGAATTGGCATGATGCTTCGCAAAGAAAATGTTGGATCTGATCTGACTTGGAAGGTGCTGTTGATTCAGGTCCAGTGGATATAATCTTGGCCCTCTTTGCCCTGTGTTACTGAATACCTTTCAGTTTTTGCAGACTGAGGATGTGGGCAGGATCTTTGGAGAGGTGAAAGTCACCACATGTGTATTAATTATGTGCCCTTCTGGGTGGTGGACTGGCAAAGTGGATAAGGGGAGTGCTGAATGCATCACTGCATCAATGCTGGGTTGTGTCCTGCCTAAAAGATGGTGTCATGATGCCAAAAAAACCCAAAAACAAACCCCAAAACCCTATTTGCAGCCCATTATATTGAACAATTATTGACTGAACTCTATTATTCCTTTTCTGGGCAAGGTCCTGGAGCATGTTGTGGCTTAACATCTCCACAGGTGCCTGGATGAAATTGATAGTCACTAGAGCCATTTGAGTCTGACTTCAAGCCTGGCCATGAGATGGGAACATCATCATCTTGGTGAATGATCTATGCCAAGGAAGTGGATGGGTAGAGTGTATCCATGTTGATTCTGCTGAATCTCTCAGTAGCTTTCAGTACTATCACTCACAATATCCTTCAGTACTGCTTCTCTGGGATGGGACTTGGAAACCTTGTTTTACAGTGGATCTGGTACTTCCTGGAGGGACACATTCAAAAAGTAGTGCTGAATATTGGTCTGTGGTGTCCACCAGGATTCAGTTTTGTCCCCCATGCTCTTTAACATTTACATGAAACCACTGGGAGAGGTTGTCTGGAGATTTGGGGTTCAGTGTTATCAGTATGTCAGTGATACTCAGTTGTGTCTCTTTTTTTCTGTCTAACTTCCATCTCAGAAAGCTGTTCCAATACTAAACCAATGTCTGTTGTCAGTAATAGACTTGTTAAGGATGAACAAATTGAAGTTCAATCCAGACAGGACAGCGGTACTCTTGGTCAGTCAGGTAATAAGGATTTGGCCTGTGCTGGATGGGGTTACACTCTGTCTGAAATCTTAGTTGTGTAGTTTGGGTGTACTCTTGGACTCAATACTGAGTGTGGAGACCCAGGTTTCAGCAGTGGCCAGACGTTTTTGCCAACTGCACCCATTCCTGGAGAAGTCAGATCTGATCACAGCAATTTGTGCCTTGATTATTGTAATGGCGAATAGATGGGGCTGCCTTTCGAAACTGTTTGGAAAATTCAGGAGGTCCAAAATGCTTTGGTCTGTTTCTGGGTGCAATTCATAGTGCTGATTATGACCTATACAATATCACTTAGGTCTAGAAGACTATCTGAAAGCTTGTATCTTTCCATATGAACCTGCCCAAGTCTTACAGTCTTTGCAGGAGGGTTTTTCCCCCCATCTCTTAGGCTTGTCAGACAAGGAGATAGTTCTCAGTGGCTCTTCTAGGCTATGAAACTGGGTGCCATATTGGGAGAAAGATGAACTGCACATCAAAGAAACAAGCTAATTCCCTCCCAAGAAAGGGTTGTTTTCCCTCCTCTCTGCTCTCTTTTTTAAAATTATTATTTTTTATTTTATTTACTTTTAAAAATTATTATTATTCAAACATTATTCAAACAGGCTTTCAGCCTTTAACTGGTCCAGAGAACAGGACCTGGAGCAATGGATGCAAGCTCCAGGAAAAGAGCTTCCACCTCAACATTAGGAGGAACTTCCTGACAGTAAGGGAGTGTAGTGGAGTCTCCTTCCTTGGAGGTCTTTAAACAGAGGCTGGATGGCCATCTGTCGGGGATGCTTTGATGGAGAGTTCCTGCATGGCAGGGTGTTGGACTGGCCCTTGTGGTTTCTTCCAACTCTGCGATTCTATGATTCTATGATTGGGAAAGAAGAAAGTTCAGTTAGCGTTGTTTTTTATGTGCCTTCAAATAGTTTCTGACTAATGGCAACCCTAAGGTGACCCTATCACAGGGTTTTCTGGGGCTTAGAGTGTGGGATACACTCAAGATCACCCAGTAGGTTTCCATGGCTAATCAAGCCCTGATCTTCAGAGTCCAGTCTTATGCTCAAACCACTACATCACATTGGGTCTCAGTGAGTGTACTGTATTTTGTATATGTAGCCTATGCTGAATAGATTTTTAATCGTTTAAAATATTAATTTAAAATATTTTAAATGGATTAGTTGTTTTTAGCTTTTATATTACAGTGTGCCCTTGCTATCCACTGGGATCTATTCTGGATCCCCCCCACACACATAAAACTGCGGGACCTTAAGTCTCGTTCTTTTCAATGGGTCTGTGTTCTCACTATGCCACCATGTGCGTGCGCACCCATTGGAAAAAAACAGGGCTTGCCATCTTCAGAAGCTCAAACCTCAGATGGTAAGCCTCAGATGGCAAGCCTCAGATGGCGTTGGGCGCACTGTATGTTTTGTTTTAACTATTTTGTTTTAAGTCATATTGTAAGTCCCTTTAAATCCCATATTGAAAGAAAGTCAGGATATTAAATAAATACAGTGGTACCTCGGGATACGAAATACCCAGGTTACGAAATTTTCGGGATACGAAAAAATCCCATAGGGAATCATTGTTCCGGGTTACGAATGTTTTTTCGGGTTACGAAAAAACTTTTGGTGCTTTTTTCGGCTTTTTCGCACGGAATCGCGGCTTTTCCCCATTAGCGCCTATGGCAATTCGGCTTACGAAGGCTTTTCGGGTTACGAAAGCGGCCGCGGAACGAATTACTTTCGTAACCCGAGGCAACACTGTACCTATAAGTGTCAGACCAAGACCAAAGAGACTCAGGTTCACATGGCTACTCAACCACAAGCCTTAGTGATTAATTTGAGCTGATCACTACCTTTTTAAGTTAACCTACCTCGGAGTTTTTGTGAGTATAATATGGGTGGGAGGAAAGCTATGTATGGCAAAAATAAAAACTTGAATGAGTATACTGAAAACACTTTTGAGGGAGTCAAGTTGTCTGGCACTACAGGAAAGTTCAAGGGAAAACTGAGATAAAATTAAAGAAATCTTGCAACAACAATTGTATACTTGTCTCTAATCATAATTTATAGGAGACACGCTAAAGATGATTCAGTTTCTGTTTTAACATGAGCCCTTTCTTTGATTCTTCCAGTTCTTTAAGTGGTCTTTTCTCAGCACATTTACAGAAAAGGAACAGATGCTGAAAACAGTAGGGGTTGTTTCTGTGGGGAGGTATTTTTTGTTCACTGTCCCAGTAGTTGTTGTTCAGATGCCGAAACCATCCAGTCTTTTTACTTGAGCTCTTATTAAAGCATACATGCTGCATTTCTCTCAAGAAATGGGGAATACACACACTTCTCTCCTTCCCTCCACTTCACTCTCTTTCCCATACACTCATAGAGAGTTGCTCTCTTTTGTACACAGAGACAAGCAAATGTGCACAATGCATTGTTAGCATCTAAAGACACATCCAGTTGTGAACTTCAAAATGAATAAAATAAAATAATGTATAATAATAATAATAATAATAATAATAATATGTTTTATTTATATTTCCCGCTTCTCCCAAAGGATCAAAGCGGGATTACAGCAGAATATAAAACAACAAAACAATATACAATTACAGTTAAAAACACAATTATCCATGATACATGTGTGTACATGTGCCCTATGATATAAAATATACATATCAGTTTGGCTCTCCCATCAGTAAATAGTATTGAAGGAAGCAGGGAAGAAGCATTTGTTGCTCTGCTTAAGCCAAAGATATTTCCTCTTCTGCCTTTCCACTCCCTCTGAAGTGCTTCACCTGTCTGATTCTCTGAACCTATTTCCTCCTTGGAACAAGAAGCTTGAAAAAGAGACAGCTTGGCAACTATGACAGATCCTAAGATGAACAAACACAATATAACAGTGTTGCCTGTTGGACACTTGTTTTAAGAAGTCATTGGTAATGCCAGAAATGAATTCAAGATTGGTCATAGAGTATAATGCTACCCTATAACTAAGCAAAACTACTTAAGAATGACTTGATAGAGAAGAAAGTGTAGCATTGTTTTAAATCTTTCTTACCAGTGTAAAACCTTCCTTAGCATTTCCAAAGTTGGTCCTTCTATGACAGAGTCGATGTAGATTGCTTTGTTTGTGGGTAAGCTTTATTATTTCACATTCTATAACCAATAATTTTGTTTGTTAGAAGCTTATAAAAATTGGTGTTGCTTTTTGACTTTTTTTGATAACTGACATCAAATGTTGGTTTTCCACAACAGAAGACCTGAAAACCTAGGTGTTTTTTTTTCCATTGGTGCTTTACTGGGTGGTAGCAGCTTCTAATACTAGTTAAGATGTTTCATAAAGTTGCTAAAAAGCAAAAGGCTCGGTTCTGTGCCTTTCTGTGCTGACACTAAAATAGTAAGGGCCAGAGATGCTGCTGTATCAATGTAACACTGGTTTGTATGGTTTTGTGCCTCCTTTGTGTGCCATGCCAGGATATTGTACTACTGTGACTAGGTTATTAGTGTTAACTGTTGCCGATTCTGTAGTTGTATGACTGTTCTAAAGATGTTGAAGAAGTAACATGGAATTAGGGATACTTTGTTGTTGTTGTTGTATGCCTTCAAGTCATTTTCAACTTATGGTAACTGTAAGGGGTTTTCTTGGCAAGATTTGTTCAGAGGTGGTTTGTGATTGCCTTCCCCTGAGGCTGAGAGCATGTGACTTGCCCAAGGTCACCCAGTGGGTTTCATGGCCAATATGGGAATTGAACCCTGGTCTGTAGAGTTGTAGTCCAGCCATGCCGGCTCTTAGGGATACTTAATCTAAGTCCAGTGTATTATGGTGCCGTATCTATTGAGTCAGACTGCATTTTGCTCAGTACAGTCTACTCTGATTGGCAGCCATTTTTCTTAGACAGAAATCTTTCCCAGCACTGGGAGCTGCCAGGAACTGAACCTTATGAATGTTCTTCTGAAAGTGAAGCAAGTGCTCTACAGCTGAACAACAACCTTTCCTCTAGTTTATCAGGGCTACTCTAAATTCCCATTAATCTGATGGCAGCCTTTCCTCTTGCTGCTGGAGATACAGCACTACACTGTTGGGACTAAACAGAACTTTCAGATCATAGTATGCCAGTCTTGTACATATCATCCTGATAATACCATGGAAAATTCTTTGTCATAGTCTTTCACATTAATGCTGAGTTGTTTACAGAAAGATGTTTCTATCTTGTGGTAGGGTTAATAGAAGAAATAATTCCTCATCCTCCTTGTCGTCATCGTTGTTGTCTTCCTCCTCTTCTCCTTCTTGTTGCATCAAATGTCCTCTTGTAAAGTAAGGCTGTTTTTAGACTAGGCTCCTAATAGTAGGAAAGATCAGAGCAGTGTAAGGCTGAGGCAAAGGTAGTCTAGTACAGGAACATGTAATACCACCAATGTCCTTCAGTTAGACGAATGATCAGATCTGAGCGGTGAGCTTTTTTTTATAGCAAGCAAGCAACATCACACAATCCATTTTAATCCTTTGTTGTTCTGCCTGAATTCCCTTTAGTTTTCCTTTGCTTAGATCTTGGTGGTGGCACACAGGCTGAATCCCTCTGCTCATTTTGACACTGGGAATCACCCTTAAACTGTTTGTCATCATCCATAGTCGTATTTTTGTTGGTAAAGTGTGGGTGTATTTGTCATTCCTCCACCCACAAAAACGTTCCCTGGTTATATACTAGGATTCAAGATTGTGTTTTGTATTTTAAGTGTTCGCATGCTGGAAGAAGTAACACTGAAGGCATTTCTTCATACAACACAATTGTGCTGAGAATTTACACACACAGAGTTATATGGCCTTAGAAAAGTGTTAGAATTTTAGAAAATTTAATGAAGTGTGGCATTGTCAGTAGCAATGTTGAATTCTTTTGATTATTAGGTGGTTGAACATACAACATGAGTTGCTATCAGGCTTTATAAGTGAGCTGTCTTCCAGAGAAAGTATAATAAACAGAAGAAAGCAGTTAGTCTGGAAGGACAGAAAATACATCAGAGTCTTACAAAAACAAGGCTCAGGTAATATGCTTGATTCTATAGTTACATGGCTGCAATCTGATTCCATGTTTTCCTTTCTCTGTTCCTGTCTAGTATCCCCGCATCTCTGAAGCCTGCGTCAATCATTGACCCTCGTCATCCTAAGTCCCTGACAATCTTTGAAGTAGGTGTTTTCCTTCTTTTATGGTTGCATTATTGTGACTTACCCCTTAAGGCTAGATAACGAATTGTAGGAAAAGCAGTTACTAAGCATTTATCTTCTAAACCAGGCACCAGTTCGAGTTTGGCATGCAATACTGGTAGCACAGAGATTGGAACTGCATTATGACCAAGAATTTGGGATATGGGGCAGGAGGCAAGTTCCTGGAAGCAAGATGGATGTTAAGAGAAACAGAGGTAGAACTTTCCTTCTCCCTGTGTTGTAATCATAAATGATAGTGGAAGCAGATCCTGAAAATACAGGAAGTGCCTGCTTATTTGACAGGTTAGGGCCAGACCACTGTCAAAAGTGGAAATTTTTGACCAGAAAAAGTGGACCAGAGCACTGTCAAAATGCAGAACTATTATGTGCTGTTGAATAATTGGGGAATGCCTATATCACTGTTCTGAGGATGTTAAAATATGATTTATGCCTGCCCTGACTATGTGTTGCTGGGTCCAAGGCTACTCCAGTAGGGGAGGGGATAGGATGTAGATCCATGATGCCATAAGGTGGCAATGAGGCCACTACTGATGCTCAACTTTTAATGTAACTTCAGATAACTGCTACCAAAACAAACGTCCACGTGGGGACTGGTTACCTCACCATCCCTACCTAACTCCCTTGGGTCTAGGGCCTTTGCTCTGGTTTCTCTCCTTCAGGCTCCTCCTCTTTGGGGATTCTGCGCCCTGGACGCCAACCCATAGGCCAACACCGCCCACGGATATCCCAGCACAGTCAGGCCCCTGGATTTATGACAGGGCAAGCTTGGTACAGCCCTCCGTTGGCTTCTAATGAAGAAGGGTGGATGAGGTGGGCAAAGAAGCCCTTGGAGTGATGTTCTCTTACCCCGTCTCCTGAACCACTTCCACGGCGCCCTCTTAGATGGTGGCGGTTCCACTCAGCAGTCCATGCCTCCTGGACCCTCACTGCAATTCCCTCCTCGTATCCTGTCTCCGTCTCTCACTTCACCCCCCCCCAGTCTTGTTCCTCCTCCCCAGGCTTCTCCTCCCTCTCCCCTTTTCTACCCCGTGCGCCAGGCTCCTCCCCTGGACCAGCCCTGGTCAAAGTAGTTTTGCCTCCAGGCTCTCGCCCTTCCCTCGAGGTTGCTCCCGGGTCCTCTAGTCTGCCATCTTCCTGTGCAGAACCCCAACCCGACTCCTCCCCTTCCACCCTTTGACACTATGATTCCTATTCATGAAGAATGTCTTCTTCATTGATGATGAAAGGGGGAGGAAAGCTCAAGGAATTTCTGTATTGGAGTACTTGTGTTTTTCAGGGATGATGGGAGTTGTAGCTCTTCACCTCTGGCTCTAACTCACCACCTTGTTATGCACCAGCGCTGACCAGTTTTGGCCAGTGGTTAAAGCTTTGCTCTAAAGCAGCAGAGTTTCAGAGAATAGGCTGAAGACCCTGACAAACTCTCCAAGCCTTCTCACTCTTGCTCCACAGAAATCTTCACACTTCTCCAGGATTCAGCTGGCTCTTGTATCTTCACTCAAGACACCAGACAACTCAGTAGTCTTATATAAAAGATCTACTTTATTCTACTATACAGTATACAATACTCCACAACTATCCAACAACTACCTACTCTACTCCAAACTACTCCACAAAATACATTTGGGAATCATATCAATTATTATAGCCATAGTAAAACACCACCCACTCTGTCAGTTTGCACCCAGTGGGCGTGTACATCCATTTTGATTGGTTCTCATAGTTCAACCCATAATTAATGATTTCACCTTGTCCACTTAACAATTCTCAGGTGTTTTCAATTATCCACTCTACATTTCTGTCCTTGGCATTTAGGACTTGCTAATTACATTACCTTTTACACCTGTGTAGCTTCTTAATTGCTTTTGCTTAGTCATAGTGATTCTCACATACATGTTTTATTTCTATCACTGTATATCCCATGTTGCTTTTTCCTTAGCAGTGTTTTCCCACTAAACTAGGGAAAATAATGTCTCTGGTGCAACTTCAGGCTTGCCCTGCCCTTTGCCAGGGAGTCGACAGCCCCCACCACAGCGTTGTGTTGTTCAAACCCAGAGGGTGGAAGCTGTTCAGGTAAGGTGCCGCACAGCAAGGTTGTTATTCCTCCTCCTCCCCTCACTTCACCATGGTGCTGACCAGGGCAAGCCTAGCAAAAAAGTTAGCTGTGGTAAATTGATTCTGCTAGGCTTCACCCGGTAAGTTTCATGGTAAAGCAAGGGAGGGCGGAAGATGTTCAGCAAAGCACTACTGAATAACTAGGCCTATTATTCCTTCCCTTCTCCTTGCTTCACCATGGTGCTGACTGGAGTGAAGCCTAGCAAAGAGTTGACTTATCTCAATTGACTCTTTGCTAGGCTTCACCTTGGTTGGTGCCATAGCAAAGCAGAGGGAGGAGAAAGAATAATGAGTCTAGCCATTCAGCAGCACCTCAAACATGGCATTGTGGTGGTGATTACCATTGTTGACTCCCTGGCAAAGGGCAGAGTGACCTTGAGGTTGTACAACTACATTATTCTCCTCCCTCCCCATTTATCAGGAAATTGCAATGGCTCCAATGCAGTCATTCCTCAAGCCTCCCTCCCACTGTGACTTAGCAAAAGCAACATCTTTCACCCTTTCCTGGGCAAGGGAGAGTAGAGAGCAGAAAGGGGCCTTTATGTTGGTTCTTATTATTACTGAAGATAACAACAAAAGCAAGGTTACAGTTGTTTAAAACAAACAAAGAGTGAGATGCTCCTTGGTATAAAACATATTATGCTATGTTAAGTAGCAGTTAATATGCAATAATAGAAGAACAATCATGACAGACACTGGCTATTATAACATAAGACCTTTGAACTGACATATAAGCATGCTAAGAACTGCATATGATGAAGGGTATTCGGTAAGGAATGAATATGTAGAGAGATCTTGTAGCACTGTTGAGACTAACTGAAATAAAGAAGTTGGCAGCATGAGCTTTTGTAGACTTAATTCTACTTCCTCAGATGCATTTGGAGACTTAAGTCTACGCAAGCTCATGCTGCCAACTTTTTTCTTTCAGTTAGTCTCAACGATGCTACAAGATCTCTAAATACTGATGCCACAGACTAACACGGCTATATCTGTGAATTCTTTGAGACATTACTGTTGATCTGACTTGTAGAAATGGGATGAAAATAGTTGATAAAAGAGAATCATATGTTAATAGAAAGAATTCTGTGACATGATACAAAGGCATCACACAGTACAAAGTCCTAACCATCAGGACTTTTCCTGTTTATGAGTAGCTTCTTATTTTTTGGTCCCTGGCTCCCCTAATAGATTTCTAATCTATGTATGATTCTACATAGTTTAATGATCTGTCTAGATGCAGATCATTAAACAGAGAATCTGTGAACATCTAGAAGGCAATGCCATAATCACAAAAAGTCAACATGGGTTTCAGAGAAACAAGTCATGCCAGACAAATCTAATCTCTTTCTTTGATAAAATTACCAGCTTGGTAGATGAAGGGAATGCTGTGGATATAGTATATCTTGATTTCAGTAAGGCCTTTGACAAAGTTCCCCATGACATTCTTGCAAACAAGCTTGTAAAATGTGGGCTAGACAAGGCAACTGTTAAGTGGATTTGTAACTGGTTGACCGGCTGAACCCAAAGGGTGCTCAACAATGGCTCCTTTTCATCCAGAAGTAACCAGTGGTGTTCCACAGGGCTCTGTCCTGGGCCCAGTACTGTTCAACATCTTTATCAATGACTTGGAGGAAAAAATTGGGGGAATACTTATCAAATTTGCAAATGACACCAAATTAGGAGGAATAGCTAATACTCCAGAGGACAGGATCAACATTCAAAATGACCTGAATAGACTAGAAAGCTGGGCCACAGCTAACAGAATGAACTTCAACAGGGAGAAATGTAAGGTACTGCACTTAGGGCGAAAAAATAAAATGCACAGATATAGGATGGGGGACACCTCGCTTAAGGAGACAACATGTGAAAGGGATCTAGGAGTCCAAGTAGACCACAAGTTGAACATGAGTCAATAGTGCGATGCGGCAGCTAACAAGGCCAATGCGATTTTAGGCTGCATCAATAGAAGTATAGTGTCTAGATCAAGGGAAGTAATAGTGCCACTGTATTCTGCTCTGGTCAGGCCCCACCTGGAATATTGTGTCCAGTTCTGGGCACCACAATTCAAAAAGGACGTTGAGAAACTGGAGTGTGTCCAAAGGAGGGCGACTAAAATGGTGAAAGGTCTGGAAACCATGTCCTATGAGGAATGCCTTAGGGAGCTGGGTATGTTTAGCCTGGAGAAAAGAAGGTTAAGAGGTGACATGATAGCCCTGTTTAAATATTTGAAGGGATGTCATATTGAGGAGGGAGCAAGCTTGTTTTCTGCTGCTCCAGAGACTAGGATCCGGAGCAATGGATGCAAGCTGCAGGAAAAGAGATTCCACCTCAGCATTAGGAGGAATTTCCTGACAGTAAGGGCTGTTCGACAGTGGAACACACTTCCTAGGAGTGTAGTGGAGTCTCCCTCCTTGGAGGTCTTCAAACGGAGGCTGGATGGCCATCTGTCGGGGATGCTTTGATCTGGATTTCCTGTATGGCAGGGGGTTGGACTGGATGGCCCTAGTGGTCTCTTCCAATTCTATGATTCTAATGTTTTTGTAGTTCAAAAACACTGGCAAGTGGTGGGGAAGGAAGAAGCTAAATTAGATGGCTGGTGGAAGAAAGAGATAACTAGGAAACAAGGCGAAAGAACAGAAGAACAGCATCTATGAATAAGGAAGACAGGATTTGAAGTTGAAGGCTCTCATGGCCGGCATCCATAGTTTTTTTGTGAGTTTTTCGGGCTATGTGGCCATGTTCTAGAAGAGTATATTCCCAACGTTTTGCCAGCATCTGTGGCTGGCATCTTCAGAGAATGCTTGCCTGGAAAGGAGTTGGGTATATATATATACTGTGTGGTGAAGACAGGATTGTTGGATTTTGACTTTTTGACAATGAAACAGTTTCTCCCAAAGAATGCAAAGCTGGTTAGCTCTATTCCATTTGCCAGTAGCAGCAGCAGTCCAACATCAGAAAATCTGAAGTAACACACAACAGTTTTGCAATGGCTGGCTGGTTTTGTCAGTCATATCATCTATGTACTTAGCAGTACGGTTTCTGTTATACATTTTGGCATCAGCTATAGCTTCTGTTTGACGGTTCAAGCACTGTGATCTTAGCCTTTTGTTTCTTGTTTAGTTCTCATTCTGTTTTGCAGCAGTACGATATTACCTTACAGTACCAGGCCAGATTGATTCAGTTCTCACAGACAAATGGAGGTGGGTCTTTTGAAGGACTAAACATGCAGACCTTATTTTTAAAGGTTCCCTAATCTCATTTTTTTGTGCTTAGTAGGCATATATTCCTTGTTGTTATACTGCCTTCTGTGACATCCTGGATGGTGGTGGTGGCTATCCATAAGTCACAGCAAACAGAGCTGTCTAAAAAGAAATAGGAAGATGAGATGGTGACCACTGCAGCAGTTTTAAAACAGCAAGGAGTTAGTAAGTGAACAACATGAATTCATAGATAAAGATTTTTTTCACACTGTAAAAATTTCTCCTATTACCCTAAACTTGTTTTATAGTAGATATTCTAATATAAAGTGCCAATGAAGTGTTGCACAGTGCAAATGCAAGCTATTTCATTTTGGCTGTTGGACAGATATTAACAGCAGATGAATAAATGTCTCCCATTTGGAGCTGTGAGCTGTTGTAGTTACCACTGTTTCTTAAATGAAAAGCTCAGTTTATTGTTTGTCTTCTAAAATAAATTATAATTGAAGACAATGGAAAAACAATAAAGTTAAAGGTTTCCTTGTAATTTGGACATTGTCTCTATTTTCAGGTTGTTTTGATTGCAGAACTCATTCAAATGGTACAGGTGCTACAGATTTAGAATTTATTTTGTACTTTTTTAGCAACAGCAGAAAATTGAATACTTTATATTTTGAATACTTTAGATTTAGAATTTAATTTGTACTTCCACAAATGTGGAGGGTCAACTGTATTTTTAGCTTTAAACAGAAGTAAAATCTGTTAGGCTACAGATCTCAATTTCCCTCACCTCCTAATTTCCATTGTACAAAATTTCTATAGATACTTGTTTGGATTGTATTTACAGACCTGCTAGAAACCTTCAGCTCCATATATACATTAGGCAATCAGCTTTGCCCCAAATACCCTCTGGGGAAAAGGAGGCATTTTCAGCATGTTCTGGGGCCTTCTTGGGAAATATTGGGCCCAAGAGAGGCCTTTTTTAACAGCAAGCGAGCAGTTCATTTCCTTTTTTAAGGCCCAGTTGAAGCCTAAATTGACTCAGAGTGGGTCCAAAAATGTGTATGCTCCTGGAGTTTGAGCCAAAAAGATTTTTTTTACAAAAAACTTATCAAAACAAAATTGTAAAAAAAAAAAAAATGGACTGCTAGGAGGGGCAGGGGACCTACAGGCATGATGGAAATTCCTCATAGAGACTCTGCAGCAGTGGTCCCCACCTTTGGTACTCCAGATGTTTTGGACTTCAGCCCCCAGAATTCCTGACTGTTGGCCAAACTGTCTGGAGCATCTAGAGAACCAAAGTTTGGGAACCACTGTTCTAGTCTAGAGGGAACTGGGGGGAGGGGTATTTTTGACATATATATTTGCACACAAAAAAGATAACCTCTCCTGGGGCCACAAAAATGGCCCTGGGGGCTGCATGCAGCCAATGGGCCATGGTTTGCTCATCTCATTTTTTATTTATTTATTTTTACTTATGGAAGATAAGTTAGGTCCAAGTGATGTTTGCAAGGACAGTTTCATTATACAGATGGTAGAAAATTAGTAGCAGATCTTTTGTTTTTCTCTTATTGTTCAGCAGAGCAGTTCTTGATTCTGTTTTCTGTTAAATTTACTGGTGGAATAGTCATATTATGTTAAAGTAATGCTTCCTTGATACAAAATAATCTAGTAGTGTATTATACCAATTCTTCTTAAGTCTGGGAGGCTACAGGGGAAGTACTTGTGGTATGTGTGAGATGATGATGGTGGCAGTGGTTACTAGATTAAACTCAAGTTGGAAAACACTTGCTGCTAATCTGTCTGTGACAAGTAAAAAGCCTGCATTTATGATCCCACTGTGTCTGTGAGTGATGATGGGAATGTCATATTATTCGGAGCCCAGCTCTACTCTTCTCCCTCATTCATTGCTGCTTTCCAGATATAGACTATTGGAACATGAGTGCAATGTGACTACTATTTCTCCTGTAGCTCAGATATGCAAATTACATATGCTAAAATATGCACGTTCGTTTCAGCCTAGTGTCACCGTTAACAGGAAAAACACTGTCCACATCTGCTCTGCTAGGGCATACTTCCTTTCTGGGAATAGTTTTAAAATACTTTCTTGAAGTCAAAAGAAAACATTTCTGTTCCCATTCGTATACAGTACTTCACTAGAAGCCTTGTACAGTTTGAAGAAAAACAAATGAATCATTGATAGGGTTGAGATTGTTATTGTGTTGCAAAGACAAAACAGAGGATGCACAAGACACTTTTTAAAAAATCAACTGTTTTTTATTCATTTCTTGTTTTGTTGACTGTACTGTAATTCGAATTAAATTGCCACATTAAATCTATAGAATGATCCAATAGCAACCCCCCACCCCCCACAAAACATTCCTGGTAAAGAACTCATTAAATGGAAAGAGATAGGATAGCAAATTCATAGTGCAACTAAAATGCAAAAGTAAGAGTAGCATTTGTTCTTTGAAACCAGTTTTTTCCAGAAAACATTGACATTAATTTAATAGTTGTGTACATGTAAATACACAAGATAAAAAAAGAGAAGACTGAGAATTTAGAAAGGTAAACTTTATGGTAAAGGTGAACTGTAGATTAACTATAATATTAAATTTCTTTATCTTAGTTTTAAAAATGTAAATAAACCAAATCAGCCCAAATGGCTGAAAATACATGTCTTCAGAATGTTGGAAAAATCAGATAGACACTTGCAGATTGTAAATCTTTAGGTGTTTCTCAAGAGTTGACTATATTGTTGTTCACACGTAAAAACGTAAAGCTCAAACACAGGTTGAGACTACCTTATCTGGAATTCCAAAACCTAAAACCTTCCAAAAACCAAAACTTTTGTCATAGATAGGTGAGGTACCAATGCCTTTGCATTCTGATGGTTCATTGAACACAAACATTGTTTCATGCAAAATATTATTTAAAATATTGTATAAAATAGCTTCATACTATGTGTATAAGGTATATATGAAACATAAATAAATGTTTAGACT
Source organism: Sceloporus undulatus (assembly GCF_019175285.1). Lineage (NCBI taxonomy): Eukaryota > Metazoa > Chordata > Lepidosauria > Squamata > Phrynosomatidae > Sceloporus > Sceloporus undulatus. The sequence continues at coordinate 13,926,293 of NC_056527.1, forward strand.
TTGGTCCCATCTCTAAGATACCTCACTATGTATGTATATGCAAATACAGATATTCCAAAACATCTCTAGTCCCAAGCATTTTGGATAAGGGAGACTCAACTTGTATTAACATAGTTTTAAACAAACTGCATGGTCTCCTATCTATTATGGCTTCCAGTATCCTGTTCCCTTTTCTTCTCCTCACTGCCTGTGTAATACAGTAGTTTTCTCTCTCTTTCTCTTTCTCTTTAACAATCATATTTGTTAGGACAGTATTTTTAGCAACTTGGACTTGCTATTATCTTGACAGTAGCTATGCATGTTCTTTGTCCTTCTCCTATCTATTTTAAATGCACAACTAGCAAATTCTGCTGGTGGAACAAGCCCTTTACAGAAGCTTAAGTGCATTTATACTTACGTTTATACTTGCCCTCAAGGAGCAGAATAAGATTATTATTATAGTTGAACTGTGGTTACAAAATGAGGGATGGTAATGAATTAATTTATTCTGAACTGAATTTTATTTAAATAAAATTTTAAAATTTATTTTAAAATCTGCTGGATGTCGCTGCATTTAGAAGAAGAGATTAAATTATGTTTATGTCATCTAGAACAACATGAACTTGAGTTATGGGTCATCTAGAACAGCATGAACATAGAGTATGGGTTGTTGGCAGAATGAGGATTAGCATGGTGTGTTAATGGAGGTGTCCACTGGATCAAAAGCCATTCTGTGGATAGCATTCTGGGTTACAGTCTACCTTTTGAACATATTTATTCATTTATTTATTTAGAGCATTTATATCCTGTCCTTCAGTCAAAAAGACTCTCAGAGTGGTTTACAAATTGATAATTTGATGGTTCCCTGTGCTAAATCTTCCAATCTAATAAAATAGGACAAACAAGAGGATGGAAGTGAAGGAAGGGTTTTAATCAAAGAGATGCTGGGTCTCTCAGAGGCCCCAGCAGTGACTGTTGGAACAGAGGGAGGGCCTCTTACCAACCACTGGGATCAAGGCATGATGAAGCTGTACCTGGCTACTCTTCGCTCCCTCAGAAGCCACAGCAGTGGCAATTGGTATGGAAGGAGGACCTCTCGCCAACCTCTGGGACCAAGGCACAATGGAGTTGTGCCTGGCTTCTAGCTGACCTTCTCATAACATGTACAAATTACCAACCTAGACAGCTTCACTTCAAGAAAGCTGTCAAGACGGATCTCTTCCAGCAGGCCTTCCCAGAATAAACTACTCGGCCATGTAATGACTCTGTCCACCATTATTGTTTTAATTGTTTTATGCATTATGTATGTAATTTTAATCCTAAATTGTTTATTTCTTTTTAAAGGTGGGATACTTTGTATACATTTTTAACACTTTGTAAGCCGCTTTGATTGTTTTAACAGAAAGCAGGGTACAAATAAAAGTTTTATTATTTTATTATTATTATTATATACACAACCACACAACATTATGTGATTTCCCAAGAAATCATGCTGATGTACTCAGACAACCCAGAACTTTCCATATGTTTCCCTTTGGGAAGGATATGACATACATTGCTTACTCTGCCAACTTCCTCTTTCATGAGTCTGTGAATTGCCTGACCCAGTGATTTTTAAACTCTGGTTCATGGGCAGCAAGTAATATGTGAGATCACAAGAACAATATAGGAAAATGTTTAATGTACAAGAGGAGGTGATGGATAGTGGGTTTCCTGGCGTTGTAATTAAACCTGCAGCTTTCATCAGTTTATTCAGTAATCTGTTTAATTAATAATCAGTTTAATCAGCCAATTAAAGCTTTAGCCCAGTGTCCAGTGCACTTTTAGCACAGTGTATATATATATGGAGTATAACAATACTAGATCCCACAGCTATGCCAACAGTTTTGCAAGGGTTGTTATATGTCATGGCGTTCCTCAATTGTACAATGAATGGTTGATTAGCTTCTCGTGCCCCAAGTCAAAATTGAGAGAGGGGGGTTGTGTGTATGCGTTTTGTGTATGCATACATTGATCCAACTAATATTCAACCTCTGACAAAGTGCAGTGGCTTGCACTATTATTTTGATTTTAGCATAGATTCCATCTTTAGCTGATTGATCAGGTCACAAATTGTAATAATGGATAGCACATATGAATTGGTGAGGTCCATCTGCTTCATTTTTTTTAGGACAATTTGGTTCTACTCTTTACAGTATGGGAAATTTAAAGGCAAATATAGAAGAGACTACCTTCTTACAGTGAGATAGGATTTAGAATTTAATCAAAAAAGGTTTTTTGCTTCACTATCTTAGACAGGTGCATGAGATTATACATACGATTAACATATCCATTAGTGGAAAGATAGATGAGCTGTTAGACCTTTATAATTGGGAGATAGACTTGCTTTTAACATAAAAAATTACAGAACAAGCATCTTTTAAAAGAAGAAAATAAGAAGGTAAGGTTAGCAAGCCAGGAATTGTTTTCATTTGGGTCGATGGGTTAGAAAAAGAAAGATCTCATACAAATGTAAGAAGAGATTAATAATACACAAAAACCTGAGATCTAATCCCCATTGTTTATGGTCAAATGTATATTTTCACCTCCTCAGTGCTAAATAGAAAAGCTATTTATTTTTCATTGGTAAAAAGGAAAACCATGGTGAATAGGAAAGCTATGCATTTTTCTATCCAGTTCTACTGTGGAGATGTTCTATGTTAACCAATCTCATATAGATAATGAGAAGAGTTAGGACGCTTGGGCTTTTGAGCTGAGAGCAGAGACTTTTCTATTTTATTGATCTGTAAATGGCTCTGAGCAACGTCTTGACTCCAGAGCTAGGTTAAATTGTTTTAAATTAATAAATGGGCGTCTTTGTGACAGAGCCCAAGATCCAAGAACCACTCTAGCAGAATGCAAGTCTCTGCCAACATATTCACTTCCTTGCCAGGTACAAAACAGCAGCCAGGGAGAGCAGTAACTTTCTTTGCTCTGTTCTGAAATGTTAGTATTTGTATTCCAATCCAGTGGACTAAAAGTGGAGTTTTCTGCTATCTGATGATTTTGGATTTAATCTAGTTTTATTGGTTGACAGTGGGGAATTTTAAAAAATGTATTAAAATGAACTGATTTCTGCAAATGAGAAGTTTTCTTTTTGAAAGAGAAGTCCAAAAAGCTCCAGTGTTTTTGATATCTCAATTGTCTACAGCTTTTTTACTAGGACCTTGTAGGCATCCAAGGGCAATACAGAACACAGTCTGTACAGATCGGCCATTAAGGCCAGCCTGGGGGCAGAGTCGGGGCGTGGCATAACACCACACAGCGGGTGGCATCACACTGCTACTGTGGCGCCGCAGAAAGGCCAGATTGGGGCTGCAGCATTCAGTTCCCACAGTCCCGATCTGGTGAAGACGGAGGCGGCTGCACGCCCCTTAGATAGGTGTCACTTTTCTCATCTTCTGCCACAGTTTAGGTCTTCCAACATTAAGCATTCATTATTACAGTTATATTAATTAATCAGTTAATCTTACCTAAGTAGAGGGTGAGACTGAAATCATATCTGTAACACACAATTATAGTTAGATTTCATGTTAACTACCATGGCTTTATTCTGTAATAGTTTGGTAAGGTACTTAAAATTACCTAATACACAACTCCTAAGGTTCAATAGACTAAACTAGATCTTTGTAGCACAGAATTCTAAGTACCTTATCAAACTACAAATCACAGGATTCCATAGCATGAGGCCCTTATAGTTTAAAGGAGTACCAAACTACTATCACTGTTAAATGTGGATACACTCTGAGAGAAAATAACATACATTCATTTCTGTCTTTCAGAGGTGCAAGGATGTGGCAGCAGGTTTGGGGAGGGACAATGAAAAAATCCAAAAAGATACATCATGTGTTTTGCATTTTTTGTGGGAATGCAGCCATAAAAACATATTCCTATCGCTTGGTTTTGTTTTTGGAAACGGAAGGAATTATCTCAGCCATTTTGTAATTAGAGAACTGATAGATTAGCAAACAACTCAAGGAATTATTGGTTTTGATGGTACCACATGGTACTTTACCGTTTACAGTGGTCATGTCATGGATTATCAAGATTAGTTTGGTTGAGCATTTACACGTACGTTAGAAGCCCTTATCTAGCGAGGTTGCCTAAGACTACTGTGCACACAACTGAGGCTTTCCATCTATTTCTGTTTTAGCAGAACCGGCAAGAAACCACAAGCCACTTTTGAAATTCCCCTGAGTTTAAAGGCCAATATGGTTTGGCAGGGGGAGCTACTTAAGTGAAAATAAAGGCCCACGTATGCACAAAGATTTATCATATAGGCACCCGCAGAAGTTTGAATTTGGAAGGCTAATTATTTTTGTGCAGAGGCTGTTTCACGGTGCAGTTCACTTCAAGAAGAAGAGTTGAAAACTTTCCAAAGGTTAGGTGATTCAAGGAAAAAAATAGCAAAACGATAACAACAGAAGGAAAGAGTTCAAAAAGATCAAGAGATTTGATTACAGGTTACTCAGTAAAAAGTACATCGGCTGTTCCTTGGGCTTCTGCAATAAGCCAACATTATGCCTAATACAGGATTTTTGAAAATTCCCCAAACCAGTTGCTTTATTGCACTTGGGGCTATCCTGAGCCTCTGTTAGAGCTAAACATGAGGAACCTACAGTAATTAGTAGTGGGAAGTTGTTAACCAGCACGTGTCGGAGAGAGTTCAGAGCCTATTCCAAGTAGCGTTAGTCACCAGAAAAGACTCATATAGAACAGTGTGCAGTTAATCTTTTGCAGGAGTCTGTAACAGCATTTAGAAAATATGTATAGCATTTTGGTTTTCTTTGCAGCTCTTGCTATCTCAGTGTTAATTGTAAACAGTGTTTTGCGCACTTAGCTTAGTCTAGGAGACTTTGGTGAGTCTTGAAGAAGAGCAATTTGACACCAAAACTCAAGGACACATCTTTTCCACAGGTTCATCAGTAGGAGGTGCCATAATGCTTCTATATCGTTTGTTTTGTACCTCCAAGTTATTTTTGACTTATGGTGACCCTAAGGAGAAACTATTATAGGGTTTTCTTGGCAAGTTTCTTCAGAAGGAGTTTGCCATTGCCATCCTGTGAAGCTGAGAGTGTGTGATTTGCCCAAGTAGTGGGTTTTTATGCTCGAGGAGAGAGATAACTCTGATTTTCAGAGTTGTAATCCAACACTCAAATCACTACATCCTGCTGGCTCTCCATCTGTATCCTAAATGGTTACTCTAATACAGAGGGGGATGTGAATTAGAAGATACCAACAAACCTGGTTAGGAAAAGAAAGGGAGATATTGTATGTGTATTCTAGACTGATTTGTATTCTATAGCACTGTATAGAATACACATATCTCCCCTTTTTTCTGATCAGGTTTGCTGATGCCTTCTAATTCACCTCCCCCTCTGCACAAGAGTAACCATTTTGGGCTTTTTAACAGTAGCTGAACAACAAGGAGCTCCAGTTTATTACGTGTTTAATCCTTTTTTAAAAATTAACTTTGTAAGTCATGCCCCAGCCAGGACTTTAAAATAGCAATTCACAAGTAAAATCATATTTAAAAATGAATGAATTAATGAATTTCAGGCCCTTAAGGATCTTAATCCTGCCATTGCAAGACAGTCCAAGGAAAATTCTATATAACCACTACATTGCACTTATTCCATTACTACAGTTGGCCCTCTCTATCTATGGATTTTGCAACCACAGATTCAAACAACCACAGTTTGAAAATATTCACACACAAAATGATCCAAAAAGCAAACCTTGATTTTGCCATTTTATATAGAGGACACCACTTTACAATGTCATTGTATATAATTGGACTTGAGCATCCACGGAGTTTGGTTTCCAGGGGGGTCCTAGAACCAGACCCTCATGGTTATTGAGGGCCCACTGTACAACCGGCATATTTTGAAAATTTGATCAAAGTTTACACAAACAGATAATATGCAAGATACTGTACTTATGTAATTTGTCTCTAAGCCACAAACCAGTTACGCTGCATTTCTTAGATGCTGGCCTACTAGGCCCTGTGGCCTTATTCTTCTTGGCTTCACTTTAGTTCAACTTTAGGTTAAGAAGCTACTTCCCACACAAGTCTTATCTATTGATGATAAGAAACCTCTTGGTGATTCTGTTCAAGGAAAGCAACAATTAATTTGTTTCATGCTCATCTTAGAAGTAAGATGTTTATGTAATTAAACTTGTCTGTTTTTTTAAAAAAATATTCCCAGAGAAATTTACACTAGAAGAACGTGTAAACAGTCTGGTTGAATCTAAAGAGCATTCTCTTCTGTAGAAAGGAGTGGTCCATCTGGTGCCTTCCAGGTGCAACCCTCATAAGCAAACATGGCCATTGACAGAAGTCATAATACAAACCGTTAGGAAATGGGTACCGGTTTGCCTGCTACTGCCCCAAGATCAGGATTTTTTGCTTCTATCATTAGCATTCCATACGTGTAGCATATACCAGCTTTGCACAGATAGATTTAGGGAATGGCTCTCTTGCCCTTCTTTGCAGGCCATAGTTCTCAAGGTACTCCACTTTCTATGTACTTTACAGTCCATCTCTTCTCATGTTCCTTCTCATTCTCAGTGCTCTCCTGCTTTCTGACTGGGACATATGGAAAGCTGCTTTGCAGTAGTTTACATTATTTACTCATTGACCTGGGAGTAAGCCCCACTGAACTCTGTGGGACTAAAGCCACAAGTTTGTGAGTTTGATCCCAGGGTTCCAAGACTGACTCAACCTTCCATCCTTTCGTAGCTCAGTAAAATGAGTACCCAGCTTGTTGGGGGCAATTGACTTATAGATTGTAAACCACTTAGAGATTGCTGAGTTCACAGATAAGTGCTGTAGAAACGTAAATGCTATTGCTATTGCTATCCTAAAGGCAGTTGATGTCATCTGATCATGGAAGCTAAGCAGAGTCAGCCCTAGTTAGTATGTGGATGAGAGGTGGCCGACGAATGCTAGGTGATATTTTAGAGGAAGGAACTGGCAAAACTACCGTCAGAGTATTCCTTGCCTAAGAAAACCCTGTGAAAAATTCATTGTATTGCCATAAATTGACAGGCAATCTGAAGGCACAGATACACACACAGATATTGGGAGATAAAATAAATACAAGTTTTTATTTAAATAAATAAATGTGTTTAAACAAATAAATCAGAGCCAAATGAGATTGTAACTGAGTTGCAAAAATAACAAGATTTAGGCTGCTATACCTAGCCTATAACTTGCTTTTAAAAATTACTTTAGAGATTTATATGTGGTCCTGTGACTGAGTTCTTTGGTAGCTTAGTACAAGTAATATCTGTATGTTTACTGTTACTAAAATAAGGCAGAATGTTTTCAGCTTCACAACAAATACCAACTGCCCTTCAGTTTTGTGATTTTTGCCTGAAAAGAAACAAATGAGTTATTTTTAACTCTAATTTTTAAATATGATATGGAAATCATTTAACTGATCATCCTTCATATAGGTTATATTTGATAAGCGTATGATGAGTTTGGTGTCAAAGAACTGATGGCAATTAACATAGATGTTGACGCATTGCAATAGATATTTCTTCCTTCTGTTAAAGATTTAATCAATTTAGATGTCTGGAAGGAAGACATCAAGATTAACCCATTGTCCTTGTATCTGGGTATCTGTTATATTAGTAACAGTCCACATTGTATAGTGATGGAAGCACCAATTAAAAGTGACTACTTTTAATTTATTACAACTTTAGATTTTACCTCAATATATTACTTAATGTTTGCTGTATATTTACTTATAGATTTCATTGTGTTCGCTATATGGGAGACACTTTAACCTGCTCACTCTGACAGCTGTCCTGTAAGTGCAGCAGATGAACATGTGGATTGCAGGTTTCTCCACATACTACCTAGGATTTTCTTTTAAGATATTAGAATTTTTATACACTTGTACTGTGACTGTGAAATGTTGCTACTACATGATCTGTATTAAGTAAAAATATTATTATCAGATGTCTTGGCCCACATCTCCAGAAGATCACAGGATTCCAACTAGGATATATACTTGGACATAATAAGCCATTATAGTTTGTTGTGATATTTGGACCTCAGATATGGTTTGTTGTTCCCAAACAAGCCAGCATAGTATGTCAAAAATAAAACCAGTATTAGGATGATTCAAAAAGCTTTTGCTTCCTGGTTAATTTTGCCTGCTTGCAGAAGGGAAGAATCAATGAGATGCTTGCACTAGTATTTTCTTTGTTCACCAGAAATCCTAGCCTGTTGTTATGTGCAAGCATGGCTCACGTCTAGTTTCTTATGGTAGATATCTAGTAAGCTGTAGAGAAATATTCAGACAATGGGATAAGAATAGGCTGTAAACTGTGTTCCTACTGCAGAATTGCTAATCTCTGGACGGCATGGAGGAGCAGTCCACATACTATTGTGTTATTCCCCGTATGCCAACAAATGATGTAGGAGTCCAAAGTTCTTTTCTGTTTTAACCATTGACTCTTTCTCCCTTGGTGTGAGCTTTTCAGTTTCTTGCCTAACCAGCAAGATGTGTTCCCCTTCTATCAAATATCTTTCAGGTAGTGAAAAATTAGAAAATCAAAAATGGAAAATAAGAAAAGGTATATATCCAATGAGACTTCAGATGGTGCACACACATCTTTGCCAATAGAAAAGAAAAGAAAGCAAAATGTGGAGATTAAGTGAACAGAAACGGTTCAGCTGACTGCTCCCTAGCAGATCATGGTCCAGGAAAACAAATTAATTAATTCAGCTTACGTGACTGCAAAACAGTGAGTCTCTGGGGGCAGTAATGAGACAACATTAAAAAGAATATTTATTTTGACAAGTGACAATGAATTGGATGGCTCTGTACCAATGCCCCTGAAACAAATAAGAAGACCCCTCCCCCCAAAAAAGAATCAGACAGAATAGATGGCAACTTCCTTATAGAAGGTAAAAAAAAAAAGGTAAAGCAAAGACTCCCGAGTTATCTGCCCTACTAGCGATAAGAGCTGCAGTTTTAACGGTGGTGAAAACTGCAACTGCCATGTGTTACCATGTTGGGAACATAGGTTCCAAAGCACGGAATTGAACTGTACTGCATTCCTAAACAACTAGAACAGCAAAATGAAGTTTCAATGCAGATGTGAGACTTTATGGACATTAGCAATAGAGACAGTAAAATGAAACAGTACCAGAGAGAAGCAGCAAAGCTCTGGAGTAGTGGACAGTCACACCCTTCCTTCCAAAACTATTTGAAGGCCCCCCCCCCCCCCCCGAGAATTCAACAGCAGCAAATCCAGCTTTACACATTCAGCCACTTTCATCTAATAGGTCAAATGAGAGCTGTTCTAATATTCAGGAATTAATTAGAGAGTCAGTAAACAGAGGAATTAATATTAACACCCAAACTACAATTAATTTAAATGATTTTAATTCAGTGGATTTGTTTAATCAAATGAATTTCATGAATTTCATGCATATGATTCAAAGTAATGATACAGACAGAATGAATCAGATTAACAACGAATTAATATAAGCAGAATGAATAAATTACCAATGAATTTATAAATACAAATAACAATAGCCAAGGAATCAGTTCACACATAGAATAAAAACAAAACGTGCCATTAAGAAACCAGAAAAAGGAGGGAGAAAACAAAATGTAACTTGCTGTTTAGGAAGAAAATATGGTGAAACACTAAACATGTAGACAGTGATGTCTTGGACCTCAGCCTCAGATAGGGAAGAAGAGTTGCTAAGATTTGAAAGTAGTGAAGAATCAGGCAGTTACAATGAAGGAAAGGAGACTTCAAAAAACGATATGGAGAAAGAAAATCCTTTCATCAGGTTGTTTGATGCAGATTCATACTGGCATATTTTGAAAGAGTTCTTCAGACTTACATACCAATCAGAATGACAAACAGCCAGAAAGGGAACACGAGGATGCTGGCATCAGAGTAGCATGAGTTAAATGAGTCAGCTTCAAAAGATGCAGACCAGATACATTTAAAGAGTTAATAAAGGATATGGCTTATCTTAAAGTGCCATTAGTGGGTGGTTCAATTTTGGCAAGGATTTTACACAGTAGCCCCTAGGGAAGGAAATATGGTGAGCTAGCTATCCATGAATTGGTGCTCTTGCAGATCATCCCCTCCCATATTAGTCAATGGTGCTGCATGCACACAGTGGTGATAATGTGGGTGCGCACACGTCACCATCCATTGATTAATATGGGCTTGAGCTCTCACATTTTCCCATCCATGAGGTGCCACAGAGCGAACCCTTCATGGATAGAAAGGGCACACTGTACAACCCTTAGGAATATGGATGAGCATAGACTATAGAATCATAGAATTGGAAGAGACCACTAGTGCCATCCAGTCTGAGCCCCTGCCATGCAGGAACTCACAAAGTACCTGACAGGTCACCATCCAGCCTCTTTTTTAAAATCTCCAAAGAAAGAGACTCCATCACACTCTGAGGGAGTGTATTCCACTGTCAAACAGTTCTTACTTCAGAAAGTTCTTCCTAATGTTGAGGTGGAATCACTTTTCCATTGCTCCGTGTCCTAGTCTGTGGAGCAGCAGAAATCAAGCTTGCTCTATCCTCAATATGACACCCCTTTAAAGGTTTAAACAGGGCTATCATATCACCTCTTGGCCTTCCCTTCTCCAGACTAAACATACCCAGCTCCCTATGTTTCTCCATAGGGCATGGTTTCCAGATCCTTCACCATTTTGGTCACCTTCCTCTGGACACGCTCCAGGTTGTCAACATCCTTTTTGAATTCTGGTGTCCAGGACTAGACATGGTATTACAGGTGAAGCCTGACCAAAGCAGAATAGAGTGCACTATTACTTCCCTTGATCTAGACACTGTACTTCTGTTCATGCAGCCTAGAATTGCATTGGCTTTTTAAGCTGCCACATCACACTGTTGACTCATGAACAGTGAGAGAACAGAGGGAGCATTAAAGAAGGCTCATGAGGCCTTGGTGTTAGTCATATGTACAACTATTGTTCCCTTTTTGTTTGCTACAGCAGCAGTGCAGTGAACACAAGAAATTCTTGAATCTCAGGTCATTAGTTTGAGATCTTTACACAGAGTGACTGGAAAGATCCAGAAACTTCTTCAGTTTATAGCAGAAACAAAGTGTGCATTACAGCCACCACAGTGGTCAGAAGATCTGCCTGGCCCCATCACTGGGAGGCTGATAAAAAAAATCTTGGTCAAATTTGGTATATATGCCTTTTATGAGGCAATTATTATTTGCAGAAAAGGTTTAGAGATGTGAAGGGCTGTAGAGAAGGTGTTGAAGGAGAGAAGAGATAAGAAACAAGTTTTATACCTACAATCTAGAGGGGGAAAAGAAAAGAAAAAATATAGAAACAACAAGTATTCTTTTTGAGGTTGTAAACGTGCAAAACAAGGTGAGTCTAGATTTGGAAGACCACAGTGAAACAGACTGGCCTTCAATGCAGAAGACAGGGATTTTAGCAAAACATAAGAGGGCTGAGCCAAGCCGGTAGAGGTGGCTGTGTCAACGGGGGGGGGGGGGGGGGGGGGGGGGATAATGGTAGATGGAAATTGTTTGCATTACAATTTGCAATGATTACACATAACAACAATGGATAAATCAGGTGCTCACCCGAGGATACAAAATTTTATTTGCCAAAATGTAAGAGAGATACCTTCCATCACTGATACTGAAAAGATAGAACAAAATATTAGTAGTATGCAAGGAAATAGTGCACCTAGTGTAGATTGGATTCATAGATTAAGTTTCCCATTCTCAGAAATTCAAAGGAGTGTACTCAGCCTTCTTCACACTACCAAAAGCAATGGTTCATTCAGGCCCTGTTTTTAATCTTAAAATACCAGATTAGAATGGAAAAGGGTGTTTGTAATGTGGCTGGATGAAAGGAACCATCCACATTTATATGACATTATAAAAAAAAAATAACTGCACAGGCAGCCTTTGGGCGAACAGTTCTTCAATCAGTTATGTAGCGAGAGGGAGTCATTCTCGCCCGCATAGAGGAGGCTTAAAAATGTCTCAGTAGTATCTGGATTATTCCTCTTTGCTATAGAGAGAATGAGGGGTTGATACTTAACTGTGAAGGTTCTTTTTTGGATGACCTGAAAGAGAAATCCACCCTTTTGCAGATTGTGGCTGAATACTAAAAGGAGATAAACAAAATAAAATCAATTAGAATAAAGGAATACATAAATTACAATAAAACATGGCATTGTAGTTAGAACCACACATAAATTGGTTGTCTAAGGCAGGCTTTATCATGAAACTGACACGAAGGGAGAAAGAGTCAATGGTTAAACAAAAAAGAACTTTGGACTTTGGACTCATGCATCATTTGCTGGCACGTGGGGAATAACCTAGTAGTATGTGGATTGCTTTTTTGGGCCATCCAAGAATGAACCTTCATGGTAAGTGCCAACATCTCATAACATTGTCTGATAAGAGTGATGTAATATTACATCAAAGGGATTCATTTTCAGGACACTGATGCCTAGTCTAAATTGCATATATGTTAATGCCTTCTAATATTGACTACAGTAAGTAGTTCTTACTCTGAAAGTGGCACCATTAGAACAAAGTTATGTAGTGATCAAAATTCACCATTAATCTTTTTTTAAATGGGGGATTCTATAATGGCATTGTAGACAATTTACGGCTTATGTGTGCTTTTTGCCTGCTGCTTCTAGAAATATGTAAATAATGCCAGCTGCTTGTTATATTATTGTTCTTGGTTATTTGAATGGGCAAATGGCTGCACAGCTCTCAGGGATTGGTAAAAGGAGAGTATGTCTCTTTTAGGATTTTAAAAAAAAAAAAGGGGGGGGGGAGATCTAATTATTTTTGTACAATTCCTGTTTGTTGGAGGGAAGGCAACAGGGGGAATGCTGAAGGTATAATACCTATTTCAATTAGTAATTCTTATGATATTTTCTTTATTATTCTAAATCCTTTATAGACTTCTCTTAATGTGGAATGATCTTTACAGAAATGTCTTCCAAGGAATTCAGGTGTTGTTATGTGATTCAAATACAAACATTCAAATATAAGCCTGCCATATTGATTGCATACAGACATAATGATCATCCATGGTTTAATTGACACGTAAATTAATATTGGGGTCATATAATCTAAAATCACATTCTCAGGGTGACTTAAAGGATAAAATCAAAAGGTGGACCTCCATGTTCAGTTAAAAACACCATTGTTTGAAATCAGTTTATTTCAGTAAACTATAGTTGAGACTAACCACAGTTTTGGGGCTTTAGAAGTACTGTTCATTTCATCCCCCCCCCCCCCCCCCCCAAAAACCCTTTTCAACATATTATTTCCTGCTGAAAGTACTATTTCTCTACAATGGTACATGTTATGGAAGTGTGGGGAGGGGACACATAGGAGAAACAGTAAGGCATTTGCTGTCTTCCAAAGAGTTCATGTGGTATTTGCTGTTGTGGCTAGTTGTTTGGGGAAAAGACAAGCACAAAAAGCACTGAATAAATGTAAATAATGAGACTGCCAATATTTCTTCTCCTGTTCATCTGTTTGTCTTGTGCCCTGAGACTGGATGGTCAGCTGTCATTGTGTTATGTTTCACCTGTGAAAACCACCTGTGAATGTGCATTTCTTCTTGGTGAGGGAGACAAATTATCAGCCCTTCAGAGCAAGAGAAAGAAAATCACAAATGGAATTATATGGTAGCTACCAATCTCAGCTTTAAATAGTTTGGAATGGTCTTCTGTGGTGGCATTTTTATTGGATAGTGACCACAGTGAAGAAAATACAGTTGGCCAAGATGACACTTCCTGTTTGAGAGAGAATTTTCTTACCTGGAGCAAATGGTGAACATGGTTTCTCAAAAGGTAGCAGCAGTTGCTTAGGAAGACAATGATAACTTTTCTCCTTTTATCTTCTCAGAGAGAGCCTAAGAGAGTAGGTTAGACAGATTGTAAAGCAGTGCTAGTCAAAATGGCAGTTCCTGGACTGGTGCCACTCTCTGAGACATCAGCTGCTGATGAAATCAATAACACTTGTAGCCAGTTGGTTTAAATATTTGAAGGGATGTCATATTGAGGAGGGAGCCAGCTTGTTTTCTGCTACTCCAGAGAACAGGACTCGAAACAATGGATGGAAGCTATAGCAAAAGAGATTCCACCTCAACATTAGAAGGATCTTAGAATCATAGAATCATAGAGTTGGAAGAGACCACTAGGGCCATCCAGTCCAACCCCATTCTGCCATGCAGGAAATCCAAATCAAAGCATCCCTGACAGATGGCCATCCAGCCTCTGTTTAAAGACCTCCAAGGAAGGAGACTCTATCACCCTCCGAGGGAGTGCATTCCACTGTCGAACAGCCCTTACTGTCAGGAAGTTCCTCCTAATGTTCAGGTGGAATCTCTTTTCCTGTAGCTTGCATCCATTATTCCGGGTCCTGTTCTCTGGAGCAGCAGAAAACAAGCTTGCTCCCTCCTCAATATGACATCCTTTCAAATATTTAAACAGGGCTATCATATCGCCTCTTAACCTTCTTTTCTCCAGGCTAAACATCCCCAGCTCCCTAAGTCGTTCCTCATAGGGCATGGTTTCCAGACTCTTCACCATTTTTGTCGCCCTCCTTTGGACACGCTCCAGTTTCTCAATGTCCTTTCTGAATTGTGGTGCCCAGAACTGGACACAATATTCTAGGTGGGGCCTGACCAGAGCAGAATACAGTGGCACTATTACTTCTCTTGATCTAGACACTATACTTCTATTGATGCAGCCTAAAATAGCATTGGCCTTTTTAGCTGCCGCATCACACTGTTCACTCATGTTCAACTTGTGGTCTACTTGGACTCCTAGATCCCTTTCACATGTAGTTTCATTCAGCCAGGTGTCACCCATCCTATATCTGTGCATTTTATTTTTCCGCCCTAAGTGCAATACCTTACATTTCTCTGTGTTGAATTTCATTTTGTTAGCCTTGGCCCAGCTTTCTAGTCTATTCAGGTCATTTTGAATCTTGATCCTGTCCTCTGGGGTATTAGCTATTCCCCCTAATTTGGTGTCGTCTGCAAATTTGATAAGTATGCTCCCAATTCTGTCATCCAGGTCATTGATAAAGATGTTGAATAACACTGGGCCCAGGACAGAGCCCTGTGGGACCCCACTGGTCACTTCTCTCCAGGATGAAAAGGAGCCATTGTTGAGCACCCTTTGGGTTCGGCCGGTCAACCAATTACAGATCCATGTAACAGTTCCTTTGTCTAGCCCACATTTTACCAGCTTGTTTGCAAGTATGTCATGGGAAACCTTGTCAAAGGCCTTACTGAAATCAAGATATACTATATCCACAGCATTCCCTTCATCTACCATGCTGGTGATTTTATCAAAGAAAGAGATTAGGTTTGTCTGGCATGACTTGTTTCTCTGAAACCCGTGTTGACTTTTTGTGATTATGGCATTGCCTTCTAGATGTTCACAGACTCTCTGTTTAATGATCTGCTCCAGAATCTTTCCTAGTACTGATGTCAGACTAACTGGACGATAATTGTTGGGATCCTCTTTTTTCCCCTTTTTGAAGATGGGGACAACGTTTGCCCTCCGCCAGTCTGCTGGGATCTCTCCTGTTTTGCAGGAGTTTTCAAAGATTATTGCCAATGGCTCCGATATTACATTTGCTAGTTCTTTTAATACCTTTGGATGGAGTTCATCTGGTCCTGGAGACTTAAATTCATTTAGATTAATAAGATATTCCTCTACTATCTCTTTACTTATTCTGAGCTGAAATTCCTCTATTCTGTCCTCTGCTCCATTATCCTCAGGTTGAGCACCCTTTGCCTTTTCTGAGAAGACTGAGGAAAAGAAGGTGTTGAGTAATTCTGCCTTTTCTCTGTCTTCTGTTAGCATTTTGCCATCTTCTCCACGCAGTGGCCCTACCGTTTCCTTCTTCTTCCTTTTGCTGCGGACATATCCAAAAAAGCCCTTTTTATTGTTCTTAACCTCTCTAGCAAGCCTGAGTTCATTCTGCGCTTTAGCTTTTCTGACTTTACCCCTGCACATGCCTGCTATTTCTTTGAATTCCTTTTTTGTGATTTCCCCCTTTTTCCATTTCTTATACATGTTCCGTTTCAAACTTAGCTCGGTTGAAAGTTCCTTAGTCATCCATCCTGGTTTCTTGAGACACCTCCCGTTTTTCTTTCTCACTGGAACTGTTTGAAATTGTGCCTTCAGTATCTCTCTTTTGAGAAACTCCCATCCGTCCTGAACTCCTTTATCTTTTAGTATTTCTGACCATGGAATCGCCCTCAATACTTCTCTAAGTTTACTGAAATCCGCTCTCCTAAAGTCTAGGATGCGTGTCTGACTATGCCTGGCTTCTCCTTTCCACTGTATAACAAACTTCAGGAGAACATGGTCACTTCCACCTAATGATCCCACCACTTGCACCCCATTAACCAAGTCATCCTTGTTGGTTAGGATCAGATCTAAAATAGCTGACCCCCTTGTTGCCTCTTCCACCTTTTGGACCATGAAATTGTCTTCCAGGCAAGTGAGGAATTTGTTAGGCCTTGAGGATTTTGCTGACTTTGACTTCCAGCAAATATCAGGATAGTTGAAGTCGCCCATCACTACTACATCTCTCTTTTCTGACTGTGTGGTCATCTGTTCTAGAAAGATATCATCCAATTCCTCAGTCTGACTTGGGGGTCTGTAGTAGACTCCCACCGTAACATCCTTGTTGTTTCCCTCCCCTTTAATTTTTATCCACATGCTCTCCACCTGGCTGCCAGTATTGATGTCTTCGATCTCTTCACTGGTGTAAATATCTCTGACATATAGTGCTATTCCTCCTCCTTTCCTGTTTGGCCTATTTCTCTTAATAAGGTTATACCCCTCTATTTCCACATTCCAATCATGAGACTCATCCCACCAGGTTTCAGTGATGCCTATTATATCATATTTGCTTTGTTGTACTAGGAGTTCGAGTTCATCTTGCTTATTTCCCATGCTCTGTGCATTAGTGTAGAGACATCACAGACCATGGTTCCCTTTTACTTGCTGCCCGTGCAAGTTTTTTTGCCTCCCACTGTTGGGTCCTTGCACTTTTTTTCTTGTTTCCTCTATGTCAGTTTGACTATTTTCGCCATCCCTTTCGCCTTCCTTAATATTGTCTCCCTTCCCCTCGGAACTCAGTTTAAAGCCCTCCTGATCAAGTTCTTGAGACTGTTGGCAAAAACATTTCTTCCAACTGGCGTGAGATGCAACCTGTCTGTTGCAAGAAGTCCCTCCTCATGGAACCGCAGCCCATGATCGAAGAATCCAAATCCTTCTCGGCGGCACCATCTGCGAAGCCAGTTGTTCACATCCGCTATTTTCCTCTCCCTTCCTGGACCATGCCCTTCAACTGGCAGAAGAGACGAGATGACAACCTGTACATCCATTCCTTTCAGCTTCCTACCAAGCACCTCGTAATCCCTTTTGATGTTCTGAAGGCTGTGTCTTGCAGTATCATTAGTTCCCACGTGGACCAAAAGGAAGGGGTATTTGTCAGTAGGCTTGACCAGTCTTGTCAGCCTCTCTGTCACATCACGGATCTTTGCACCTGGAAGACAACACACCTCTCGAGACATCTTGTCAGGCCTACATATCACTGCTTCTGTACCCCTCAGCAAGGAGTCCCCCACTACGACCACACGCCTCCTCCTAGGCTTAGCAGCGACTGTTCTCTCGGGTGGGACTCTCAGGCTCCCCTGCTCTGTCCCTGAAGTTTGTTCATGCTGCTCTTCTTCATCCTCCTTAATAAGGGAAAGAGCTTCGAATCGATTCCCTAGCTGCAAGCTCCCAGAACAATCCCTTCTTGGCTTACTTCTCTTTGTGACATTCCTCCAGCTGTCTGCCTCCTGTGTATGGCAAGTGACCTCTTCCACTCTAGCATCTTCCTCTGCATGGTACTCATCCAAGATCGTTAGTTCTATTGTGTCCAGGAAATCCTCTTGTTCCCTAATATGCTGAAGTGTAGCTACTCTTGACTCCAGCTGCTGCACTTTCTCCTCCAAGAGTGCTACCAACTTGCACTTGGTGCATGTGAAGTTCTTGACTTCTGTAGGCAAGAAGAGAAACATCCCACAAGAGTTGCAGGTGACTACAGCAGATCCCTCGTTGTCCATACTGCAAAGTCTTTAGTAATGACTATAACAGTCAGTCTACTGGGAATACTACTTTAAAGGAATGTACTGGCTGCTATCTGATACTTAAAGGCAAGGTTATATTTCAATATCTGATTCTAACCTGATGCCACTTGAGTAGAGTTGTTGAGTTAAAGAAAACTAAAAACTCTGGAAGGCTCTGGAAGTTGGTATATAAAGCTAGTCTGCTAGCTCCGCCCCCTTGTGACTCACAGATGTGACTCACAGAAGCTCCGCCCCTTCAGCACGAGCACACGGTTTCAAGCACACGGTCTCAAAATGGCTGCCAAGCAACTCCTCTCCTTCTCCTCTCTCTGGCCGGACTGTTCTGGAAGGCTCTGGAAGTTGGTATATAAAGCTAGTCTGCTAGGCTCCACCCCCTTGTGACTCACAGATGTGACTCACAGAAGCTCCACCCCTTCAGCACGAGCACACGGTCTCAAAATGGCTCCCAAGCAGCTCCTCTCCTTCTCCTCTCTCTGGCCGGACTTCCTGACAGTAAGGGCTATTCGTCAGTGGAACACACTCCCTCGGAGTGTAGAGGAGTCTTCTTCCTTGGAGATCTTTAAACAGAGGCTGGATGGCCATCTGTCAGGGATACTTTGATTGAGAGTTCCTGCATGGCAGGGGGTTGGACTGAATGACCTTTGTGGTCTCTTCCAACTCTAAATTCTATGATAAAAGTATGGTACCAGTTCTTGGTACAGTAGGGGAAATATTATTGGTCCCCCACATCAGTACCCTGAGAAACACGGCTTCAGAGCTTCCCCTTCCTGGCAACAATTTACAGTGGTGATAGAATCCCTCCTCAGAGGTTACAACAGGTAGTGAAATACTCCCATCTTCATGTTTGAGAGAATATCTGAATCAAGCTCTACTGGATTGAGTAAATAGGAAGTAGGCTAGCATTAGGAAATGAGGACAGTTACTCAGTGAGGTTGAGGCTCTCAGGTGCCTTTCATAGAAAAATCCAGGCTGTGACTTGCTAGTATGGATGTTTTGTTCATTATTATAAAGTACATAGGCAATATTATTATTATTAAGCTTTATTTATATAGCGTGTAAATTTACACAGCACTGTACATAAAATCATTTAATTAGATGGTTCCCTGCCTTCATGCTTACAATCTGAGAAAACACGACACAAAAGGAGAAGGGAATGGTTGAGGGGAAGGGCACTTCATATTCTGTTGATTGCTTTGAATCTAATTGTGAAGCTCAATTTTAGTTCTCGCAAATTCTGCTCACAGTGCAAATTTCACAGGATTGCCTCCCTGATATCGGCATAGGAGTATTTTGTGGTTGCCACATTTGTAAAATACTATTTGTAAAATATCAAACAGATATTTCTTTTGGGGTGGTGCAATATGACAGACTTAGGGATCTGTATGCACTATGATATTTAGTTTCTTTTTTCAACAGAATGAAATGGGGGGGGGTTAAGTTGTGGGATATTTCATACTGTAAATATTTCATCTCTCTTGGATTTTGTATGCATTTTTGGAGGTACCTATTTGAATACAGTAGGGACTTCTTATCCGTGGACTTGCCATCTGCAGATTTAAGGATCTGTAGACGGCAAACCCCCTTTGTCTCCAATGACAGTGTGTGCACATGGCTGTGCTAGTAGATGTGCGCACATCATACCCCCCCATTAGGGAGAATGGGACTTGAGGTCCCTATTATTTGGTATCCATAGGAGGGTCCGGAATGGATCCCTCACAGATACCAATGTCTGACTGTAACAAAATGTCTGCATTTCATAACTTTGTAGCTCTTAATGCTAGGTGGCATCAGCCTTCTTATGGAACCTGGTTGTTTCTGAGAAGGGTCTGTTCATGTGGCAGAATGTTTCTCCAGATCTTTATGTTGAGAATAAAGTTGTCCTGATTATTTAGCATTGACCATCACTGTACTAGAGAATAGAATCATACTATTATTGTTTGATAGGGCTTTAAAAGTAACTATATACAAATCAGATTGCTTTATTTAATATACTTTCCTTTATCATCTAATTTGAGGCAGATTCAAGTCATCATATCTGTTCTATAATTCATGATTGTTATTTCTCTACTGCAGTTAAACAAGGAAAAGGGTCATGGCTCGTTTAACGAAACGGCGGCAGGCAGATACAAAAGCCATCCAGCATCTTTGGGCGGCTATAGAGATAATCCGAAATCAGAAGCAAATTGCTAACATTGATCGTATTACAAAGTAAGTATCGTTTAAATACTACTAATAAAAATGCCATGCCTCTAAGAGAACAAGAGCAATGAAAGTGGTACATCGCAGAAGCATTTCCCCTTTTTATTAAAAATTATATAAAAACCTGCATACTCATGTTCTACAATTTTTAGGTTTGAAATCATGGGCAGAGCAGAGAAAAAGAAAAGTTATAGATGATATGGATTTGATCTATGATCTGTCTTGTCTGCTCTCCTGCCATCAGGAGTATCTGGCACATTATAGGAAAATGCAGAGATTTTATTGTAAAATGATATACAGTCTTTGTAGTGGGAATATTAAATCCTGATGTTTTTCAGCCTTGAAGAAAAAGCATCTTACTATTTATAAAACAGCATATGAAAACTGTTTGAAATGAGGAAAATCTTGTTTTCATCTCTGATGTGTATAGTTTATAATATGGTTAAAGTATGAGATGGGAGACTGAGGCCAATTCTCAGTTCCAACTAGGTATATTCTGGCTGGGTCTAGCAATTGGGTTTAGGCTCCAGCCTCATATAATCCTTTAGGATTATTGGGCTGTTAAGTTTCTCTTGTTCTGACCTATTCCACAGGATTGTTGGGAGCATAAAATGGGGAGTGAAGAGGATAATGTACACTGCCTTGATGTCATTGGAGTCAATGAACAAGAACAACGACTATGCACTCTGTCTTTCTCCTTCATAGCAAGGAAAGAAGACTAGACTTTCAATTTCATTTCTATTTTGTGGCAAAATATGGTTTGTTGTTTTCCCCAAACTGGAAAAGTTATGCTTTGCACAAGATAGTTTGCTCAGAAACAAGGATGGTTTAATCCTATTTCATGAGCTTGCTTTGCAGGCAGACAATGTCTTTTACCAACCACAGTAGTGTGGGTTTAGATGTTATGGCAAATGTTGTGCCACAAACCAAGAGTAAAAGCTTGTAATCTTCCCATCCGTGCATAAAAGAAGGAAAGGAGGGATAATATGAGTTTAAGGCTCATAATTGGTTATTTTTATATTTCCAAACTATGTAGTCATTTTATTTATTTATTTATTTCAAGGATGTATAGTGCGCCCGCGTCTTACGTTGGCGCATTATCTCCTTTCATGGACTGAAAGCAGTGCCAAAAGAAACTATGGTGTGTGCGCCTATGGCGCATGCATACTGCTGCAAGCTTGAGCCCCATAACTTGTAATGTGGCTCAAGCATATTTATTTTACGGGGGTGTGTCTGGAATGGATCCACTGTCTAAAAGAAGGGCGCACTGTATATCCTGTCTTTCTCCTACAATGGGATTCAAGGCGGGTGCCATAGTCATGGTGCCATGCGATATGGTTGCATATTTCTTTCAAAGCTATAATGGGATAGCGCTTTCTGCTTCAACCAGCAACTTCTACTAATGTTTTGTAATATGCACACTGTTCATGTTACACTGTAGTATTGATGTACAGTTATAGTCCCGTGACGATGACGCCAATGCCGATAATGATAATATGCGTTTGGAGATTACGTAGTGTGGGAAGCTGCCATCTAGCTAAGTATTGTCAACTTTGTATGACAGCTGCTCTTCAGAGTAAACATTAATAGGGTATGTGTATGTATGAAAACCTACCCTACTATTAAATGGACTGAATGAAGCAGAAAGCCGAGCAGTTTATACTGCAGGAGATAAATATTTAAGGAATGGAATGATTGCAAGAACATAGGGAATGAGTACTATTGTATTGATTATTTAAATTACTTATTAAGTTTTTAATCATAATAAGTTGTTATAGTTTTGTTAATTGTTCATTTTTATAATGAACATGACTGCTACAGAATGTTGTTAGGAATGTGATATGGTGGTCCTTTGGTTCCAGAACCCCCTCTGGATACCAAAATCCATGGATGCTCAAGTCCCATTGTACTCAGTGGCGTAGTAAAATGCCATTATATAAAGTGACAAAATTGGATTTGGGATTTTGTGTGTGGAGGAGTTAGGGGGGAATATTTTGAAGCCATGGATGGTTGAATCCATGGGTGCAGAATTCATGGATATAGAAGGCCGACTGTACTTTCCTTAGTGCATTTATATCTGCTGAAAAGCAGTTTTAGTTTAATAATAGCAAAACCGGACATATAAAAGAAACCAGATTTGACTTAATCACTTGATTTTGGTCACTGAAATGGAACAGTAATACCATAGAAACTGAACATCACTGCTACTTGCATCTCATGCACTGAAATGGAATTTGTTTTTGTGTTTAATGTTTATTTTTAATGACCTTGCATCTAGATTTAGTTCGATACTATACCCCTGCTTCGGGTTTTCATTCTGATTACCCTGTGAACTGGACTTGTAGGGAAAGACAACATCTGTTTCATAGAAAACATTTTTCTAAGAATGCTGATTCAGCAAATTGAGCATCGAGCAAGCTAAATAGATAGAATGTTGAGCAAAGAATTACTGTATAATTACATGGAAACTAAAGTCACATTTGATTTTAAAGTATCTTTACATATGGCTCCACCACTCCAGACCATCAGATACTTTTTCCACTTAATACAGGGATGGCAAAATGTAATAAAGAATTCTTTAAAATTAATACCAACATTTCCCCCCCTTGTATCACATGTATTCCAGATTGCATGAGTCAGGGGCTAATTTTCTGATATATTTAAATGTTCTTAACTTATGGAAGTCACATTCAAGTTCAGAAACCATTTAAAAGACACAACTATCTTTTGTCTTCTGTCTTTGGGACTTCCTGGAGAGCAAGAATTTGTAGGATTCACTGTGAATTTTTTTTAAAAGCATACAGACCAGTTGACTGGATGCTAATTTTTTGTCAGCAAGAAAGAATCATTTAAATTCATGGAAATGCTTTCCACAACATAGAGTGTTAAAACTGTGTACAGTACTTGATTTGTACCATTGGAAAAAGATGTGTACCAAGAATGTTGAAAGCAGATCTCGAAAATGTTATTTTACCAGATAGTTCCCAGAATCCTTGAGCTAGCATTGGCCAGAGTAGTCTAAAATGTCTCTTTTCCAAGTTCTGTACAAGAGGCCATGGCATCCGCTTTAATAGTTATTAACATGCATACCATATCTATTGATCATTCTTTTCCAGGCATGATAAGGATTATCATTATTCCCCAGAATTGGATGGCTGGAGGCTTTATCACAAAGGATGAAGTGGTCAAATCACAAAAGCACTTGTTCCTAAGAACAAATAAAGCAAGAAGCTAACAAATTTGATGACATGAAAGACTCTATGTTGGAATCATTCCTAGCAATCTAGAGCTTTTATATTAGCAGAGTTTTTTTAAAAATGAGATGTTCCAGTTTTCTTTGAACTTTGTTTAAACGACCCCTGATTTAAACAGTTCATTCCTTCATCACTGAGATGAGCTGCATGAAATCAATATGATTGTGGATCTTTCTTGGCTTTACTTCGCGAACGAAGATTCAGGAAGGACTCATCCATGCTTTCTAAAAGCGCATTGATGACATTGGATGTATCCTTCAAGCTTGTGCAATGGATTTTTCTGGTGGCGCGCAGCATGCACAGAACTGGCCTCGCCCTTTAAATCAGAGGTTCGAATGCTGAGGCCTTGACAAGCATGGACGGTGGCAGCGAGGTCCTCGGATCGTAGGTTTGATTAGAGTTTCCTTCTCTTAGATGGTTGACCTTACTGGGTTAGACGAGCACCATCTGCCCGGATTTGTTTTCCTTCTCCTAGGATGGTTGCCATAAGGCTAGAGAGCCCATCCTGCCCTTTGGCACTCTTGGTCAGACCCTTCGGTTGTGACCTGTTTGGCATGGGAGACCCTACCGGTGGCTATTATACCACCGCCACTATAGCTCACAACTTCATTAGGGTACGCAAGCTCTCCCCCACACAGTCAGAGCGTAGCTGGAGGGGAATAGGAGGCTGGAAGATGACAGTAAGGAGGGAGGAGCCTCTTTCTTCAGGCTATCCCTGGTGGAGATGGGTCTGCCTGATCATTCCCTCTCATTTGTGATTACAAATTGTGGATACTGCTTTTAGCAAAAGAAACAGTGATGTTCTGTTCTCATAATGCTGTTACAATGCTGTACATTAAAATGTGTATATATTTTGTTTGTATATGTATAGTTTTTTCCCCTTTTTTACCCATAGTCATCATAGTTGCCTTCTGCAAAAATGTAAATTTAAACCAATTTCTCAAAAACTGGCTGAGGTTCCATAGGACAATCTTCTTCTTTTTTCTGAGATGTAATCAAGATAGTTCTCATCTAATTGTTTTTATTAATTTATGATTGACCCCTTTATTGTCAAAGCAACATGAGAAAAGAATTAAAAATTATACCTCAAACAAGTAATACAAACAATGAAATATTAAAAGACCAGAAGGCCCACAATTAAAAACATGTCATGTCAGAGAATTGTCCATTAAACACATTGTGGCTGAAGAGATCAAAAGCAGTCTGAACAATAATGGCCGGTTACACACCGGCAGTTTAGTGCGTGTTCGCCACGCACTAGGGTTACGAAAGGGTGGTGCTTCCTTCCGCATGGCCGTCGCCGTGAGTACGTCATGGCCGCGCTGCCTCTAGACGGGGCGGCGCGTCCATGACGTAGTAGCTCCGCGCCAGGGCGCTTAGTGCGCCCTGGACACGGAGCAGGAAGGAGCTCCATTTCGGAGCTCCTTCCGGGTTTAGTCCGCTGGGCGCAGCCTTCAGACGGCTGCGCCCAGCGGACTAAACAAGAAAGGGGCCAAGTGGCCCCTTTCTCTGCTCCCCGCCGCCGCAGGGTGTCCTTGGGGCTTGAAGCCCCAGGGACACCCCTTTTCTGGCTGCGGGGAAGCGGTGTTTTGCCGCTTCCCCGCAGCCCGAAAAGCAGCGGATCGGGGCCTCAGCGGCTGCCGTTCTGGCCACTGAGGCCCCGCTCCGGCGGGGAAAGGGGCGGGGCCAGCCCACCCCAAATGGGCGGTCTATATCCCGCCAATGTCTCTGCTAAGCAAAAGACACCAGATCCTGTCTGATCTAGGAAGCTAAGCAATGTCAGTCCTGGTTAGTACTTGGATGGGAGACCTCCAAGGAATTGTGGGTGCTATAGGCTATATTTCAGAGGAAAAAATTGGTAAAACCACCTCTGAGTATTCATTGACTAAGAAACCCCTGTGAAATTTATGGGTTCGCTATAAGTCAACAGGTGACTTGAAGGCCCATACACAAACATAAGTGATGAAAAACAAAATGGTTGGCAGTGCTGTGTTTGCCTGCTGCCCATTTTTCTATGGGTGGCAAAATATAAAGGACCTGCTCTGAAGAAAATAAAGCATGGATGAAGAGGAGTACAGTGACACAGCTAGTTAATGCCTTGCTTGTGTAGGTGGATCTACAGTCTAAAAAACCCAAGTTGTAAGTTAATGACATGTTTGATGGGAATGTGCAGTGAATTTAATCACTGGAACAAGCAACCCTTATCTACATTAAAATTATTGCTTCTGACAGAAATGACCAGATAATGAGTGTTGCATGAAGTTACATGTTGCCTGAGGTATTTAAAACGTGAACAAACAGGATCACCTCTTAGGTCTGTCAACAGCTTCTGCAGAAACATCAGTCAGATTTTAGTTTAATTCCATTTGCTGTGTAACCCTCTGTACAAATCCACACATAAACCCTTGTATTTATAAGTGAATTAGAGTTTGCAGTGATTTCATACACTCTGCAGTTGCAGTTCATCTGCTTGTGGCATGTTGACTTCTTTTCAGCTGGACAAGTGACTGGAATGGGGTTCTGATTCTCAAAAGGGTGAGAGAAACCCATTTACTTTTAATTGAATAAATTATCTTGGTTGGAAAAGAATTCCTGCTAACAAGGCCAGAGAACGCTTATTCACACAAGTTAGGAACTTATACTTTATTTCATCAATAATAACAAAGGGTACAATATTTTAAATCCCGTGTTCCAACACATTATAGCAGCAGCACAGCTGTATAATTTATATAGTATCATTTTTGAGCCACTATTGATGTTTTCCCCCGATGCAGCTGGTTTTTGACTCTCCATTCTGCCTGTACTGTAGTCTCAAAATTAATGTGGAACAATATGGTAGATGGATAGAATTCACATGCTGGAAATTTTTGTTCAAATCACAGCTCTGCTCTTGAATTCCATGATATTGCTTTTGGGTGACTGGTCACTGAGGTGGAGGGTGTTTCATGCATTCAGTCTATATATTTCTGTTGTACATGGAGAAGCCTGTATCTATAGATATATTACATAAGTGTGGAGGAATTTGTAAACAATTACAGTAGATCCTCTTGCAACAGTTGTGCCTCTGGCTCTGCCTACCTTAGTTCATTGACTAAAGAGACCCCACTGAGAGTCAGGTGGGGTAGGGGTGAGAACATTGGACTGTGACTCTGAAGAATAGGGTTTGAATCCCAACTCTTCATTTCTCAACATCTGTAATGAGAAAAGTAGATATTTTTATTCTGAGAGGCACCTGTAGCACTGAAGTTGTTCTGTTGGCTCAAGGTGGTTTTAACCAGTTGAATGCTGTTGTTGTTTTTTAAATAGCAGTGTTTCCAGTTAATTTGTTTGACTATTTGAATAAGGGTTTTGTTTTATATTTTTTGCTAGCCAGTCTGAGCACCAATATTGGTGGAGAGGCAGGATGTCAATTTATAACATTAATAAATGAATTAAAATTGATTTGCTATAGTGGGCTGTTAAATGCAAGGTTAGTATAGTTGTGTAGCCAGATGACTAATGAAATTGAAATGGTAAAAAGAAGGCACCTTCACAATGAATGAACTACTGCAAGTGTGTGTGTGTGTGTGTGTGTGTTTAAGCTTTTTCATATGGGAAAGAAAGCAAAGTCTGAAATCTTATTCATGCTTACCTCATACCATTCAACTGAGATCTAACCTCCTCTGCAGAAATAATGCTGTTTGACACCATTTTAACTGCCATGGCTCAGTGCTATGAAAATTTGGGATTTGTAGTTTGTTGTGGCGCCAGAACTCGCTGACAGAGAAGGCTAAATATCTTACAAAATTATAAATGACCAAATCCCCACAGCATTGAACCTTGGGAGTTAAAGAGGTGTCAAACTGCATTATTTCTGCAGCGCAGATTGGAACTCAGTGTGGTTTACTTGTGTAGAGAATTGCAGCGAGTGTTAAGTTTTAATCAAAACATAAGGAGAAAAGTAGGATTGCTTATTTGCCCAGTATTGCATCTTTTATGCAAGTTTATGCCTTTGTTCAAGAGTCCTGCTTAGGCATCTTTGTACTAATCATAGGTTTTATACTATTCTGTTTGCAGATGAGTAAATCCCAAGAAGACTGAGCTATAAATACTAGACTACTGAACCTCAGTCTAAGATTTCCCTCTTGTTCCCTCCTGAGCCCATGGGCAGGCAGCCTCATCTGGCCAGTTGAGCAATCTAACAAGTAGATTATCAGGAAAAACCCCTTTATTTTAGCAGACAGGTCTTTCTTTTAGCTAGTGGAGATTAGCATTAACATTCTCTGACTCAGCGACGTCCTGATGCAGAAGATTATTTCAGCCTCCTGGCCAATTTAAGGCTAGTTTGGTGTCTTGCTGAAATTAACTTTGTCTCTGTGAAATGTACTTACCCGTCTGCAAACATATTTGCTTTATTTCTCCCTCCTGACTGGAAAACAGCCTGAGGAGTGTAATATGCTTTCCCAATCTGTTGACCAGAGGCTGAACATTATCATAACATAAATAGGTTGTCTCTTTTTCTTCAAGGTAAGACTAATCTGGTATTTGAAGAGAACAGCAGGGGTGGGGTTGCTTTATCTTTTGTGGGTCTTGCAAGATAGTTCGTTGTGTTTACTAGCAACATACGCCAACTTCTTGTATTAATAGGTTGTGTGGGAGTTTGCTCTTCAATCTGCTTCCTTAGTAATATACTTTGGACTGCTCTCTTCAAATCTGCCTTTTCTCCTTCATAACCTCTGTGTGAGTTACTTATTGGAAGAAGCCATAGGTAAAAAGGAGAATAGCTCATCAAGCAGAAAGGTCTAGAGCTTTGGGGTGGTGTGAATGCATTTCCACTCAGTTCTGTTGGTTGATAGGTTCCGGCTCCTCAAAGCCAAGAAGAGGAGCACACTTCTTACCTGTGGCTTGTCAGGCTTATTTTCTTTTCCCTTCACTGAACAAGCATTTCATGTTGGTTTGTTTAATAGCTAGCTGAGTGTGAGAATTTTAATGTATTTATTCATAGTTTCACATGTATTTTTCTTCTGCATGGAAGTTGTCTCTGTAAAGTTAATTCCATAACTAATAACATATGATATTAGGCATAAGACATTAAGTAATTCCAATATTGGAATATATTTTGAATAGTTTTAAAATTGTTTAGATTGGTTTTTTACTCCTTCCCAAGATCCTAGGGTGTAATGTACATATCTAAATAAATAAACAAACTAATAAGTAATATTAAGTAATGTGGAAATAAAGGTGGAAAGGGGAAAATCAGAATGTATTTTCAATATACCACATATATGCACATGTTAAGATGTTTAGTACTTGTTTTCGGTTCTCTTTCAGGTATATGTCTCGGGTTCATGGTATGCATCCCAAAGAGACCACACGTCAGCTTAGTTTAGCAGTGAAAGATGGCCTTGTTGTTGAAACTTTGACGGTGGGATGTAAAGGATCAAAAGCTGGTATTGAGCAAGAAGGATATTGGCTGCCTGGAGATGAGATTGTGAGTATATTTTTTTGCAAGGCTTTGCATCACATTTCCTGTTATGTTGTCAGTCTGCTATTTGCTGTTCCCACTAGCAGCTTACAGAGGGGCCTTAAAGAGTACTTCTTAAATGTCACACTGGATAGAAAGTTATTTTCTCTGATAGTTTCCTGTAGCTATAGCAAGTTTATTTTTCAGCATAGAATGTGTTAGAGCCAAACTACTGTAATTATGATTTGGAATGTCAGAGGTAAAATTATTATTATTATTATTCCATCATATTACGTGTCACTGTACAAAACTAAAATAAACAGATATCCTTGCTAAAGGCATACAGTATTGTAAAAGAAGGAATATGGAATCAATACAAATAGAAAAACAAATTATTTAATGACATAAAATGCAAATATACAGAATTGTAAGGTAAAATTAACACAGAATTCCAAAGACATTAGAAAACAAACACTCTTTGTTTTATTGTTGTGTGCCTTCAAGTCAGTTCTGACTTATGGCAACCCTAAGGCAAACCTATCAACTAAGGGGCCAAGCAGATGGACATGAAGGAGTGGCCTCTGTTTGCTTGCCCCATGGATGGCCGGGGACTGCGGGGACCTCACAGCCTACTTTCAGAGTGGGCTGCCACCATGGTCCCCAACAAGCCACTGGCAAGGAGCATTTTTTTTTGGCCACTCCTTTTGCTGGTGGCTTTGGGCTGCCTTAGGTGGCCTTGGAGTGACTTCCAGCCACTTCAAGGGTGTGCATCAGCAGCATGCCACACCCCTGAAGCAATCAGAATCTGCTCCTTTTGACCCATATGTTTTGGGCCTAAGACTTAAAACCAGTAAATGTAGGACCAGTCTACAGCTATTTGAGGAAATTCTGAGACTCCAAAGCATTAAAGGACAAATCTAAGAAAGAAACCTAATCTAAGGAAGAAACAAACCCTGAGCCAAGTAAGAGAGGTGGAGTTCAAGGAAGGATGATCCCAAGTAGGCCAGTATGAAAAATGACAGCTGAAAGATAAGCATGGGTTAAATAATGTAGGGCTTTAGGTATTAGAATAAGATTCTTAGATTGGATCTTAAAGAAAAGAAAATGTCCTAAAGGAAATGTCTAATTTTTTAAAAATGTAATCCACTCTGATAGCCTTTTTGGCTGAAGAGCAGGGTATAAAAACTATAATAAATAAATATATAAAAGACAAGGAGTAAATGAAGGAGTATCAAAAATGGGATGACTTGATCAAAACACTTTAAAAAGCAATGCAATAAGTGTAGACATTGTTTATATAGCTACATTTTAGCCACAGCCTTATTTTAAGGAATAGAAACATTAGTCTAGATTTTGACACACATAGACCCAGTTCTCCCTTTCTGCAGAGTGCTGTGCCATAGAGCCCATCTACATGAGCCAGAAAGAAAAAAAACAACCTCCAGATGAAGCAGAGAATATTCTAATCTGAAGCTGCCTTGGATCCACTGTGTGAGCTCCACATGCATTGGCACAAAAGAGAGGCAAAGTCACCTTTCTGTCCAGATGGCTGATTGGGTAGATTGCACATCAACAATGGTACCCTGTCCTCCTTGGTGTGCTGCCTGACAGGCTACAAAAGCAACTCCCCGGCAGAAGAGCCTTGCTCACTATGTTGCGTCTGGAGAGATCAGAATGGGATACCCAGCCATGTGATCAACACGTAGAGGATAGAGCGACCCTCTCCTTATTGATCACATGGCTGGGTGCCCCATTCTAACATGAGAGAAGCAACATGTCAACAGCGGGGCTCTACTGAGGCAGAGGGATAGTTACCATGGGAAGACAGTGACAGCAGAGGACCTGGAGCACCCACTTGTGGTTGCGCTTAGCCAGGGAATGGATGTTAGGTAGCACTGCCCCTTTAAGGTTGGTGAAGCTCGTCACTCACTCAAATATGGACTAGTCTGTGTTTCCATAACCAGGAAACTCTAGATTTCTCTGGAAAAATCCAGAGTAGCCTGGTAAATCAGGTGGTAGAATTCAAATTACAGCTGTGTTAGTCTGTTGAATCGGTATGTACTGTAGAGAGATCTTGTAGCACCTTTGAGACTAACTGAAATGTTTCACTTAGTCTCAAAAGTGCTACAATTTCTCTCTACATATTGGGAAATCAGGAATAGCCTGCAAAGGTTTGGAAAGTGGATTAAGGGCCAGAAGGGGTGGATGTGCGGTGAATCAGGCTGTACAATATGTAAACAGATAGTAGCAGATACTAGAGGTGGATTCCAGGGGATTTGGCCAATATAGACAAACCTCTAAATGCCTTTTGAAGAAACTCTTATGAGTTTAAAAAGCAATTTGTTCTTATGCTACTTGGGCAGCTGCCATTCAATAACCATAAGTGCATGGGACTAACAGTGTAGTTCACTGCATTTCAGCCATGTTATTTAAATCTCAAATGTACAGTATAAGGGGAATCCAGGGAGGAAGATGGAATATCAGCATTATGTCAATCAAGAATTACCTTTTTGTCCCATAAAATGCCCTTGTCTGAAGCACCTTCTGTTGTTTATTGTTGGAATTTCTCTGACAAAAGATGTCTGTTCATGTGTTCTTTTGCAGAGGGGCCCTGGATGAATGGCATTAGAGGAGTTACCATACAAGAGCTTAGGAGGCTCACTGGGTATAGAGACAGGATTGGGCAGCCAGTTTTGCCCTTTAAAGTCCTGAGGATTAGAAGAGCCCAGGATCTCTGGCTGGGGAACTGGGATCAAAACCAATCAGATGCCCCCAAACCTCCCCTATCAGATTGAGAGCATTTGGTCACTTTAGTCTGAAGTGGCACCTGTGGTTTACAAATTGTTGCATTCAGTTTGTCTTGTAGCTGAAAAATCATTGTGAATCAATTCTTATAATGGCCTAAATCCTGTTCGTCCTGAATAGAGTAGACCTGCATAAGATTTACCTATGTGTTGAGAACTGATGGACAAGGTCTACTCTAGTTGGGACTAACCAACAGAATGCCTGCCAGCATGTGATAAAATAAAGATTGATTAACTGGAGCTGTCTTTAATAAAATAAAAACCCCAGACACATTCATTTCAACTTCAATTTAAATCTCAATGCTTATAGTGTCTTAATCAGTATACCACAGAACAGATTTAGAATCTTCAAGACATGAGCAATTTTGTGTAATTTGAGGCAGGGGTTGGCCTTTCTCTCTCCAGTGTATATGTCCAATATTTATGTACATAGTATGTCTCATTCTAAACCATCAGTTCACTGAAAATGTTCCCTGCTATGATGGGTGAACACAGAAGGAGAGATTAGAGAAAGATGGATAAAAGATGTGCCCATTGGAGATGTTGAGGTTTCTTTTTAAAACGTTACTTAGTTTTAGAACTATCTAAACATGCTCTTCACAGGAAAACCCATATGTATGTGTTCACAGGCAAACATTTGAAAAACAATTGCTTCAGGTAAACAGGAAAGGAAAGGGTTCGTTTGAGAAATGAATTATAAATACTTAATTTTTAAATAAAATTCTGAACTTAAAAGAGGAAGCAATTAACCCGAATTAGTATGCTCCATAAGAAATAGTTAGATGCCTCAAAACCTGCACAGAGATATGATTTAACACAATCGACATATCTTGAAGTAATACTATACCAACTTGGACCTAAGTGCTTACATTTCCCATTAAATAGTACTGAAGTGGTTAGACTTCACAATAATTCTGTCATGCTCCTCTCAAACATAATATACACAGTCAGGGTTGTCTGTATTTTGCACTAAATATAAGCAAATCAGTTGTTTGTTTTTTTGCAAAGATAGTAAAATATTTTCATGAATAATAAAATAAATGTTCATGTCTTTCCTTAGTTTGGATAATTCTTACATCACAGCTCCAGTAGTCAAAGGAGGGTAAATGAGCTTTGTCTGAAACTGAACCCCTACTCCATGACCAATGAAAACCTTCATCCTTTATAGATTCTGATAGGCATTGCACAGAAAAAAAGTGAACTGATAATTCTGAAATGCTGAATTTTGCAGCTAGTATAATTTTCTGTGGCTTTTCTGTGCTTTCTTGGAATTGTGGAATACACACATCCCTTCTCATAGTTCAAAATTGTGTAAGCATGTGTAAGAAGAAGAAAAAAAATTAAGAAATACTGTCTGTTCTTATATATCCATGGGTCACATTTAAATGTTTGTGTCCACTAGAAGTATCACAGTAGTCACATTTTTCTTGCATGATTAATTTAAATTGTTAATAAATCCTTACATGAAAGGTATTAAAAAGACTATGCATAACATCTGCAATTAATGAGGCTGATTTGCTTGTTTTAACTTAACAAAGCTTTTAAATTTTGACAAAACTAAAAGTTTCATTAAACATTGTTTTAATTTTTCAATCACTGTGATCATATTAAGACAGAATTATAGTTCTTGGAAGAGAGGATTTAAGGATTAATGCAGACTTTTGGTTACAGTTATTAGCATCATTTAGTTTTGATTTTTTTGTCCAAACAACATATTTACTAGGTTTAGGCATTACTAATGTCTTCTCTTTGTGAACTCAACAGAGTCATCAACATTAAATAGGTGTACATGAGCTGTATTTACTAAAAGTGTAATGATTTACTTAAATCCTTGATCTGGCTGCTCATGTGTGTAAACCTAACCATGCTAGAAATAGAAGTAATATATCTTCTAAATAGCCCTGACTTCCAGTTGTTATTTTTTTACAGCAGTGATGAGCAACATGAGGTCCATAAGTTGCATGTGTTCTCTCAGTATTTTTGTAGATTCATCCCAGGACCCCTGCTGCCACTGCACTACAAAGATTTGGATGATGATGATGATGATGATGATAATAATAATAATAATAATAATAATAATAATAATAATAATATAACCTTACTGCCCTGCCACTAAATTCAGTGGCACAGAGAGAATCCAACCTTTATAAAGAGCATTCTTGCTTTAAGACAAGGCAGGGTGTCTTTGCTTTGAAGGCTTTTAGCACTTCAGAAACCCTGTGGCAGAACCAATTTTTGCAGATCTTGTCCCTTCTGTGAATGGCAAAAAATGTGTATTTATTTTAATTGTGGGAGCCTCTTTGAGTCCCAGTATTGAGGAAGAGGTGGGACATAAACTAATAAAGGAGGATGAGGATGAAGAACCAGCTGACAGTGGTTCTGATCTATTGAATTTGCAAAAGGTTAAAGTAAAACAAAGAATTAGAGTGGTGTGCCACTTTTTAAAAAGGAATTAGCATCACAGTCATAATCTGAAAACCATAGGCTTTTATATTTGATAGATTTCCTTTTATATCTACATAGTATAATTTCATATTAAAATCTACACTGAGCTGTCTCTGCCATGGCAACTGAATTAATCAGATGTGTAATAATGCTTCCCCTTGTCTGTTAGTATGCTGACCCTAGTCTACTTTTCCATTTGAGAAATTCTTTCCTTGCCCAGGATTTTCTGATTTGCTTTATAGCTACTTTATGCCCATTGACTTTTTAAAAAAGCATAATGTATTTACAAACTGTAAGAGAGGTAGGTACCTGATAACATATAATAAACAAAACATCTCTTAGTTTTCTGAGGGTTTGACACCACAATGGGACATGGCATGTAGATACGTCTTCCCAGTGGCCATTCCATGAGCACATTAATCTTTCTTTTATGTTGAACAGTTCCAGATATGGAACAATTTTTGTTCTTTTCTGCTTCAAATGTGTGTTTTCCTAATTAATTTAATGGCTTAGAAAGCTTTCAGGAGAACAACAAAAAAGTTGTGGAAATTAATCTAAATAAAATGTGTTTGGGGAAAATATATGTGGTCAGGATGCTATCTATAACAGTGCTTTCCCCATCTCCATGTCTCAGTTCATGTACCTCAGATGGGTTCCAGTACAGAGACCATGTATGTTTTTTTTTTCTTTATTTTGAAAGGCCTACAGCATGCATCCTTTCTCCCAGACATCAGCAAAAATCAAGGTGAACAACTTTTGCACTATGTAGACTTGAATTTCCTGTTATAGTCTCTTTCTGTTGCACAGTAGGATAGATTAGATTATTGCATTTTCACTCATTAAAATTATTGTATTAATAAATGCTAATCATCAGTGTTCCGTGCAGTTCTTCAATCGGCCAGTACAGTAAAACATTTTTTCCCCTTCTTCCTCCTCCTGGTGAGCTGGAAGTGGTTGCTCACATGTTTCGCCACAAGATGTGAAGTTGCAATGGTTTCCCTTTTCTCAGCTATTTTAGGAGTGGATCATGACATCTGGTGGTTGACTTTACAAGTGCAAGGGAGGATGGGTTCATTCATTTTAGATTTTGAGATATATTTGCCATCAACTTGTAAGGAGATGTTCAAGTTACAATTGGTCCTCCACATTTGTGGCTTCGACTTTTGCGGATTTGATTATTTGTGGTTTTGATTCATATGTTCTCTCTAGGAATCGCTCGGCTAGGTTCTCCAGTGCATGTCTGCCAGAAGTAGACCATACATTTGTGCTGGAAAACTAGAAGTTCCTAGAAAAAACACCTCTCTAGGCAATTATAAGTCCTCCAGCATGAATCTATGATCAACTTTTGGCAAATGTTGACCAGAGATTTGCACTGGACGACCTGGAGATTCCTAGAGAGGTGTTCCCTTAGGTAAAAAGAATAGTGTTATTTTATTTGTGGCTTTTCCACATTCACAGGTATCCTTCACCCCTAACCCCAGCGAATGTGGAGGGACCACTGTATAGAGATACTTCATGTCTCATTAGAAGAAATTATGTTACAGATAATTGTGTCCCTGGATGTATGTATGGATTGTAAGCCATCCTTTAAAACAAAGAACTTTATATTTAAAAGTTGGGTTGGACTTGAAATCAGTGTGGAGGATACACATATTTGCCATGGGACATTTCTCAGAAATTTACCTGGTTGCCATTAGCATTAATTTTAACACTTGTACTACAGATTTTCTATCTTCTCTATTAAATTTTAATTATTAACATAATGACTTGTCTGTTTTATTGATTTTTTTGAAAATGGAATTTATATCAGAAATAGAAGGCCCTACCATCTGCGACAGAAACTAGTCTTGTACCCCAGGTCATACACACAGTGTGCCCTCCTATTTTTTCCTTCTTCAGTCTGGCTATGCTCTGTTTTTATTTATTATGAATGGCCCTCTCATTCATCTCTCTGTAAACCTTTTGAGAAAGAAGCATTAAAATTTAGTGATCAAATTGTTTTTCAAAATGCTTTTACTTGTTGCATATATTGTCATTTATAGTGTATTTGTGAAGAGCATACTTGGAATATCTCTCTGAATAACTTTTTCTTTCCTATATAAGCCCTTAAATGCAGTGCTGCTCAAACGTAAGACACTATTTCATTTGGAGTGTCAGTAACCTGGATCAATCCAGCCTGAGTTGCAAGATAATACACCTGTGCTGCAATGACTGGCTGTAAACTTAGTTCAATCCCAGTGTGTCAGCCAGCTAAGCAGAAAAGATTGCATCATAGCAAGGGCATTGTACCAGGTGAAGTTGGAGTGTACCATTCAGCACATACAATAGGCCCTTGGTATCTGCTGGGGCTTGGTTCCAGGAACTCCCCACTCCCCACCCCGTGGATACCAAAATCCATTGATACTCGTCCCATTAAATATATTTGCATAGTAAAATGGTGTTCCATATATAAAATAGCAAAAGTGTGCTTTTTGAAATGTATATATTTTCTCAATATTTTCAATCTGTGGATGCTTGAATCTATGGATAAAAAAAATCTGTGGATAC
Source organism: Sceloporus undulatus (assembly GCF_019175285.1). Lineage (NCBI taxonomy): Eukaryota > Metazoa > Chordata > Lepidosauria > Squamata > Phrynosomatidae > Sceloporus > Sceloporus undulatus. The sequence continues at coordinate 13,963,186 of NC_056527.1, forward strand.
AGAGGGCTGACTGTACCTGAGTTAGCTAGATCTATTTTGTTAAGACAGCATGAAAAATCCCTTAAACACAATGAACTAAGAAGATAATTCACTTTCTTGTAATCTGTGGTTGAGATCCTGCACTGCACATGCAGAGTATAACACTCCACACACACAGCTCTCCACTCCTCCCCACCCTGGCATCTGTCAAGGCCTGAGGTGCACTGCTATGGTGGTTAAATGGCCAGGAGAGGGAAGGAGTCAACCAAGCAGCAAATGCCTACCATCATTCCCCACTGCAGTTATCTAGATAGAGAGAAAGAGGATGGAAAGCTGACCTTCTTCTCTATCTAGCAAACTGTTACAGAAAGGGAAAGCAGTTCTTGCTGCCTGATTGTATCTCTCCCTCCCCAGTTGTTTAATGGTTGTATCAGTGACCCAAGAGGCTTGCCAGTTGCCATAGGGAGGTTTTCAATGTGGTGCTAGGGGATAATTAATAACCCCTTGCCCCCCATCCAAAACAAGACATGATCTTTAGAGCAAATCTGGCCTCTCCCCTGGAGGCCAAGAAGACTAATCTGAGACTGCCATACTGTGGACTTACCATGAGAAGACATGACTCACGAGAAAAATAATAATGCTTCTTGGAAAGCTGCTGCCACAGATGCTGGAGAAACATCAGGAAGAAACTCTTCTAGAACATGGCCACATAGCCCGAAAAACCCACAACAAACTATGGATGCTGGCCATGAAAGCCATAACCCGATTTAAATTACATGAGTGATTTGACCATTGCAATTTTATCTCCCTGTTTTGTTTTTTGTTAGCTAATTAATTGCATCAGTTTATTGACAGCATTCACTAGACATTCTCCTGCATAAGACCACCTAAAATGAATGGGAATTTAACAAGGCCTGGTAGTGCTCTTGTAAGATTTCCTTTCATTTCTATGAAACTAATCCAGAAAGACTTCCTGGTGGGTTTTTCTTTTTCTTGTTTAACTGGCCTTTTCTATTGGTGAGCACTAAGTAAAATCAATACAAGTAGTGGGAAAGGAGTGTAGCATGAGATCATTAATTAACATTTTTTATCCTTTGTTAAACAATATGTCAAATGTAAAATAAGAGGTGCTTTGGTTTCTCTCCAAAGTATTTTGATCTGAAAGCTTTGTGAGTAATAGATCTAATAAAGTTTCTTAGTAAGGGGATGATGAAATAAAAAGGGAACCAAAAGTAAAGACTACACATTTACTATTTAGTTGTACAGTTCACATTACATATGTCTTTACCTTATAATATTATGATCTGCTTTGAGTCTGTATTTTAAAATTTAATTTAAATATTTAATTTATTTTTAAAATTTTTTAAAAGAGCAAGATAATAAAGAACTGTTTATACTTGATGATGGCTACCGTAAAAATGCTGTAGGAGGACGCAGGGCCAGCAAAAGCCTCATGACCAGGTCAAGTCCATGCACGGATATTGTACATGTGACTTGGTTCTTCCACATGAAAGCGATTTGCCTGGGCCTTGAAATGTACATTTACCAGTCAGAGTGGTACGTTTTGGAACACCTGCTATAGTGCAGATCACAGTGATGTGCCAAGGTGACAGCTGTTCACACAAACTTTTATTCCACCTTTGAATGACTTGTTTCTACAGTTCCACTTATTCCCAAAGTGGTAATCATACATCAACTCACCCTTTAAGTGGTGTTATCTTAAATAACACCACCAATAATAAATAAATTTTCTCAATCCCCAACCGTTTGAATTTTCATGGAGTTCTCTTAATATTTCTCTTTCTTCCATGATCTTGCCATGGCTTTAAGAGTGTGTATCTCTCACCTAGGATTATCCATCCATACACAATCCAATTATTCTGGATTATAATAAACTTCACTCTTTATAGGACTAGTATGTGGAGAGATTTTGTAGCACCTTTGAGACTAACTGAAGTAAAGAAGTTGGCAGCATGAGCTATTGTAGACTTCAGTCTACTTCCTCAGAAGCATATAGTGCAGTGGAAACTAGGGAAAGACATTGGTATGTGAGAATGTCAATTCAAAATTCTTTGTCTTTAAAAATAAAGACGCACATCCAGTTTCAATTTATAAAGTAGGCAAGCATCTTACTGATTTTGAAGTTCTTCTTGTCACTTTAGGAGTCAGAATAAGCTTGGAGCATTTTGCCAGCCTAGATATTGCCTCATCTGAGAAGTGCACATCAGCACTTACAGCTGCTTGGTGAGAGTGGTGGGTTATTGGTTATTGGGTTGCTTTACTGACACCCTGAATAATCTTGGCTTCCTAAGCACCTGTTTGTGTTGCTTCCACAGTTGAGCTGGCCCTGGTAGGTATAAGATTATAAATTGTGAGTAGAACATTTGTTATGAATGAAGGCTAGCATAGTTAGGTGTGGTTACTGTAACAGTATATTTCAGTGGGGCCTCAATTGACCTGGATAATAATTTATCTTGACATCAGATTATATCCATTGAGCTGGATTGTGCTCATTCCAGGCAAAGAAAGGAAATAGCACTAAAAGGCAAGGAGTAGTTCTTACTTTTTGTGCTAAATTATATGAAGTATACTTATAGGTTTCATTCACACTTGAAACATCAGAACTCTGACCAACGTTGAAATTAGGTTAAACATTCCAGTATTTAGCTTAATTGAAAGCCAACACAATATGTGTGTTTGTGAGTCTGGGTGTGTGTATTTTAAATGAAGCCTGCTTAATAATGCCCTATTGCAGGGGTTCAGAATGTCTCAAGGCCTTCATTTTTCTGCTCTGTTTGTATGTTCCTATATGTGTGCAACCCATACCTTGCTTATAAATATTAGTTTGCATTGTTAGTGTACATCAATTAATTTTCAGGAATGCAAGTGAGGTTTTGCAGAAAGCTCTGTTTTGTCTAGTGGTTCAGCAGTGAAATCTTTCTGTTTTATTTTGAATGCTCCTAATGTGTTTGGCAAATTGTATTGAAGAAAGAAGAACTGAAATTGAACCCAACTGGCAGATGAGAAGCGAAAGTAGATGGGAAGTAGGTTGGGTTTTATAGTGATAATCTAAAAAATTTAAAAATTGGCTGTTATATATACTTGAGAGCTTGACAAAGTTAATTTTTGACTACATCTTCCACTAACCATGTTTCGTAGGGGATTCTGCAAAATGTATTCCAGAAAAAGTTATCTTTCCAAGCAATGGTATAGTTAAGATTTCAATAGATATTGAGATGTTTCCAGACTTGGTTCAAATTTGTGTGGGAGTTTTTGTCCATCTGTGTGGAACTATGAGGAATGCATAGGATTCTTTTCTGCTTGTTTCTATCCTGCTCTTCCACAATAGGAAAACATTGCTTTTACTTTGCCTGTGGCCATTGAGAGAAGTTGGGACAACATGTGCCGCACTTGCTGTCCCCAGACCAATCTGTTTTCCTTAGCATCCATGCTGCCTTTGAAAGTAGTAGCTTCTTTTGCCCAGTCAGGGGAGGTCATTTACAGAATGGATATGTGCATTCAGGAAAAAGCCACAACTGCTGAGGAAGGATTGGTGTGGAGTAGCGGTTTTCTTCTTCCCTTTCTTTTCCAAAAATGAAGGCAAGGAGAGCAGATGCCAGTCCCCAGAGCCCTTCTGAACTTTTGCTTGAAAGGAGTTTCTTACATTCCTCCGAATTCCAAGCAACAAGAGAAGGATTCCTGCTTTCATGTTCATTACAAGGGAGAACTAAGTCTCATTATTAATGGAATAGCAGATGGTTAGGCATCACAGTTTATTGACTTGATAAAAAAGAGCACTCTCATCACCTCTTTCAAAGAGATAAAGGTTACTGGAATTAATACAAAGATTCTATTATGCAAGTCAAGAACCATTTCTTCTAATAGTGGGGTACTTTTTCTTTATGGCTGGAGACATGTCATATTTGTTGTGTTCATGATGCTAACCAGATGCTCTTAAAACAAGATTTAAAGCCTGGAGTTCTTTAGAGGTTAAAAGTGTGTTCTGTTCAATTATTAAAACTTCTGAGGTTTATTTATGGGGTTTGGATATCCCGCCTTCCTAAAAACAATCGGAATAATCCACAAAAGAGGTACAGTACATTAATATAAATATATACATTATATATGTAAATAAAGCCTGTTGCTAAACTTAAAGAAATGTTCTTTGTTCATGGCTATTTCAGATATTGACAGAATGTTCTATCAAATTATTTTGTATTTTTTGTAGGACTGGGAAACAGAAACTCATGACTGGTATTGTTTTGAATGCCATTTGCCTGGAGAGGTGTTGATATGTGACCTGTGTTTTCGTGTGTATCATTCCAAGTGTTTATCTGATGAGTTCAGGCTTAGAGACAGCAGTAGTCACTGGCAATGCCCAGTTTGCAGGGTGAGTACCTCTGAGCTTTCATGTGCTGAATAGAGGCTTGGTATTTGTTATTTATAGTTTCTAGAAGATGTTTCTGGCCAGGAGAAATATTCAGCTTTGCCTATTGCAGTATCAATGCATGTGTTAAATGCAAATCCAGAAGTGTGATAAAATCTGGATGTGCCTGGGCAAAATCTTTCAGAGCCTGCAATCAGTGAGCATTTCCTGACAGTAATCAAAATACAGTAAATGTTTTATTGAATTGGCCTAGAAATTAAGAAGTGCTGTAATCTGGAATTTCAGAAATGTCTAAGTGAATCTCCATATCATTCCCAACTGATGTATGCCAAGACCAGGTAATAATCTGTTTCTAGAACAGAAATGTTTACCTGGAAGTCTCCGATTCATTTCAATCCCAAAACAACCCCACCACAGTTCAGTTCAGTTCAAGGTGCATTGCTATTATGGACACAAATCAGATTTCTCCAGGGAATCCCCACATACATTATCACAGTACACACACAGATGCATGAATCAAAGCTATTTTCTGTTTTGCATTTGCCTGGATGTTTGGTTCTTCTGACATTTGCCCAACCATATCCAGATGTGCATGAGATTTTGGATTCTCCCATAAATGTAGACAACTAGAAAGAATTTTATATATTTGTGTAAATACTCCAGAAGGTTTGCATTATGCCATACCAAAATACTTACATTTCCTCTTCTGGCTTTACTGATGTTTATAAATGCTACATAATATTGTGGGCTGAGATCCATGAGAAACAGTTTTATTCAAACACTGTACATAAGGCCAGTATATCACACTTTTTAAAATTTTGCCATAGGCAAGGTACTTTTCAGTCAAAATCTTTATTTATGTGCTCAGTTTTTCACAATCTGCTGTTTGGGTAGAGACACCAGTCTGATACTTCCTGTGTGCTCTCCAGCATCCCCAACACGTCACAACAGTTGTACCACGGAAGGATGAGAGAGGAGGGAGGAAGAGGGAGAGAAAGACAGAGCAAATGAGAACTTTATATATGCAAAAACTAATGGACTAAAAAGGCAGGTTTTCCTTCTACTTTCCCCACTTACTTTTTTCACAAAAACATATATAACATACTGTGCTGGAAGATGTATTGAAAAGCATGGTGTGTGTGAATGAGCAGTCACTGTAACTTCTGCTATAGGAAACATCCTCTTGCTTGAAAGGATTTACAGGCCATTGTTAGTTTTGAAAAACAATGGGCTTTCAGTATATGTCCAGGTTTTTGTTTGTTTGTTTGTTTTTGCAGTTTAAAGGCTGTGCCCATAATCCTGTTGGTGGACTGTGTAAGTGTAGGCAAAAGCAACCATAAAGGAAGTAAAACATTGGAGAAATAGTCTGCTGACAACTGGCAGATTTTGTCTGCCTTCCCTTGCCACTGCTGCACAATCCTGGGAAAGTGTGAGTTCTAGCATAGTGCACCAACATGATTCCAGCCTGTCACTATAGCCAGTACTGAAAGGGCAGCATAAGGATAGCTTCAGCCTTGGGCCCCTTCAGATGGAGGGAAAGAGGTTTTATTTCTTTTGTTGAGCTCTTCTCTGAGCAGAGAAGGAACTCTACCCCTTTACCCAATAGCCTTTCTCTGCCGTGTATATGCAGCTATTCAATGATACTTTATTTCTGTCTTGCCTTGTTTCATAATGGGCCCTTACTCACAAGTAGGTTATGACTCCTGAGGAAGTCCCCCTCTTCCTCAAGGTGATAGGCCATTGTCCACAGACTGCAGTGGGCCATCAAGTCCCATATACTTTTGTTTCTATTCAGCTTTTCATTTTCTTCTGCCACTTTCTCTCCCAAAGTCCACAAATACTCAGGTAAATGTCCAGCAGAGTGCTTATCTATATAGCTACAGACCAGCCTCTTTGCATTTTCCAACACTGATTATTCTAGAAAAGGCATTTGTAATCTGTTTTCTTTATTTCTAGTTTGTTCAAATATCTGCCAAGCAGAGAACCACTTTTTGGAGTGCGAGATTGAACAGTAGCTTTGGGACTTCATGTAATTAAATCAGACATGAAGTCCATTGTGTGTGAATTATATTGGCTCCTTTGGTCATAGCCAGCTTTTTTTTTTTTTTGGTCTGTCTTGAGGCAGCATCAGCATAATTTTAAGGATAAGCACATATTGTCCAGATTTCACTGTCATCAGGTCACAAATATAAAATAAATTAATTAAAGAATTTTTTAAAAATGTTGTGGGGTCCTGAAAATGAGAACAAGAATCATGATTGTGTACCATTTGGCAAAACAACTCCATGCAGGCTTTTCTGTTAGTTACTTGGCAGCCCACCTCAAACTGGCCAGCTGCATCTCCTAATATTGGTGTCCTAATATATACGCCAGTAGTGAAGCAACAAACATGTTAGATAAAGCTTTATTTAATGGTGGCAAATACCAGTCGCTACTCAGCAGAGGAACAGCTGGTGCAGATAGATTCAAATACCACCACTGGTTTATTAGCACTGCAATTTGCAGGTGTGGGTTTCATATTTCAGACAGGTGGCTTTTTGGAACTCTCATGTTCATTAGGTTTGCTTAATTTTAGGGTTGAGTTTATATTCTCCAGATTTCATTGTCATTGGACCACCACTTGTTCTGAAAAGCCAACGACAGGTTCTTTAAAAACTGCTTCATATCATTCTTGCTTCATTGATAAAAGGCAGAGGCAAGTGGCATTTCAGCAGCAGAATGACCAAATGGCTTTCTATTAATTTTTACAGTGTTCTTGCACAGACCTTTCCTTTCCAAGTTGCCATTCCTATGAACAGTTGACTTGGGAATTAGTTAAGTAGGAGAGGTCATTCTTGAGCTTAGAAGCATCATGATATAGGTACTAATATTGTGAAATTACTTCATTCCTTCTGGTGCCATGCTTTCTGCTAGAAAATGCTACTTCCTAACTTTTCTTTCCTTGAGGAATTCCACGTTCAGAATAAACTCTCTCTAGACAGAGAGAAGCTGGTAGGTGAAACAGGAGCAAAGGTAGGGTTCTTCACCCTTCTCTTCTGTCTTACCTTGATACTTTTAAAAACATCCCTAACTTTATCTGAATTCAACATAACCCAGGCTCTTCATTGTCACATCTAGTTTGGTCCTTTAATTATAACTGTCCAAGTACATACCTATAACTCCTAAATAGAACTTATAGTTGACACTGATATGCAATACTTTACTCAACTGGTGAAGTTTTGTATTAGTTCCAAAGCCAGTTATGATTTCCCCCTCATCTAAAGGGACAAAAAGCTGACCTTGTCTGGTTCAAAATTTAGCAGCAAATATTTTCAGATCAGTTTTATTCTTCAATTCCTTTGGGAAGTGTGACTCAACAAATATTTTCAAGACAATTTTTGTACTTTTTATAGCATACATGAAATTTCTGTGCAAGTGTTTTCTAGGCTGTAAGCCTGAGGGCAGGGAATTGTCTAATTTTTTTAAAAAAAAAGTAAGCTGCTCTAATAGCCTTTTGGCTGAAGAGCGGGGTATAAATATTATAAATAAATAAATAAATAAATAAATAAATAAAATAGGCTCAGACACACCGGGCACTACATTGTGTTTTTGTATTAGTCTTTAAGTCACCTGTTGACTTCTGACACCTTGATGTGGGTTTCTTAGGCAAGAGATATTTAGAGCTGATTTTGCCAGTTCTTTCTGTCCTAGTCTACAGCACCTGATATTTGCTGGTGATCTAGTATCCAAGTACTAACCAGGACTGACCCTGCTTAGTTTCCAAGGTCAGATGGGATCTGGTGCCTTTAGAGTATTTGTAGGCATGGTAGCAATAGCACTTTACATTTTTATACTGCTTCACAGTGAACTAAGCACTCACTAAGCAGTTTTACAGTGTGTTAGCCAGTTGCACTCAACAAGCTGGGTACTGATTTTACCGACCTACAAAAGGATGGAAGGTTGAGTCAACCTGGAGCCCTACAGGTTTGAACTCATAATGTTGTAGCTGCAATATTGGCATTTAAACACTGTGCTGCCAGGGCTCCTTTAGGAACCTGTTGTTCTTTGAGATCATATTCAGAATTTGGGGGAGGGGCAAAAATGTACTTTTGTAATAAAACTTGGGGAAATATCTCAATGGTGATGCAGATTTGAGGGTAGAGGGTGTTTCATTTCATATTTTTTTTACTGCTCAAGAAATGTGGGATAATTTAGAAGTTTCAGTAAAAGATTAAATTGTTATTGTACCTTCATAGATGGCTTTTGCAATAGGCAAGCCACTTTTAGCAACCATGTCATTGTCATTCCTGTATGACTAGTAGTAATACATAGGCTGTCTCTCTAACAATTTGTCCTAAGTATCCATTCTGGCATATGGATTATCAGTGTCTCCTTCATCTCTTTTATCTTTCCAGTTTACAAACTTTCTTTAAGAAAAATCTAAGTCATAATTTAGAAGAGTACCTCAGGCTTTGGAACATTCTGAATATTGTCCAAAGCAATAAAGGGAGCTTAACAACATTTGTAAAAACAGTCATGTTTTCTTTGCACTATCCCCAATAAATTATAACTAAATAATGGGAGCAACCTGCTAAAAAGGTTTGTTTTAACAACTTTTATCCCCTTTCAACTAAAGATCTCTTGTCCAAAGATGGCCCCAAAGTTACTAAATTGTTGACCGAAGTGATATATCTAACAATGTTGACTGCACTGTACGTAAAATTATCAGCAAGAGCTCTTTGATTATTACCCTTTACATAAAAGCCGAGAATGTTAAACCTAGGGGAGAGATTGCTCTTGGCTAATCTCAAAAGTGAATTGGTATTTGGATTCCCCCTTCTATCTTTCTTCAGTAACCATATTTTGGACATATTGAAGCCATGTTCCCATAGCATTAAAGATCATGTGTATTTTTATTCATGTTACTGTTTTTAGACTGTAAAGACAAGGAATGTATTTACATTACTTTTATTTGTTTGGCATCCTTTGAACAACTTTATTTGACATCCTTAATCTTATTCTGAAACACATCTATTGTTTTGATATTTGAAAAATGTATACAAGAAGGGCACAGATTAATCACTGATGGATAAGCCACTGACAACAGTGCCAGAACATTCACATATGATTCTGTTTACTTTAGGGCAGTTTGTCAGCAGCTTTACATACAATGCAAAACAGCATGCTGGATTAGATGTATTTTTACAAGCATGTTTGTAGTGCAGTAAATCTATCAAGAGTCTATATCAAGAAGGTACATTGACAAAGTGTAAGTCCTTGCCAGTGTACGCCATCATCACAGGGGGCAAAGGCAGCTTTCTTGATCCCACTTGCTTCCCTGGAATAAACCCAGATGTGTTCCAGATCCTCTTGTGAATCTTGTGGAAATGTATCTGGGTAAACCTCCAATATATAGATGGGATAATGGAGCCACCTGTAAGTTTCGTCATTGTCCTATAAGGGAGGGACCATGTTACATAAGAAGAAACAAGATAGCTTTTTGTGCTGTGTTATTCAAGGTATAGATACAGAAATCTTAAAGGTTTATTCTGATAGATAGCTCCAACAGAAGCCTGGCCCAAGAATGTTATGCCTTCTACTAAGTGGCATAACTCATTGTGTTTGAGAGTGTGTTTGACCACTCAGAGCTCAAGAGTGGGAGATAAAGTATCATGCTTCCTTTTACCCAGCACTGTTCATCACATTCAAAACAGAACAAGAAATGCTATTGCTTGGTTAGTTGCTATAAAGTAATATGCAGTGCTTTTTTATATAGTGCCAAAGGGGTAATTGCAACCTGTGCATTTATTCCCAACTACAGTGAATCTTCACTACTAACAGAAAAGGGTACATAGACTTCTGCACGCTTGATATCAGTGCCATTCTCAACTACTACTGTGGTTTTAAACATAGATGGTTATAAAATGCTTATCTGAAACAATATCCTTTGGATTTAGAATTATCAGAACTTTCTACCAGAACATTACTGGCAGTGTTAGAATTCACAGTTCTGCTTTCTTATTTCCAGAATGTGTGTCTCAGAAACCCAGCAGTCCAAAAACTCAACAGGCATTTTTTAAGTTATAGGAATGTGTGGGGACTGGAGTGTATATAGATCATTTTTAAAGTTGCCTTTTTGCAGCAGTGTACCAGAACCCCAGCACAGAGTGCACATTCACATTATTTTAATGTGTTTTATTTCTATGTTACAATGCTCAGCGGAGTAAATATATTTCATCCAGAAAAGTGAACTTTAAAAAGTGAACCTTTTATTGATTTATTTACTCTTACTGTGCTGGACCATTGTGAACCCCTGAAGAAAAGAAAATATGCCAAAAAAAAAAAAAAGGCTCAAAAGAGTGAACCTCCTTTACAAGAAAAATTATTTGCCTTACATGCAAAATACATTGTCAGCATTCCAAAACTATCCTTTCTTGCTAGATGACAGCTGAAAGCAAACTCAATGCATGATGGAACAATACAATAATAATGGTGCAGAACTGGGGCAAATATATTTATTCCTATCTCTCATTTTTGACAGTTGAAATAGAGTGAGAATCAAGGTTAGAAAACTGGTTGTGTTTTTTAAAGTAGTAGTGGGCAAAATGTGTTCCACCAGACATGTTGGATTGCAGCAACCAGTATTCCTCATCACTGGTTGCACCACAATTTGTCCACTTGTTTTAAAGGTCTGGAAATAGAAGTTAATCGTTAGTATCATGTTATGTTTTGCCATTTCACTTACAAAAAATTTAAGGCCATTGATACTATATTGCCACCTTCAAAAGCTTTGTTAGATCTGATGTACTCCACAGTACTCATATTGGCTTCAGTGAAACTATTCAGAAATAATTATCTAAGGGCCCGAACAGACAGGCCAAAATAAAGCTGCTTCAGGTCACTTTGGAGATATGCTGTTTAAATTATGCATGCATCTTAAGAGGTCGGAAGCCACGCCAAAGCCACGCTCCAATCCTAAGGACTGAAGCGCAGCTTTGGCACAGCTTCTGGACTCTTAAGATGTGTGTGTCATTTAAACAGCATACCTCCAAAGTAACCTGAAGCAGCTTTATTTTGGCCTGTCTGTTCAGGTCCTAAAGTAGGCATTCCCAACCTTTCTGACTCGTGGAGCCCTTATTTGTATGGTGGAGCCCCTAAGAGGCCTACCCTGTGTCTTACAAGTTAATGGTGTTTAGGAGTATATATAAGAAGATATTCTTATCTTTAATTTCATTTAATTTTTATTTCTTTCATTTTGCTGGTGCAGCCGCGGAGCACCTGGGAAGTGCACGCGGAAGCCTAAGGGCTCATCGGAGCACAGATTGGGAACCACTGGTCTAAGAATTGCAGCCAGTACACTGAACAGATTTCATACATTAGAAGCCTACGTAAGAAATAGTGGTTAGGAAAATCATACTACACCCTTAGAACAAAGCTATTTGGGTTTCAGAGTGCTCTTCTGGCATATATTTTCTGTTCCTCAGATTTGAAAACATTTCTGTGTATTATATGGTACACTGATAGTAGCGATCTCTGAGCTTCTAAAAATATGCACAACTTTTTTTATTTTAGAGTCTGTATTAGATTGTAAATAAAACTGCTACTGTTAAGTTTTTTCTTTTTTAATTTTAAATTTTATTATTAAAATTAAAATAATTACAAACATACAGCTTTACATATCATACACTCTCCATTACACTTTGAAACATTTTACAATGTATAATTCGCATCCTAATCAGTCTTCTAATCTTAACTATATCTATCTTCTTAACCTTTTATTCCTATATATATCTTGTTCTTCTTTTCTTTATCTTCTATGTTTCACTAACCTCTAAACTTTAATTTCTTCCTATCTTATCCTCTTCTGCTTTCCTCTTTCACTTCCTTTCACTCTCTCATTCATACAATTAGCTTCCTGCTTACCTACTATATCCAATTATATATATTGTTTCCCCTATAAATTTGAATCCCGTATTCTTAAAATCCATCTCTCTTATTTAATCTAACTTAATAGATGCAAATTCACCCAATTTTCCTTTTAGGAATTCCATTACTCCTTCCCAATCTTCCATTAATTTACTTTTTGTATTATTCCTTAATGCCTGCGTTAGTTTATCCATTTCCATCCCCTCATATAATTTCCACATCCAATCCTCCTTTGATGGTATATCCTCACATTTCCACTTTTGTGCAAAATACATCCTAGCCAAGGTGATCATATAATAAACAATCTTTTCATGTTTTGAACAGATTTCCTCTCCAAATATCCCTAAGAGGTAAAGTTCTGGTTTTAGTTGTAGTTTTATACCCAAGATTTTGCTGATCATTCCGTTTATCATTGTCCAATATTTCTTTGACCATTTACAGGTCCACCAGCAGTGATAAAATGTGCCAATTTCACTTTTACATTTCCAACATCTATTTTCTTTTATTTTATATATTTTTGCTATTTTATCGGGTGAGAGATACCATTGATAAAACATTTTATAGAAATTTTCCCTTAGGTTTTGGGATGCCGAATATTTAAATCCATTTTTCCATACTTTTTCCCACTGTGTTAATAGTATAGGACGTCCAATATATTTTGCCCACTGAATCATCTGATGTTTAATTACCTCCTCTTCCATGTCATATTCCAACAATACTTTGTAGATTTTCCCAATTAATTTGTTCCCCTCAGAGGCCAATATCTTCCCCAGCTGTGATTCATCTCCTTTTCTCTCAAATCCATACGCTTTAAGATCTATTCTAAACCTTTCGTAAATTTGTCTATATGTAAACCAGGATCCTTTCCAGCCTTCTTTTTCCAATTCCTCTTTTGTTTTAATTCTCCAATTTCCATCCTTGTTTTCTATCAAATCGTTATATTTGTACCATTTACTTTCTCTGGCCATTTCTTTTCTATGGAATGCTTCATGAATGGAGACCCATCCATTCATTTTCCGTAATATTCTTTCTTTGTACCAGTTCCACACTCTTATTAGGGGCTTCCTGATTCCATGATTCATAAAATTTTTGTTTTGTTTGGCTTTCTCATATGCTAAATATGCATGCCACCCGAAGCTCAGTCCCTCCCCCTCTAATTCCAGTAATTTTTCTTTTTCCAGGACAACCCATTCTTTGATCCATACTAATGCACTTGCCTCAAAATACAGTTTTAAATTTGGAAGGTTTAGTCCCCCTCTTTCCCTCGCATCTTGTAATGTTTTCAGCTTTACCCTTGATTTTCTTCCTCTCCATATGAATTGAGCTATATCTTTGTCCCAATCTTTAAATGGTTTGTCAGAATTTATAATTGGTATTGTTTGGAATAGGTATAACATCTTTGGTAAAACATTCATTTTAATCACTGATATCCTTCCCATTATTGATAAATTTAATTTGTTCCAATTAATTAAATCTTCTCTTATTTGGGACCATAGCTTCTTATAATTATTCTCATACAATTCTATAGACCTGTTTGTAATTTGGACCCCTAAATATTTAGTTTTTTTTCCCTACTTTTATTCCAAATTTTCCTTCTAGATCTTTCTCTTCTTCCTTTTTCATATTTTTTGTTATAATAATTGATTTCTCTTTGTTGATTTTACATCCCGTGATTTTGCCAAATAAATCTAATAAATTTAGAATTTTTCCTAGGCTTTCCATAGGGTTTTCCATTATTACAACCACGTCGTCTGCAAAGGCCCTAACTTTATAATCATATTTCCTAATTTTTACCCCTTCCATTTCAATGTTTGATTTTATTTCTTTTACTGTATAAGTAAATCCATGACGAGTATAAATAGTAATGGTGAAAGTGGACATCCCTGTCGCGTCCCTGTTTGAATGTCTATGGCTTGCGTTTTTTCTCCGTTAATTCTCAATTGTGCCCTCTGATTATTGTATATTTTCCCTATCCAATTACTAAAATTTTCCCCTACTTTAATTTTCTTCAACACTTCTAAGACCAAATTCCAATCTACTGAGTCAAAAGCTTTTTCAAAGTCGAGAAAGAATAGACCCAGTTTTTTCTCGTTGTGCTTTTCATAGTATTCTAGTATATTTATAACCATCCTTATATTTTCTCTTATATGTCGATTAGGTAAAAAACCTCTTTGTTCTTCATCTATTGTTTCGCTTAAACATTCTTTTAGTCTTTTTGACAATATTGAGGCAAATATTTTATAATCATTGTTTAACAAAGAAATGAGTCTATAATTTGCCGGGTTCAGCCGGTCTTTTCCTTCCTTATAAATGAGGGTAATCTCTGCTTGTTTCCAAGTATCAGGGATGTTTCCTATTAACGCTTCATTCATCACTCTTTGTAACGGTCCACAAATTTCATCCATAAATACTTTATAAAACAATCCCGTGAATCCATCATTCCCCGGTGCTTTACCTATTTTGCATTTTTTGATTGCCTCTTGGATTTCTTCTTTAGTAATTAATCTATTTAAATTCCCTTGTTGTTCCTTTGTTAGTGTTTGAATTTTGCTATTAATCAGGAATTCTTGAATTCCTTCTTTTTCCTCCCTTCGTTTTGTATATAAATCCCTATAAAACTCCAGAAATACTTCTTCTATGTCTTCCTGTTGTGTTAATAGCTGATCCCCTTTCTTTATTTTGTTAATAATGTTTTTCTCTCTCTCTCTTCTTAATCTGTTAGCCAACCATTTCCCTGTTTTGTTTGCATGTTCAAAGCTATTCTGTTTGGCAATCCTCAAATTTTTTTCCAACTCCTTATTCGCTTCAATTTCTAGTTGTTTCTTTAAAACTTTTATTTCATTTTGTGTTGTCTTGTTATTTGGCCTGTTTTTTAATTCCTCCTCCTTGTCTCTCAATTTATTGTTTAAATCTGTTATTTTCTGTTTTCTCCTTCTCTGATATATTATATTTTGATGAATGAAGAAACCTCTTATAGTAGCCATAGCTGCATCCCAGACCACTGCCGTTTCTACCTCTTTATCCAAATTTTCCTCAAAAAATAACTTTATCATTTCCTTCCCTTTCTTAACTATATCCTCATTTTTAATAATTCTTCATTCAATCTCCAGGAGTACTTTTTGGATGGTTCTTTGAGATTTAGTATAATCGGGTTATGATCAGATATTTCTCTGTTTAAAATTAACATTTCTCCCACCTCTTTAATCAATGAACTAGTGACCAAAAAAAAGTCTATTCTGGATAGAGATTTGTGTCGTTCTGAGTAAAAAGTAAAATTCTGTTTATCATTATATAAATGCCTCCAAGTTTCAATTAGAGAAAAGTTTCTCATTAGTTTAAAAAAATTTTTGGGTAGCTTTCCCTGATTATCGTTAATTTTATTCCCAGAGGTCCGATCTAATTTAGGTTCGATCACTCCGTTAAAGTCTCCTAATATGATTATGTGTTCATAATCAAATTCCGCTACTTTTTCATTAAGCTTAGCATAAAAGACATTTTTACTTTCTTGCGGACCATACACACCTATTATCAAAATTTTCCTACCACACCAGAAGATTTCCACTCCAATGAATTGTCCACCTTTGTCATTAAATATTTCTTTGGATTCTAAATGCTCTTTAACATATATTAGTACCCCTCTCTTACTTTTATCAATTGAACTTATGTATTCTTTTCCTAGCTTATTATTCTTTATCAATCTTACATCTTTTGTTTTTATATGTGATTCTTGTAAGCAGATAATGTCCAAGTTATTTTTCCTCAAGTACTGGAATACCCTCTTTCTTTTATTAGGTGAATTCAAACCTTTTACGTTTAACGATAAAATTTTCATCTCTTATTGTTTCTCTTTTTACTCAAGTAGCAGATTCGATTCCTTTCTTAATAAAGAAGTCTAAGCAGTTTTTCAAAAAGAAATTTAAACTTTAAAAGTTTTGATTATCTAATAGTATAATTATAAAATAGTTCCAAAATTTTATATTTGATTTCTTTTATTTTGCTCTTCGGTGTTTCTTTTTCCTTTTTCCAAGTAGACTTCTTAGTTCCCTGCTATTCCTCAATTAGGTCCTCCTCTCCTTCTTCTTCTTCCTCTCCTCCTCCTTCTTCTGGTTTGCCTTTATTTACCTCTTCTCCTCTTCCTCCGTCAGATCCTTCCTTCAGACCTTTCAAGAACAGTCTTGCTTTTTCGGTTGAATTCAATCTAACTTTCTTTTGTTTCCAGTTCACAATGACGCCTTCCAGATCATCCCATTTGTAGAGGATTTTCCGGGCCCTTAGTTGCTCAATTAAAAAACTGTATTCTTTCCTTCTTTTAAGAATCTTTCCAGGGATGTCTCTCAGGACTGTGATCTCTTTGTCTTCTATTATCAGCTTTGTAGTATAGCTTTGTCTTAGGATTATTTCTTTAGTCTGTTTCCTGACAAAATAGATCACCACGTCCCTCGGAAGTTTCCTTATCTTGGCAATACGAGAGTTTATCCTATAGGCCCGATCTATTTCCCACGGGAATAACGTCTCTGATTCTCCAATAAATTTTGCTAATATTGGCGTCAAGAGGGTGTACAAATTTTCGTTTACATTTTCAGGTAGTCCTCTCAATTTTAAGCAGTTCTCTCTTTGTTTCAGTTGTAGTCTCAATATTGAGTCCTGGTCTTCTTGTTGGTCTCTATGCATTGTCTCAACCTTTATTTCCATCTTTCTCATATCTGTTTCTAATTTTTCTACCTTCCCATTCATCTGCTTTAGATCCGTATCAATCTTGTCCAGTCTTGAGGTTACTTCTCCCAGTTCGTGTCTCAAATCCCTCTTAAATTCAACCTTCAAGTCTTCTTTCGATTTTTCAATTGCCTGGTTTGTTTCCTGATGCATTTTCCTGATTTCTTCCATCATCTTTTCGTCTGGTTCTGATGATTTGGTAGGAGTGTCCACTGAAGGTCTTCTAAGTGTATTAGCTGTTGAGTTTGGTGTTGATTTCGCTCCAGTTTTCCTTGTTCCCACTACCATCTTTCGATGTATTTCAGGTAGAGTAGTATAGAATCAAAAAGAGACACAATAGGAGAAACAGTATGTAAAATAGACTTCTAGGAATTCTGGAAATGTTATTTTAGTAGACAATAATGTTAATTTTATCTTTTCCAATTTCTAAAGAAGTGGATTCAAAATTTATAAATTTTAGATTTCCTTCCTTTTTCAAATCTAAATTCTGTTTCCCCTTCCCAGCTATAACTTGAACTCTTAAGTCCCTAAGATTTATTTACCTCTCCACCAGGCTATTATTTAGAATCCAGTATCTCAGTTGTCTCAAGTTTGTTTATTTGTTTGTTCGTTTTAAGACTATTCTCTTCTTATTGTTCCTGCTCACATATAGACAAATTTATCTATGGTTTCCCTATATTCACAGAACCAACTTTCCCCTTATCTTTACAAGTTTGCACACTCAGTACAATATTGTGTATATATATATATATATATGTTATAGATAGTATGTATATATTGACTAATTATATATGTTATCTAATTCACCATTTACCAGCATTCAAAGAGAGAGAAAAGGGTATGACCCACAGCTGCTAGATTTGTTTACTTATTTGTTTTCGCCTCTGCAATCAAATAAGTCACTTACTTGTTATTTCCCTACAGGGTAATCAAATCTATTTTCTTTCCAAATTCTTCCTCTCTTTCTGGTTTCCCCCAAGTATCTGAGGAAGGAAGGAATACTATAATATCAGCTTGGAACCACCTGCCTGTTTAGATTTAAATAATACACTGTACTACCTCAAGCCTCCAATAGAGTTCTTAAGATTCCCTTTCTTTTTTTTTTTAAATGGTTAATTCAAACTTTAAGATTATTTCCTATAATTCCAGCCTGTTTTCCCCCAAGAAATACTTTCCAATATTATTAAATATTCAACTTAGCTTTCCTATAATGCAACAACTCATGAATTCATAAACATGCTTTGATTACTCACTTGTCACCTCTAGATTGTTTTCTAAGCAAGAACCGCCCCCAGCCAAAGCTTCAGTAGCATTTGATACAAAGGAGAGACAAAGGAAAAGAGAGAATAAAAAAAAAAAACACAAACCAAGAAGAAAAAAAAAACCACAGCAACTCCTGTCAACTTATAGTCAATGTAAAATAGTTTAAAACACTGTAACTGTCCTTGATACTATTAAATGTTTCCTTTCCTTCTTCAATTGGTACTTCGTCACGTTTCTCTCCTCTCTCTTCTGTTTTATCCCCCAAGTCTGTTGCTGATTTGCTCCAGCTGCTTCTCCTTTCCTAATTGAAAGCACCTGTATTTGACGCTCCTGTTCCTGCTATCAACGCCTGCTTTTCTCCCTTCTTTCTTCTTTCTTCCCCAGTGTTGTAGATATCAAATTTCCTCTAGTCCTTTCTGATGTTGTTCACAGTCCCATTTCACTTCTTTTTCCCAAACAGAACGTCAAGTCCGAATCCAAATACATAAACCAAGAAGTCCAACTTCGCTGTTGTTGTTAGTATATATGAGAGAGGAGAGGAAAAAACAAAAACAATATAAAGGTCTGAAAGCTTACAAGGCTATGTGGAGAGAAGTTATCAAACAGATTCAGTTAGTTTCTTTCATTCACAGTTCCTAATTTCTTCCAGTCCACTGAGTTCCCATGGAGGAATGTAGATCATACTCAGTTCTATTAGTCCCCTTTAATTAATAGAAGTTAATTAATAAAAAGTTATAGCAGGCCAAAAGCAGGAAAAGAAAGTTGTGCTGGTTGCTCAGTTCCTCAAGCTTCTCCGTCTTCACCCCAGAGATAGATCATTTGTTTCCCAGGGAAATTAAATAGGATGGTAAGCTGAGTCTTCTTCCCGCAGATCTTCTTAAAGAAAAACAAAGTTAAAAGTGGTGACGGCGCCCCTGTCTCCAAGCCGCGGCTTGTGACTCCTCACTGCGGGCGTGGATGCTCGGGTTTCCCTCGCCGCTTCTTGCTTCTCGCGTCCTGCGAGTCGCCTCCGGCACCCGGCGGCTCGCGCCTCGCGTCTTCGGCCTTTTATTTTATCCGAGTTCCAAAGCGTGGGTTCCCCAGCCGAGCCCCTCTGCTTCCCCTTTATCGGGGGGACACGCTTGGCTGGTTGGCAAGTCACTCCATCCAGCCCCGACCCCGCAGCCTACGATCACCCTCCGGAGCCTTTCCTAGAGGGTGATACCCGCGCCGCCATACCACCGGAAGCCCCCCAAGTTTTTTCAAAGTATTGATTCTTCCAGATTTGTACTAAATAAGGCACAACATTGGGCACAAAAAAGAACCCTACAATCATTTCGTCTTCTCATTTCTGAAGTACTGTGTTCTTCAAGGATTTCTCACACCATGTTTTCCTCTCCCAAACAAGAGCAGGAAGGCCTAGTTTTTGCAGCACTCTGGTTCTTATCTACTAAGATTATTACTTAATAGCCTGCAGAGTTTTTTCTGTGTCTATCAATATATCCTCCCATAGGCATACAGTGGACCCTTGTTATACGCTGTGGTTTGGTTCCAAGATCCCCCATGTATAACAAAATCCGTGTATGCTCAAGTCCCATTAACTATAATGACTTAGCAAAATGGTGTCCCTTATAAAAAAATTGAAAATCAAGGTAAATTTATACTTTTTTGGAACATTTTCAAACCGTGTATGCTTAAATCTGTGTATAAAAAAATCCGTGTATAAGAAGGGATGACTGTATACACATATTTCTACACCAGCATTTTACATCCCTGATTAACAGGAATGTTAGAAAACTACTGTCATGGCAAACCTTAATCATATCTGTTCACTAGAAAAATATGTACAAGACGATCCCTTGCTGCCTCAATTCTACTGTCAGGGTCTGTTGACCCCTTCTTACACCACCATGATAGAACTGATGTTTCATGCTGTCCCAGTCTCTTGTCTTTTCCACTGATGTCAAGGGTTTTCCTCTAAATCATGGGACAAAATGTGGCTCAGAGGCACAAGGCTGTTTCCTAGATGTCACCCAGCCCCTTGCAGATAGTTCTGGAATGCTCTTTTTCTGCCCCCTGCAATATTAATAATGATGATGATGATAATATAGGGTGGGTTGTCTTTCCCAGAAGCCTCTACAACTCATTTTTTATTTTATTGTTTACAAAAAGTAAAACACAATTACATCACCATTCTACTTTAAAAACACAAGCTAAAATACAGATTTACAAAACTGAGGTCTCATTCAAAACTCCAAACCAAAATCTGCTGTGGCGCTGTGGTGGAACATGAGCATGAGAATTGGAGTTAATATATTCTGTAAGAGGTAATCACTTTTCTTTGAACTGGTTGCAGTTCCTTGCCTCAGAGGTTCTCCTAGCATCATCTGCAAGCTTCTCCATTAACCATCCTTCCCAGAACTTCGTCCACCATTGATCCATGGACAGATGACCTGTTTTCCAGTTTCTGGCAATGATTAATCTAGCTATAGCAACTGAAAAGGATATAATTTCTTTATGATGGAGAAATTTATTATCAAATTGAAATATACAACTCACTTTTTAATTACATTGCTAGGCCATGCCTGTATGGTTTAACATTTTTTTAAAAATAGCTGTTTTCAAAACAAGAAATGGACTTCCTTTGGCATTCCATGCTAGCCTGCCCAGGCTTGGAGAGATTACTTATCCCTGCTCTGAATGCTAACTTTGTGGTCCAGTAAGTTGCTCTCCTGGCTGTAACTTGCCCCAGGGCTACACGCCTGAAGAATATTGGCCAGTATCTAGTGAAAATGGAACAGGGACAATTCTCCCCACTTGCAACCTGTAGGGTCAGGACTAGACTGGTCAGAATACTCCAGGCTGCTCCTGGGGTATTTTTCACCCATAGCTCAGGGACGTAGCCGGCGGGGGGGGGGGGGGGGTTCTTGGGGTCCTGACCTCCCCCTTCCATTAGAAAAATGAATGGTGTGTGCTGCTGCGCCGCCGCACTCAAGCCCCATTATAATGGTGGCACTTAGTCTGGAACCCCCCCTTCCTAAAATCCTAGCTACATTCCTGCATAGCTTAATTCTCCCTGTTACCTAGGTATTTTGGAGTGATGCCAGATGGCTGTCTACACACCCATTCACCTGTACTGCCTGCCTCCACTGTCACAAGTCACACTCTCTGAGGTCGAAAATGAGACACCCAGCATCAGTCAAGTGCTGGGCACTTCAGTGTGACCTCAGACTTGTGCCATTGGCAGCGGTTTCAAGTGGCACAGTGTTTTCAGGTGGCCAGTATATAGAGAGCTGTTCAGCATCAGTCTGGAGTGTTGTGGATTTTTCTGAATGTTCCAAAGCAAATGATTAGTTTTTAAAAACCAAATTAAGGCTGGGATGGCCCAGATTCAGTGTAGAACTGGCCTTCCCACATGAAGAAAGGCTGCACTTGAATCAGACCTTTGGCCCTGCCTCTTGTGGACAGGGTGACAAGGGCATGGGGAATCTAATGTAAATGGCCCATATAGACATGCCTTAGATCTTAGACTCTCCAAATGACTTCAGAATGAGAGAGTCCTGATGTTATCATATGTGCAGCATTGTTTGTCCTAGGTGCATCATGTGCTTATCAGTGTACACTAACACATAGAATGTTGGAGCAGCAGTATCTGACAGACCTGTATTTAAATACCAGTTCAGTAAAGGTGAAAGTCCTAATCCAGTTTTGTCACCTGGTTAGAGCCAACAGCTCTTTAACTTATTTTCAAACTATGATGGTACTCTTTCACAATCTCCAAGAAAACATTAGAAGGTTGCTCAGACTAATTTAATGCATAAAATATTATCACCAGAATTTTTAACAACTTGGTATGGTAAAGTTTCCATGCATTCACTAAAGGACAGAAATCTGGAATTAAAATGCTGGTTCTTTTCCCTTCTAGAGCATTAAGAAGAAAAACACAAGCAAGCAAGAGATGAGCACTTATTTGCGTTTCATTGTCTCCCGTATGAAAGAACGAGTAAGTTTTAAAGCATCATATATAATTGTTCTTTATAACAAAAGGTAATGGTATTTTCCAAGTACTTTAAGCTCAGTGCTGAATTAGGAAACGAGACAGTGGTGTCTTCCCTGGCTACTCCTTTCCTCCATTTGGTTGTTCTTTCCTCTACTTCTCCAATTTCTGAGCTGGAGTTCTCCTCACCAAGGATGAGGATGAAATGACTTCATGAAAAGCATGTGTCAAAAGTGCTACTGTGTCAACTATTAATTCAGAAGCAAAAATGTACAGGAGAAGCATATTGGTTACATTCTGACAACCTATCTAGAATAGGTGTTGAAAAGGCCTCTTCCATCCATTACATTACCTTTGGCAAGGTGTTATGGTTTGAATATTGCTATATGAGAAGAGTACATTCTTGATAACTGCTGAAGGTAGTTCACATGTACTTCATGTCTAACAGATGGCCATGACTCTGATCCAGTCTTCTATACATGTAATTTTCCATGCAAAGCTATATTTTTTTATATCCTGTCTATTTCAGGAGCATTCCTCAGTTGCTGATCCTCCTGACATGTGCTGAAATAAGAAGTTGCATGAATTTATAATTGTACTCAATTTCAGGATTTGGGTTTGATTTGAATGCTTTTACCATTCTTTTTCCAATGAAGATGTTGTTTTGTGTTGCCTTTAGGCTATTGATTTAAACAAAAAAGGCAAAGACAACAAACACCCAATGTATCGTAGACTGGTGCACACAGCTGTTGATGTTCCAACTATACAAGAGGTAAGTTGCTTATAGCTTGCCATTATTTTCTACCATTTGAAAAGAATAATGGAAATGGGGTAGAGAAGTATGCATGTGAATGCTTGCAGTCCTCAATTTCCCTCAGAGCAGTCCCAATCCAGGGGAATTGTGGTCTTTGCTTAGACATCTTGTACCAGCAACACTTTAGAAGGAATTGTTAGGTTATCAGAGAGACCTATCCCAGACAGTAGTACTATAATACTATGTACTACAATGCATCTTATAACTGGATCAGCTAGAGACTGAAGCTGATCCCAAATCCAGTTCTTCATCGTGCTGTATGTAATTACTTTTTGTAATGCAGAACTGATTGATACATAAGCCTATATGTGATTAATTGGCAACTCTAATGCTTGTCTTTATGACTCTTAAAATCTGTTTAGAAAGTAAATGAAGGAAAGTACAGGAGTTATGAGGAATTCAAAGCGGATGCTCAGCTTCTTCTACACAACACAGTGATATTTTATGGAGGTAAGTGGGGATAGTTTAGAGTTAATGTGTTCAACAGGGTCTTAAGTAAGCACACATCTTTAAAGGACTTAAAGCAGCATGGGTTCTGAAATGAAATGTATTATGAAAAGCATCCATACAGTTGCTTGTTCCTGCCTGTTCTCAGTAACCCCTTCAAAACTTTCAATTTCACTGGACAATGACATTTCCAAGAAGGTCCTGAAGAGAGAGGCGGGAAGAAGCTGCCTGGGTTTTGGGGTGGAGAGAAAGTTCCAGATCTAACTAACTCATGATGACATAGCTGAGGAATGCCCACTGTCAGCCTTGAGGAGCTTGAGAGTTCAAAATGGCCCAGCTTTTTCAGTCTCCCCAGTCAATCTGATCCAGAATTCAGTCGCCATTTGGCCTCCCTTGATGTGTCCTTTGCAAGCTTCCCAAGCCTATGGGATGAGTTGGATGGAAGAGGACTTCATTGCTCTTTCAGCTTCTAAACACCTCCAGGCATGCACTGTTAGGGTTTGCAACAGAACTTTACAGTTCCAAGACCTCAAGCAGCTGCAAAACTCTTGAATTTTAGAGTAAGTTTCTTATTTTCCAATAATTTCTACCTTGCTAAAAGAGCA
This sequence comes from Sceloporus undulatus, assembly GCF_019175285.1. NCBI lineage: Eukaryota > Metazoa > Chordata > Lepidosauria > Squamata > Phrynosomatidae > Sceloporus > Sceloporus undulatus. Next base: position 13,987,275 of record NC_056527.1, read on the forward strand.
ATACACATGGGAATTGAAATAATAATTTTTTCCACCTTAGTCCTAGTTATAAATCTGAACTAGTTACTTTATGCTTTTGTTGTGTTGCCTCCTTGTTGGTTTGTCTCTCAACAGTATGTATGTAGAATGAGTTAATTCTGACTACAGCCATAGAGATCAAAGCAATTTCCCTCCCCCCAAAATCCCTTGTAGGCTGAATCAAGATACCTGCCAACTCCTCCACAGATTATCCTGCTAAATCCAAATTACAGTGTGTCACTTACTGAGAAAGCAGGTGTGCTATGTTCAAATGTTTTCAGAGCTAGCTGATAGCTCTAGATCACTCTAGCAAGCCAAACTGCATAATAGTTGAAGGGGAAGACAAATACCCTTTGCTCACCAATGCTGCTACCACTCTGCATGGCAGTCATGTTTGCTGTGCCTGTATGTTGTGTTTCCCAGAATAAAAGGACACAATGCAGAGGCCTAAAGCACTTTTGGCACACACCCAGAAACCCTAATTATATGTAAATACATTGCACATTTAGGAACATGCCTTTCATAATAAACATACTAGCCATGGCAGGTGCAGTTAGCCCAAGCAGTGTTGAGTAGCACTGAGGCAATAGAGTAGAACTCACTAAGTAGTCATTTTAAATATATCCAACTACAGTATACCATAAATCCTATGTTGTTTTTTAGTATTTCAAATTAAGAAGCAGTTACTTACTGTTGATGTGTGAACATTTGAAAATACTTAGTTGTGTGTTTTCTTTTCAGCGGACAGCGAGCAAGCTGATATAGCCAGGATGCTTTACAAAGATACCTGCCACGAGGTAAGCAATACCCAGCAATTTACTTGCTGGGCAATATTGTCTGACATAACTACATATCACTTTCCACTGGTTTCATTTGTCTTGTAAGTTGTCCTGGAATTATGGAAAATATTGTGCAGCTCTGTATGACTATTAATAGCCTCATGTAAGATGCTCTTGTGTATTTTCAGAATATTTTAAGCTTGAATAGTATTTTGTGTAAATGCAATCTGGATAACTGTTGACTCCAAATCATGCTTTCATTTGTTGATATTGCTATGTTTTAAAAATTCTGCAAACAACAAAAAATGAAAATTATTTTGGGCCAGATTTGAATTCCATTTGAAAGAGGAAGCTGATTAGTTATTGAAAAGAACAAAAATCAGGCATGGAGTTTTAGCTTTCACGTGCTGCATGCACCAATTTAAATCAGAATTGTTTGTTATTATCAGATTCAAAACTTGAAACCACATTCTTAAATGGAAAACCAAGATATGTAAAGGATAATGGTGAAAGTTGTCATATTTGTTTCCATTGTCAAGTTATAGGAGTTTGGGAATTCTGTTGTTTATTATTTTGTATTGTTAAAATATTTATTTGAATTAAGTGTAAGTGTTCTAAGATCAATCTGTTGCTTAGTTTGTTTTATCAGTATGATTCTGCAAAGACAGAAGCAAGCCTGAAAACCCTATTCATATGTCTTAGCATTTTAAAGTTGCAAGAATAATACTTTTCAGTGTTACAGAGAATAAAATATATCATCTGACACATGTTTCTTTTTATAGCTGGATGAACTTCAGCTTTGCAAGAACTGTTTTTATTTATCAAATGCACGTCCTGACAATTGGTTCTGCTATCCTTGTGTAAGTTTGCTTGTTCGCATAAATCAGTTAAGATATGATATTCAGTACTTCAAGATATGGTGATGGCCTGTAGCTTAGAGGTTGTTTGAAAAAGGTCAGATTCACAGAGGATAGGTCTGTCAGTGGTTATCTACTATCATTGCTAAGTGAAATCTCCATGTACCGAAGGCACATGTTTCTAAATACTAGAAGCTGGGAGCAAACATTGGATGTTCAGCATTCAGATATGCTAGTTTTATGCACATTTCTCAATTCTGACTCTGATCTGGTACCCCTGCAGAGGCTCCTAAATGCACATGAAACATTTGCTATATTGAAAAGAGCAGGATACAGAAAGACTTGTGCCATAGGTACATCCAAAATCTCTGCTGGTAATAAAGAATACTCTACTTATATATACACTAACAAACTTAAGTTCTTTATTTCACACTAACCCACCCCCAGCCCTCAGACTTGCTGTGCCTGCACATAAGTGATAGAGTATAAATAATACTGTGCCAGCACAGTATCCTAAAATGCAACACTACTGTTGCACTGGTCATACTGTTTAGTATTAGGATTCTTATAATTTCTGTATATAAGTCATAGCCAAACATTATCCTATATAAGTTTCATCTGATTGTGTAGTTGAATGTACCGTATATACCCAACTATAAGGCGACCTCATGTATAAGTCGAGGGCAAGTTTTGGGGCCAAAATTATGGATTTTGATATTACTTGAGGATACGTTGAGGATAAAACGTAAGGGTGTGTAACAAAGTATGTAAGGGTTGAAGTTTACTATCTTCATACAGAAATGTTTTATTAAGAGCTTTCTAAGCCTGATTCCTCTTGGCACTTTTTTTAGGTGAAGAATCAAAGAGGTGCCACCACATTTTCCCACTCAGACATTCAAAAAGGCCAGAAGCAGCATCATGGTGGAAAGAGTAGAGGGGGTTGGTTCTTCTTTTGGGTGTTCCAGGATGAACTAAGCTCTTACCTTTTGCCACTCTAGACAGAGAAGTAAAAGGTTTAAAATACAAAGCACGCCCACATTTTACGCAGCGCGCCATACACAGCTTTCAGCATACGCTGAAAGTCGTGCTGGAAGAGCCCGTTGCGTGCCCCGGAAGAATTAATGGGGTGTGTGCGCCTGTGGCGCATGCGTGCGTTGCAGTGCCACCACACACCATGGGCACAAGCCCCATTATTTCCTATGGGGCTTTAGCATAGGCTGATTTCCCTTTATGTGGAGGGATCCAAAATGGATCCCAGCGTAAGGGGAGGGCACAATGTAGTACTTACATTGATCCATAGATAAGTTGACCCAACTTTTTGGGGTCAAAATTTTGACTAAAATTTTTAGACTTATACATGAGTATATACAGTAATACTTTGGATTGCCAACACCAAAAGTAATTCTGTAATTCTGAGAAACTCTCTAATTTTCAGATACCCAATCACGAACTGGTTTGGGCTAAAATGAAAGGTTTTGGATTTTGGCCTGCCAAAGTCATGCAGAAGGAGGACAATCAGGTTGACGTTCGCTTTTTTGGCCATCACCACCAAAGGTATTGTCATATATGTGGCTTTGGATAAGTATACTTCATTACCTTAGTCCTAGGTGAATTGACCACAGACCTTGTGGGACATAATGTTTTCACCATTTATGTGGTTTTAGAAAATACATTAGAGACTGAGAAGGGATCCATGAGAGATTCCACTTTCAGAAGTGCCATGGGGATTGTTTGATAATGTCTTTTAGATAAAAGAATGAGAAAGGTCTGCCTGAGTCATTTACCCATAGAGAGGTGTGATTAAAAGAACTGTACTTATAGTTGTCGGACATATTAAGCATGTGCAAACTTACATTGCTGAGAATTTTTATTTATACAAATAAAGTTATCCTCATCTAAGGAACTGTATCACAGTCATATTAATAATGTAATATGTAACATCTTTCATTGTAAATCACAAGGGGTTTAATGTTAAGAGGCAAAGAAAGGGAAGAGAAATGCCCAGAAACAGTGCATAGAGAGGAAACATAGGCCCATTACAAACAGGCATAAAAGTACGGACTGGGTGCGTACTAGGGTTAGGAAGGGGCGTCACTTCTTGACGCCCCTAACCCTAGTACGGACCGAGTCCGTACAAAATGGCGGCACCCTATGCACACGGGCGCCGCCATGACTACATCACGACCACGCCGCCTCTAAACAGGGCGGCGCAGTTGTGACGTAGTGGGGCTGCGCGAGGGCACCGCGCCCTTTCTGCGGCCCCGGAAGGAGCTCCGTTTTGGAGCTCCTTCCAGCTTTGTGTCGCTGGGCGCAGCCTTCTCCCCGCTGCCACTGGGTGTCCTTGGGGCTTGAGGCCCCAAGGACACCCCTTTCCAGGCCACGGGTAAGCGGCCTTTTGCAGCTTCCCCACGGCCTGGAAAGCGGCAGATCGGGGCCTCGGAGGCTGCCATTGTGGCAGCTGAGGCCCCAATCCGGCGGGGAAAGGGCTGGTTACAGGCCACCCCAAATGGGTGGTCTGTAACGCGCCATAGACAACACATCATGTACACTTATATTTCATGCTAAAGATTTGGACCAAGTGTCAAATAACTATACTTAAGAAGTGTAGGGGGAAATGTATCTGAAAATGAATTGATCCATTCATTATAAAACAAAAATTAAATGGGAAATGTGCTTGTGCGGATGTATGTTCTCTCCTCTCCTTCATTACATAGTTGAATACCAGGCTGAATTGTTAAACTGCAATTTGCTGTGGTATCACAGACCGGGAAACAACAACAATAATAATAAATTTTATTTATATACTGCTTTTCCAAAAAGATTAATCCTGGTCCTTTTCACTGGCATAGCTACACAGGTATATGGGTTAGCAGTTTCCAGTTCTGTCCTCCTGCCACCATGGCACATGCTCCAAAAAATCCCTTACCTGGATATAACAAAGCTTTATGATGGTGTAAAAGGGTACACAGGTGTATAGTATAAACTATCTCTGCAAACTAGGATTGCAACCATGGTTTGAAACCATAGGCCTAAATCCAGTGTTTGTCCCAGACAGTGTAAAGGACTGGATGCAGATGACTAGACTGAGGCGTAATCCAGACAAGATGGAAGTGCTGTTGTTTATTAGGAAAAACAACGTGGGATTGGGATCACAGCCTGTTCTTGATGGGATTGCTCTCTTCTGAAAGATCAGGTTCTTAGCTTAGGGGTGCTCTTGAACCCAGCGCTGCTTCTACAGGTTGCTGCAGTGGCCATTCAGGAATGCCTTTGCCCAGCTTCATCTGGTGTGTCAGCTGCACCATTTCTTATGGAAGGCAGATCTGGCCACAGTGGTTCATGCCTTGGTTGCCTCTCACTTAAACATCTGTAATGTGCTTTATAGGAGGGTTCGGAAGCTACAGCTAGTCCAAAATGCAGCGGCCAGGTTGGTATCAAGTATGCATTTTAAAGACCATATAACACCAGTTCTGCATGAATTGCACTGGCTTCCAGCTCAGTTCAAGGTGCCGGTGCCAGTGTTGACCTGCAAGCCATTATTATTATTATTATTATTATTATTATTATTATTATTATTATCCTGGCCCTCTGTGCAACACAACCAGGGCGGCTTACAAATTAAAACATACCTTCCCATATCCCACAATCCCACCCTCCCTAAAATATGATTAAACAGCTTACAGTGTAAAACATAACTTAAAATAATAGACAAAGCAGATCAACAGTAGCAACTGGAGAATTGGGGATAAACAAATTAGGCGGGGGGGTTTTGGTGGCCGGGTAGCTTTTCAGGGAAGGCCTGCTGGGAGAGATCCATCTTAACAGCTTTTTAAAAGCTGTTTAAGGTAGTAATGTGACGGATCTCCTCCGGCAGGCCATTCCATAATCCAGTTGCCAAAAAGGTCCTCTGGGAGGTTGCAGACAATCTAGTTTTTATAGGTTGCAGCAAGTTCCTCCCAGATAGGGTGTCCACTAAAAACCCAGAAAAAAATGTGGAACAAAATCTAGACCAAATTGTAGGACAACTGCAGGACAAAACTCAGCCCAAAATGTAGGACATTTATGAAAAATGGGGGACAACCTGCAGTTGTCCTTCAGTTTGGTATAGATTTTGTCCCGGGTTTTAGTGGACAATTATGGCAACCCTACTCCCAGAGGACCTGAGTGTGTGGGGTGGATTATATGGAAGGAGCTGGTCCCAAAGATAGGTTGGACTCAAGCCATTTAAGGCTTTGAAGGTGATAACCAACACCTTGTACTGGTCCTGGAAACTGATGGGCAGCCAGTGAAGTGATCTTAGAATCGGTGTAATGTGGTCTCTTCTAGTTGTACCTGAGATCAACCTGGCTGCCATGTTCCGCACTAACTGAAGTTTCTGGACTAAGCACAAGGGTAGCCCCATGTAGAATTCATTACAGAAACTGAGACAATAGGTTACCAGCACGTGCACCATAGTTTCTAGGTCCCTCACTTCCAGGAAAGTGCGCAGCTGGCATATCAGCCGAAACTGATAATGATTAGATATCCGAAAGACCACCTCATCCAATATGGACCTGCCAGAAAATTAAGATCTTCAGAGGAGGCCCTGTTGAGATGTCCTAACATCGCATGAAGTTAGCTTGATGGGTAAATGTAACTGGCTTTCTCTGTAGCAGTGTTAAGCAGTGGAATTCTCTACCCATGTAAGTTAGGCTGCCTTATCTCTTTTAAACTTCCAGTAGGCAAAACAATGCTTTTCGACATGGCATTCACTGTTTAAAATTGCAGTTTTAACTATCTCAAAACTGGATTCTGTGATTGTTTTTAAACTGCTTCTAGGAGTTTTAAAAGAGTATTTTAATATGTTTTCCTTTGTGCTGTTTTCATTGGTTTTAATTAGGGTTTTTTGTTCATTTGTTTTTGTTTTTTGTTTATCCCCTCAAGAGCCCTTGTGGACTGGGAGGTGATATGAAAATACTTTAAATAAATCAATAAATAAACCACTGTGAATCAGTTTCTGTGCCAGAATTTTTTTAAAATCTGGAATGACCAAGGATTGAACCTAAGAAATGTTTACATGGGAAGCATGTTGTGTATTACTCAACTGTGGTCTCTCCTGCCAGATCCCTGCATTGCGATCGCACATGGCTTTCTGACCAGTTCAACCTTGTGGGCTGGGCAATTACTTTTTCTTTAGCTTGGCATATGACAAGGTATGGTAGAACAAGGAAACAGCTCCCAATACTACTACAGTTATTCAGAGGAGGGGACAGCATTGCTCCCACCTGAACACTTGAATCAGTTACACGCACTGCTTGAGAATGTTGCAAGGCTGCAAGGACCAAAGCTGAGAGGATATCAAAACTGCACATGTGGGAATGCAGAAAAGCATCTTTTGCTATGTTTATAAATAAAACAGGTCTAGCTATTACAATATCTAGGTATACGTAACACCCACTTACATTTTAATTGCAAGTCCTTTAATTTATATGGTACAGGGCCTGGATTCCTTCAGAAAACATTCAAGATATCACAGTTAATATACACAGACTGCATGTAAAACGCAGCATGGGTTGGAAAAAAGCGTGTGATGAGCTAGAATTGCACCAGCGTTTCCTCCGGGATGGCAGATTCTGGAAATCAAAGAATGAGGATAAAGGAGAGGAAGAAGCAGAGTCCAGCATCTCTTCCACTAGCAATGATCAGGTAAATTCTCCTAGATAGTCAGGCTTTCTGGTAAGGCTGACTTGCAATGGTCTTACAGATACCCAAGCTTGTAATTAGTTCTACCTTCTTACTGTCAGAGCTGTACAGTGGTCCCTCCACATTTTCTGGGGTTAGGGGAGAAGGCCCCCCATGAATGTGGAAAAACCTCAAATAAAAAAACCCTATTCTTTTTACCTGAGAGAACACCTCTCTTTGAATCTCCAGGTCCTCCAGTGCAACTTTGTGGTCAACACTTGCCATAGGTTGAACATTGAATAATGCTGGAGGGCCTACAAATGCCTAGAGAAGTGTTTTCTCTAGGAATGCCCAGGTTCTCCAGCACAATTCTATGGTCAACTTCTGGCAGAGTTGAGCTAGAGGACCTAGAGATTCCTAGAAAGACTATCAAAATGTAGCCATGTTAGTCTGTAGAATCAGTATGTAGAGAGATCTTGTAGCACCTTTGAGACTAACAGAAAGAAAGTTATTCTTTCTTTCAGTTAGTCTCAAAGGTGCTACTAGATCTCTCCACACTAGAGTGAATATATTAATCAAAACTGCAAATAATCAAAGCCGCAAAAGTCAAAGCTGCAAATGTGGAGGGCCAACTGTATTTATTTCCATTTGGAGTAAATAGACAAATTCTGCAAGAGATTTTGTGCATACTTTGTAGTCAGAATATACAAAGATAAATTTAAAATTTGGCAAGTCTTTGCTAGTTTTTTGGTATGCCATACTGTTTCTGAGATCCTAATTTTCAAAGAATTTGAACAGTCTGAGCAAGAAATGGAAAGAAAAACGCGTAGAGATATTGAGGCCACAAGTTTCAAAATAGTACATCTAAAGCAGGGCTGGACAATTGTGGAAGGAATGGAGGCTATTTTTCACCCATACACCTGTTCCAGGAACTGCACTGTTATTCCCGTGTCTTCCAGATACTACTGGAAGACTATCACCATCATCCCATTGTAAAGGAAAGAAAAAAGAACAGTTGTTCTGGCCGTTTCAGCTCCTGTATCATTTCACCCCTTTCTTTTGCTCCTACCTCATTCCACTGCTTTTTTCTGGAATTTCACCAAGGACTAGAAACTTTTTTTTCATACAGAAAGCTATCCTCATCTATTTGTCATGACATGTTGCCAGATTCTCTACTTACATGCTAATACTGCAGTGAATATATTGCACTGCTGATGAATAATGGTGTTCAGACTTGCTTCTCCATCAACAGATTGTATTTTTTTAAAGTGTATGTGAATTTGCTGTTTATATAAGGACAGTTGTGTCTATTTCAGAGCCTTGGAATGTTGTTTTAAATTTTATAATACTTTGTGCTTACGTTCCTCATTATTTTACAAGCAATATGTTAAAGACACATTACTTTTAGATTTTTTTTCATTAAAAAATAAGCCTTTAAAAGTAGGGGGTAATGCCAACCCAGTGACCAAAAGCAGCATTTTAGTAGTACATATCTACCCACACACTTTCCTGCCCACCCATCAAATTAATGTGTTAGTGTTAATGCTGAAATATGGAGAAGGTCTTCATGATCCTCTCTCAAAGTAATATTTTAAACATTATTACTTGTAGTGCGTTACTTCCAAGCTCTGTTCCATTGCAGTAATTGTGACCACATTTTTAAAGTTGCTGCAGTCATGGAAATAGCAGCAGCAATCCTGTGTAAACAGCAAGAGTAAATTCAAGTTTCCCGATGTGGCCTTACATTATATCCAGAGTATGCTGGACACATGGAGGAAATAAGAACCAGTTTTTTGTGTGATCTAGTCTTTAGATTAAAAAAAATCAGGGAATGGTCATGTTTATATCACATCAGTAGAGTGAGTTTGATCAAGAATGTCACAGCATTCTCAATGTTGTATTCAGGATTATTGATAATTATACATACCCTACATTGTTAATACTGCTTTAAAGGCCAATAAATGTTTGTTGGAACATTCTCTTTTGGTTTTGGTTTTAAATTTCTTATTCCGACTTCTTAGTTTGTAATCTTTCTCTTATGGGATTCAGATGTCTGTCTTCTGTGGTTTAGATCTTTTGAACTCTTGGTGCTGTGAATGAGTGTAAGTCTTTAAAATGTCAGTAGTTTCTACTCTTTCCAAGAGAGTATGATAGAGGAAGTTTGCATAGACATGGGTTTTTGCAGGTGCTCTAACAACTCGTATGGTTCTTTAATAGGTAAGATGGTGTCATCCTGAGATCTGTTAACATTCCTAAAGCTCATATACGTTTATTGGGCTAGCATTTTGTCCTTCTCAGGGCCTTAGAAGTCAGGCATTGTATTTAGTATATTCTATACCATTTTGTATTTGGAAAGAAATTTGCATTTTTAGTTGAATTTTTAAAATAATCTGTTTAACATTTATTCACTTTTTTGGGGGGGGAACTAAATAGGCATCACCTATTGGCATTTCTGGACTAGTATTTTATGGCATTTGGATTAATGCTATATTATTTCTTCACCAATATCCCTAGCTAAAGGTTACTCAGGAACCAAGAGCAAAGAAAGGAAGACGTAATCAAAGTGTGGAACCCAAAAAGGAAGTAAGGAACAGCATTATATTTGATATATGCACTTGATAAGGCAGAAATAAAACACAACTGGCATCCATTTTTTCATATCATTCACTTCATGTTTTGTTATTACTGAGTATGTGAATGTTGGAGAAGTGATGGCCATTTCTATAAGAGTGCATTTGAATTTTTTGGCCTTAACAACTGAGCAACATTATAGGAAAATCTTACTTTGTCTTGTGTATTGACTACCATCTTCAATTTGAATTTTTAAAAATATTTTTAAATCACCTCTATGTAAATTAAACATCCTATGTAGATAAACTTGTTAACATTTCATTAGGGACCGACTGTAAAAAGGAACTAATGTTTTGTCTGTTACTTAACTCTGGTACAGATGGGCAGGAAGGGACAGCAAGACGCTGCCTCTTTCTGCCCCGGATTGTTGCCTCGACAATCGTCGCACAGGTGCGGCAACAATTCGCTCCAAAAAGGAGCTGTGAAACACAGCTCCTTTCCATGCTGCTGCCAAGGCGCCTTTAGCACCCTGAAGCAGTACGGTGACGTCCTTGAGCACTGCCCCATTTGTACGTGTGCACAAGGCACGTCATCGGTATGTGTGCGCCCAAAATGGCGCTGGGAGAATGTGGAGTGTGCGGACACTCTGCTCTCCCAAGCCCTAATTTTGCCCCAGGCTGCCACAAAGTGGCAGTCTGTACTGGGCCTTAGATACCAGAAAGGGGGGAAATCCATTCTATGGGCAGGTGTGCATATAATTCTAGCTATAAACCCACAGCTTTCAGCATATGCTGAAAGCCACTCCGGAAGAAGGGTGAACATGCCCCGGAAAGGATAATGGTGTGTGTGCCCGCTCAAGCCCCATTAATTTAAATGGGGCTTGAGCATACGCGAAATTCCCATTATGTGGGGAGGTCCGAAATGGATCCCCCAGGTAAAGGAAGGGCAGACTGTAATTTTAAACTGTTGTTAAGATAGCCATGGACTCATGCACTTCCTCCTTACTTCTCTTGTGTGACTCTCCTTGCTTCCCTTTTTTGCCTTAATTGTGGTTCAGCATTATATTTGTACCATGTCCAACCAGGGTTCCCATTTTAACCCGAAAATGAATTTAGTTTTGGAATTGGGGAGTGAGAAGTAAGACTATAGAAGCTTATTCCTTATCTCCTAAACATTTTTTAACAAGTTGGAAATGTTTTTGTATGTAATGAGTTGTACAGTAATATGCATTTATAAATTATCTGCTAATTACTACATTTGACTAAACCCTCAAGCAGTTTATTAATTCCGATCAATCAAAGTGAAAGATACCTAGCTTTCCATTCTGCAGGATGATGATGATGATGATGGTCCTTATTATTACTGCACAATATAGCTGAGAAACCTAATGCATTTTTCTATACAAAAGCTCAAATCCTATTGTTACTTCTGACTAGAGAAAACATATTAAATCAATGGAATTTACCTGCAGGTTCATTCACAGTTCAGCTGTTGATTGAGTGACTCTGTTCTTATTGGAACAGAGTGACTGCTCTTATTGGAACTACCCCAAAGGATTCCAGCCAATGGCTTTCTTCCCATCCTATCCAGCAGTTGAACACCACTGGCATAGAATCATAGACTCATAGAATCATAGAATTGGAAGAGACCACAAGGACCATCCAGTCCAACCTCCTGCCGTGCAGGAACTCTCAATCAAAGCATACTCTGCAAAGCATAGTCTTCCATGATGATCTTTCATTACTATAATAATAGATTGTGGTATTGGCATGAATTCTCTTGCTAGTCCTAAATAAAATAGACCTATTGAATCAATGGAATTTTCCTACAGTGTTGAGTTACCATTTAACAATTGATTAAATGTGTCTTCTCTATTTGGGATTCACCAACAGTATTTCAACTATTCTAATTTAAAGTGACAGTCCAAGGGTATATCTGTACCTAATTTATATATGGTTTTAATGTATTCCATTATCCCTCAAGCCTAGGTGACTGGGGCCATCTTAACTGCCCATAATGATCAATAATTTTGTTGGTTATTTTTAGGAACCAGAGCCTGAAACCGAAGCTGTGAGTTCAAGCCAGGAAATCCCCGCAATGCCTCAGCCTATTGAAAAGGTTTCAGTCTCAACACAGACCAAGAAGTTAAGTGCCTGTTCTCCAAAAATGCTGCATCGGAGCACCCAGACCAATAATGATGGAGTATGTCAAAATATGTGCCATGACAAATACACTAAAATCTTCAGTGATTTCAAAGAAAGAATCAAGGCTGATCATAAGCGGGAGACTGAGAGGGTTATGCGAGAAGCTATTGAGAAGGTAATTGATTATGAACAATGGTTTGGCCACAAAGGCTTGAAGTCTTAGTAGAGCTAACTCACTGAATTTTACACCACCATCATTTTTCTCCCCACTTCAGAAGATGGTCACTGTTCTGCGTACAAGTGACCACCTCTGGAACACTTGGCAGGAAACTTGCGGTTCTGCTGCAAGGGTCTTGAGTCCTGTTGGCCTGATCTTTATAGAGGGGGACACAGAAAAGAATACCACATTTAGAGAGATTTGGCATACAAGGTGAACCTTTGAGCTAGAAGGACCTCTGGTTTAAATATTGCTTTAGCTATGTGACCTTAGACAAATCTTCATTCCCCTACCCCAAAATATATAAGAAACCATGTCCTGACTTCAATGCCTGCTAAAATAATTTCCTGAATTGCTGTGAATGTATAGCTATAATATTGATGATGGTGGTGGTGGTCAGAATTCTGTTGGGCAGCTACTAACGCATAACCTAGAATTATTTTAATCTGGAGCAATGCACGCAGTGGCAGATACATTCAGAATGCTGAAAGTATAGTAGTATCTCCACCTGCCTTCCAATTTTCACAGATCAGTTGTACATTTGAAGTACAGCTGAACTGTACCTTTATCACAGTGTCAGCACAGCCTGAGGAAATTTCTGAGTTTTAGTTCAGACTGATCTCTATAAGCCACATGGTGAGCCACATGGCCAGTGCCTGTTACTCCAGATGGAAGCCTAGGTGCAAGGTGAGAGCTGGAGGCTTCATTTCAATCTAGATGGGTGCGTCCTGAGTTAAGGGAATGGTATGGGTCAGTTCCATAATTGACATCAACTGATAAAGTGGCTGTTACTTCTAAAAATATATTCTGTATTGTGATTTTGAGAAGAAGACAATGAAAAGCATTATGCTCATTCAGCTGCTTATTTTATCCCAGCTGCGTACAGAAATGGAGGAGGAAAAAAGACAGGCTGTAAACAAAGCTGTTGCAAATATGCAGACTGAGTGTGACAGAAAGACAAAGCAGGTAAAAGAGAAGTGTAAAGAAGAATTTTTAGAAGAAGTGAAAAAGCTAGCCAGCCAGCACAAACAACTGATTTCCCAGACCAAGAAGAAGCAGTGGGTAAGTCGGGCTTGTTACAGATCACTAACCTTGTATGTGATGACTATCCTTGATATAATACAGATAGAATATTTCACAATATTTGAAAAATGGTCCAGAAGACTGATGAGAAGAATCCTGAACTTACCATATTATTCACAGTTTGGGACTTATTGTGCACAAAATTCACAATTGGTAGTTTTACTCGAAAAAAGTTGCCCAGTTACAGCACATCAACCAACAACCAATGATTTGCTCTTTGCTTCTTTTGCTTTTATGCTGCATGGCTTCTTTTGCTGCATTTGTTCCTGTGCTTAACTCCTGTTTCTAAAGTTTAATCTCGATGCTGCCTGTCATTTGGTGTGTGTAGGAATAGTGAATCAAGAGAAAGGCAAAGTAAAAATATTTAAATAGCAGAACCTTGTACCCCCTAAGGCTTTTCTGTGTCAGATTAGGGTGGAACAGGTTTGACCTCAACCTGTGAATGGACATTGTCTAAGGAGATTATCAGATGGGGGATGGGATGTCCTTTCTCTGTATTTATAGTGCGATCACAAAAAGATTGTCATATGACATTGCACTTATCCTGTCAATGCCCTATCATTAAACTATGATTGACCACAATCGCGTGACTTTCATATGACATCGTTCTTACCTGTCATTGTCCCATCATTGAAGTGGAATTGTCCCGTCCTTGCCCTTCATTATGTATTACTGGAAGAACGTGTTAATGCAATTCCATTTCACTGACAGTTTAATGACAAGATCAGCATGAATGTATGAATGTCTGTGACGCAATCGCTGTCACAGACAGGATAAGGACGAGCTTCACTCCCATCCCCTATTTGATAATCTCCATAGTCACACACATGCTTGTCTTTCACCTACAGACTGACATGTGTGAGTGAGTCACTACTGATCAGACCCTAGATCCAAATCTGATGCCCTCCCTAAAGAGAGTTCTGTTCTTGAAGGTACCAATTTATACATATACAGTAGCTCAAGTACTCAAATGATGTGTTGTAAAGTTGTGAGAGACAACATGATGTAGTGATGTGAGTGCTGGACTATAACTCTGGAGACCAGCGTTTGATTCCCAGCTGGGCCATGAAACCCACTGGGTGACTTTGGGCAAGTCACATACTTTCAGCCTCAAGGGAATTCAAAGGCAAACCTCCTCTGATCAATTCTTACCAGGAAAACCCCATGGCCTTAGGACCCCATATGTCAGAAATGACTTGAAGGTACTCAACAGCAACAACAAAGCTATATCTTGACCGATTATCACGAGATGGAGCAGATGGTATTGTTTCAAGACCTGCAGCATGAAGCAGAATCTGGGGCAAGAAGAAGAAAGCCATAAGAGCAATAATAAACAATAGAAGAGCAGACAAGGTGTGTGTGATTAGAATGTCATACTGTTTTTTTTTTCCTTTCATGACCCAGTGCTACAACTGTGAAGAGGAGGCCATGTATCACTGCTGCTGGAACACTTCGTATTGCTCCATCAAGTGTCAGCAGGAACACTGGCATGCTGAGCACAAGCGCACCTGCCGCCGAAAAAGATGAAAGCTCCCTTGCCCTTCGAAGGGGCTGCCCTGACTGTGTGATCCTCAGACGCAGCAGGTTTTGAGCATTTTGTTCATTTGTTTCTAATGTTTTGTTTCCAAGGGGTCAGAATTATTTAGAGTTTGTTCTTTGTATCTTCTCCTCCCCCTTTTCCTTTTCTTTTTTTGCACCAGCCTTTAAAACACTTTTTTGTAAAGAACTTTTTGCACAGTTAAATTTCTGTCTTGTGTTTTAATGCTCCTCTCAAATTGTCTGCCTCCCTCCCCTCCCCCCCCCCCCCTTTTTTTTTTTTTGTCAGTAAGGCAGTTTGAATCTCAGTTGGAGCACATTACATTTTGGTCAGTTTTAACCTGGGAAATTTGTATTGTTTTCAGCAAATTTAAAAAAATATATGAAAGCAAAGTTTTTAGGTTTCGTAGAGACAGAGAACTATAATAACAGGAACATTTTAAGATCTGAGTATCAGAAGTTTAAAACTGTTCAGAGAAGAAAAAGAAAAACATACTACCTGGACATAAAACTTACCTGTTAATTGTAAGAGCTGGTTTTGTTCAGCTTAATTTACTCTTAAAAGGCATTATCTATTGGTTTGTACCACTGGGTATCCTATTGAATTTTGGGAACAGGGTTGACACAGCAGGTACTAGTCCTGCATATTTTTTTCTTAATTCCCCCCCAATTGTATTTGTTCCACCCCCCACCCCCAATATATAGCTTTTATAACAAAGATATTAGCTTTGATCTTATTGCTTAAGAATCACAGGGGACTGGGTAGCCTTTTGCTGAGCCAGATCTTAAGAAAAAAATATTTAAATTTTAAATTTAAATTTTTGCACATTTCAACCTTCTAAAGTGAATGCTTATAAAAAGAAAGCCAAAAACAACACCAACAACCCAGATTTGCATTTAGTCATATATATGGAGCAGTGAGGATAAAACATAAGAGGAAAAGACACTTAAAACTCCCCCCTGTAGCAACCACAAAATCCCCACTATATCAAATGTCATTTAATTGATCTTTAATCTACATTGCTTATTCAGTGATAAATTAATTTGGGGGATAGGGCAGAGCACTTAAGTTTCACAAAAGCAGTTATGTCTGTAATATTGATTATTGCCATCTCTATACTTAGAATGAAGAATAATGCATGTTAATTTTCCTGTATTAAAGATGCTGTGATTTGTAAAAAGTCTGTCTTTTGCAGAATGTCTGGATAAAGAAGCGTTCCCATAGGAATGGATCGATAGTTGAAAACTGATTTCCCTCCTTCTTTTGTTTATTTTATGTATAGGTATATATATATAAATTGCATCCATGTTCAGAGACAATTTTTTAATAATAGGTGTAAAGGTTATTTAACCAACTTTCTTCTTTTAAAGCTTCTCATCATTTTAGGGTTCTTTCAAAAAAAGTGGTCTTAGACTCAATCAATGCCCAGTAATCACCTAGCAAATTTTTTTGAGTTAGAAGCATAATTTGTAAATATTTATTTAGATCTTGGATATTTATTGAAAGCGAAGACACAATGAAATAATGGAAACAGAAGAACTGAGAGAAAATGCTTTCTTTATTTTCTGTTTCCTCTGGATTTTATCAGGGTCAGTATGAAGATTAAGCTCATATTAAGCCTTTTGTGATCTGTCAGTACAACCCAAATGATAAACATACTACAGAATGAAATAGATGCTACCAGATAGTTTTGAAAGTGATGTTCCAGAATTCAGACCTCATAGTCTGAATTTAAAATGGACACAGTAGAAAGATGGTAACATCGTTCCCAATGAAGAGATCTTTGCACACATGAATATGCACATAGATCTCATACAAGTACACATTGCCTGCTCATTTTGGTGGGAAAAATATATTTACACAGGCAACTAAAAGTACGTGTGAATTTGTTTCCTCCACTGACATGTATGGGGCAAGTATTACCAATAGGGTAACTCTATACAAGCATTACACAAGCTTTTGTACCCAGAAAAGGATGTTAGATTAGTGAGAGTATCTACTAACATTACTTAATGACCTGATATCTTAAGAGAACTGAATAACTTTCTTTGCTATGCTGTGAAGGAAGCCATCACCACTACTGCAAATACAACAAAATAATATTGTTTTTACAGTTTTTTTAAAAAAACACAACAAAACCTTCGGTCCAACCCTATAAAAGCAAGTTTTTGTGAAAACACTTTTTTAATTGTAAAATCATTCCAAGATATCTAATATTTAACTGATAGCTGCATGAAAGTAAGATTCGTGTTCCTTTGACCTTTTTTTTTTGTCTCTGTTTACACGGTTGCACATTTTCAAGTTACTACAGTGTGAAAACTGTGTGTTTTTTGTAAAAATTGACAAAAGGATAACAAAAAAATTGTGGCCTGGTTTTGTATAAGTTTTAGGGGAAATATCATTGTTTTAGGAATCCTGATTTTAAAAATATTTTTCCTGCAAATCATAAAGCTATATTAAAGTGTTGAGCTTAGCCACTATGCACATTGTAATTTACTCATTGTGGCTGTCCAGTTCTATGATGCATTCTGGCATTTTGTAAGCTGCTCTGACTAGCAATATATAGAGTCATTAAATGTGTTAACATTGGTTAATAAATGTATTTGAAAAGGCAGCAACAGTTATCTCTTTTGTGTACTCTTGCACACTAACATTGACTTCATGAGCACTGTTAACATATTATTTATTATTATTATTTATTTCATTGCATTTCCCGCCTTTCTTCCTGGAGGGTCCCAAGGCGGCTCATAGATAAAACCTTTAAAATTGTTATAAAATTCAAACAATTAAAATGTCTATATATAAAATCACTTTAAAATATTCATAATATAAAATATAAGATAAAATCACATAAAATATAACACGAGTTAAAACCCCGCCTGCTCCATAAAACCACCCTGCTGTGCATTATGTATAGAGCGCCTGCTGGCATAAAAATGTTTTACATGGCAGCGAAAGGCCATCAGGAGGGGGCCAGCCTAGCCTCCCGAGGAAGGGCATTTCACAGGATGGGAGTAGCCACCGAGAAGGCTCTCCTTCGTGTCCTCACCATGCAAGCCTGTGGTCTTGATGGGACTGAGAGAAAGCCTTCTCATGCAGATCTTAGAGCTCTTGCAGGTTCATATGGGCAGATACAGTTTCTCAAATAGTCTGGGCCCAAGCCATTGTACAAACATGATAATCTGCTGAGACATAGACCAACATTCTTATTTATGGACACTTAAGTAAATATTCTTTCCTGGCCTGACCCCCCAAATTTGACAGAAAAGTCATTCACCTGTGCATCAGTCGCCAGCAAAATAGCCCTCCTTCTCCTTATGCAGTTGATGCCCACTAAACTAGGTTGGGGGTAGCGATTAAATAGCAGTTGAGAATATGGAACAGTTGCAGATGAGTAAATCTAGGTAACTGTTATGCATAGTGGTCCCTTGGCTTACGCGGGGGCTCCATTCCAGACTCCCCCCCCCCCGGCGGAGGCCAAAAAATGCATAAGCTTGAGTCCCATTAGATTGAATGGGGCTCATGCTCACGATATGGTAGAGTGCGTGCACCATGGGCATGCACGCCATTCACTTTCTCGTTGTACGGCTTCTGAAAAAGCTGGACACCATGTATGGGGTGCCAGCCTATAGCACGGATGCACTGTAGGTAAGTATACCTAACATAAGTCTTGCTAAACTCAGTAGGATGTAATCCACAATAAGTACATGTGTAAGTACATGCAGACAATTTATATCTCACCTTTCTTCCAATATGGGACCCTGGGAGATTTAATATGCTGTCACTATTGTTCTGTTCCCACTGAAGTGGATTCAGGCTTCTGCGGCATTCATTGCAATTAGTATGGGTTAGCCTGGACACTTTATAGTCCTGTAGCAGAGCTGGTCAGAGCTGGTCCTAGCTTTCTCCCACTGATCTCCTAGTTCAGTCTATGGCAACATCCGGCTATCTAGATGGTGCAACACCACAGGTCCTGTCAGCCCCAGCCAACATGTATAATAATAACAGTAATAATAATCATCATCATTTATTATTTATATGCTGCCCAATCACTGGGAATCCAGGCGACGGCGTGGTGAGAGAGGATGGAAGTTATAGTCTAACAAACTCTGGAGACATAGATCCAATCTTCCCTGAACCTATCTGACGTGGACAAGGGATGGAGAAAGAAAAACAAAAGAAAAATATAATAATGTAGTTCATAACGATACTGCTGAAGTTAATTATGGGTGACTTGTGAACTTGGTGCCTCACCACCACCACCATTTCATCGGCTACTACTTGGGCTTGTAATAGTCATAGGCTAGATCCAGTCAGCTTGTGATGGAGTAGAAATCTTCACCAGCATAGTTTAATTGTCTGGGAGCAGAGTGTGATATGGGTGTGTTATCAGTGTCCAGGAGGTTCTGGAGTGCACTTCTGTCCCCCAGTCACAGATTGGCTATAGAGATGCACCCAGACCTTTTCTGGCTGCCCTTGCAACTTGTAGAAGAAGCAGCAGCTTTTGCCATCAGTGTATGGCCTGAATGCTCAAGGGCAGTCAGAACATGTCTAGGGATGCACCCCCAGCCAATGGTTGCCAGAGAGCTGAAACTGTGCCCCAGAGCCCTCTGGCTGCTGTTACACTTTGTGAAAGGAGGGACTGGATACCTCCTCTGGCACTGCTTCAAAAAGGTACACAACATGTCACCAACAGATTCTAACTGCACTTGGACCTTGTTTTCTACTGACCCTGGAAATAATGAGAATATCCTTCCATGGTTCTCAATTTAACCCCTGCATATTTTCTACCATCTGTCTCTGTTTTGTAACCAAGGGCAGACTGCTGCAGGAGCAATGAGTGCCCCACTGAGAGAGCAAGTCATCACAAGTAAATTAATATTTCCCTGTCCATAGAATAGACCGTCTGTAGTTGTAATTTCACTCTTTACTATGACTGTAATTAACCTCTGCTATTTATTTATTATGCTTGTATACTGCCTTGTATAGTGCCATTCCCTTTTGGGCTAACAGTAACCATGTGAAATAGGTGGATCGAGTAACTGGGACTGGCCCAAGTTTATTCAGTAAGATTAATAGCTAAGTTAAACCTCCCATACTGATCTCCCATCTTGATACTTTTACCCTCACTGGCACATTTCACTATGTTTCCTTTAGATGGTGCACAATCCCAAGCTCTGGGTTTTTTCTTTCCTGTTCCTGAGGGGATCATATCCTCCCAATGTGTCTCGGATTTGCTTACAGTAGTTTTAGATTCCTCTGCCAATTTTAGCTCAGTGGAATGAATGAATTGACATATGGGATCCCTATATAGCCACATGTTCTTACCAAATGCGTAGAAGTCTCAGAATCAGAAATAAGCCGGACATCTTTATGCCAAGGAAATTTAGTTGATGAAGGAAAAATGCTTAATATGTGTGGATAATCTTTTTTAAAAAAAAATCTGAAGTTTTAATAGAATAGATTTGAGATTACATTGCTGTGGGAAAAAAACTGTTCTGTGTTTTTAGATTGTTTGCAAGACACTTAAATATTCTACTCACCCAATCTAAGAGGTTATTTCACTAGAATTTTAAAATGATGAGCTAGTACTTTTAGGAATGTATTCTCTTCACTCATCTGGATAGAAGGGCTGCTGTTTGAACTTTGATGCCACTAAAATCAGTGGGTGCTGTGAGTTCATACTGGAACTAATGGGACATAAGTCTTCACTAAGTTCAACTAATTTAACCTGGATCCAGGCTAGGAAATTTCTGATGTTTCATTGTTAATAAACATGCCCAGTAAGTAATCTAAAATGGGCGTAGTATAACTGTTAACACGTTTGCAGCGTGTGTGCAAAACAAACAAACCAGCCAAAGCAGTAATAATAACAATTTGTCACTCTTTCATGGCATCTAGAATGTCTGCTAAGTTTTGTACATATGACCTTACACTGGCCCCTTGAAAACAGTTAGTGGCAAACAGTTTGAGAAGGATGATTTATGTATACGTATCAGTGGTGGGCAAGTTCTTAGAAGACAAATTTTGGCCCGGAGAACTCACCCCAAAGTGTAACGGGGCCAGAAATGCAATTGATAATATGGAAACAGAGGAAGCCAGAAAGCCACTTCAATTTTTGGGGTTGTTTGCCTTTTAAAAATGGAGACAAGAGTGAATCTTGTGTTAAACTCAAACAACTATGGCAGAAAAATACAATGGCTGAGATCCTACATTGGGATGCGTATGCAAATCACGTAGCTACTTCAGTGTAGCTACATCTCTTGATGCTATCTTCTGAACATTCATCTGGTAAGTAGTGCAGCCCCCACCCCCAACGGCCTTTCCATGTTGTTGAAGAGTGGGGAGGATGAGTAGGAAGGCATCCAGCTATTTTCCTGTAACTGGATGCACTGTAAGAGGTAGCCACAGGGAACTTTGAGGTCCTCAGGAGGTCCCTGTTGATGACCTTGCAGTGCATATGTATATGTAGCACAGTGTATATTCCAATACAGGTATTCTAAAATATATATAAAAAATCTGACATCCAAAACACTTCTGGTTCCAAGCATTTTGGATAAGGGAGATTCAACCTGTATTAATGTGTTGAAGTACAGTGGGCCCTACATATCTGCTGAGGTTTGGTTCCAGGACCCAAAGGTGTTTGGGTGTGTTTAAGCAGAGGCTGGATGCCCATCTGTCGGGGATGCTTTGATTTAGATTTCCTGCATGGCAGGGGGTTGGACTGGATGGCTCTTGCGGTCTCTTCCAACTCTATGATTCTATGACCCCTGTAGATGCCAAAACCCATGGATGCCCAAGTACCATTATGTACAATGGCAGAGTAAAATGATTCACAGCTTAGGTGAATCAGAAGCTACCTAATTGTACACTGCAATGTAACCTGTATTTACTTGAGTACCTGCTTCAAAATATGTATAACCTGAAACACCATGGGTTTTTCAGCAATCAAACATCTCTTGATAGCATCTGAAGACCATACTTTCTTCATGAAGGCGATGGGATTTTAGGTGCTATAAAGCACCGGATGCTCTTCAGTTCTTGCTGCTTTTGTTTCTCCAGCTGTCAGGACTAGCAGAGTAAGTTCTAATAAGGCTTTAAGCAGCAGGTTGGGGGTGTCATAAAAGGGTCATAAATTGTTATTTAATATTATTGAATTTTTATATTAGGAATGATGATAAGCGTTTGTGGAGCACCAAAAATCCCTTGACTGACAGAAGTACAATACACCCAGCTTTGGGGAAGGCTGAAGACACCATTTTCTGCTTGGACTTAGGAAGCAAAATGGCTTGGGCCAGACTTACAGTTGGCAAGAGTACCCAAAATCCAGCCTTACCCTCACATCTCACTTCCTAGGCAATCTGCACACTTTGTCCCCGTGGTAACATACATTTAGAGTAATTTTGAAGGGATATAAAAGTCAACTTTGAAAAGGACGCAGATTCTTGGACACTCACTAGTCTAATAAAAATTTGCTTCTGCGCTCTCACACTCTGATGAACACAGGAGCTGTTGCAATTACGCAAACAATCACTGGAATTAAAACAGTATAAATGGCTAGGCTGGAGTAATACGTCCTACATATGGGGCCTAAGAATAGCTACAAATTGCATAGATAGAAGGAGCCGTTGTATGATGTGGCCTGTATGTTGTTTCTGATCAAACACTTCCAGCAGAACACAGACATTGGGATCTACCAACCAGCAATTATGTTTAAAAGAATTATTAAACAACTGTTTGATTCCCGATCAACAGTTTTAAATAGATTTGGTTCCATGCACTGGCCTAATTGGTTTGGTGCAGGATATAATAATACATATGCTAAACTAATTATTATGTTCTGCATTAAAGCAGTAATAAGTATGCTAAACTTATCCAGTATGGTGTAGTGGTTTGAATGTTAGACCTAAGAGTCCAGGAGACCCAGATTCAAAGCCCTCCTTAGCCATAGAAACCCACTGGAGGACCTTGGGGAAATCACATTCTCTCAGATTCTGAGGAAGGCAATGGTAGGCCCTCTATAAACTAGAGTTGCCAGTTCAGGATTGTCTCAGGAGCTGGAGCCAAAACATTAGACCTAAAGATAGCTCCTGGTTATGCATTAAGTAACAGCCACAGGTGCTTACAGGTCATTATTCTAACACACACAGGCAGAATATATAAGAAATCTCCATGTTTTTGCATCAGGAACATTTTGGTGATGTAGAGGTAAAACATGCAAATTCAGTCCAAATTTAAGAAGAAGAAAATATATTTTACCATGGTTGAAGTCCCTATTGAGCTGCAAATGGACTTTAAATTTCCTGGACTTTGAAAATCTCCCTATTGCTGCATAGCCAGAAGGAGAAGGAGCCTGTCTGCAAAAGATATCCTTCCATCATAACATCTTTCCTAAGGACTGAAACAACAGGCACCTCCAATTGTTTTTTTCCCCTCCTGTTTGGTTTGTAATATCTTGCCTGATGAAGAAGCCCATGGAGCTTTGAAAGCTTGCAACAAGTATATTGTGCATTTTGGTTGGTCAATAAAGGCATCACTGGTGTATTTTTGTTTGTATTTGTTAAATGGCCAACACCGCTACCCCTGAATGCTACAGTTGGTGCTTAATATCATGTTGAACTTTTGTCACAGGACACCCATTTTCCCAACAAGCAAACTGGTCAGAACTTGTGTGCCTTGAAGCTGTTTCTGACTTAATATAACCCTAAGATGACTATCATAAATGGACAAGATTTGTTCAAAGGAGGTTTGCCTTTTTCCTCCAACGCTGAGAGAGAGTGACTTGCCCAAGGTCACCCAGTGGGTTTATATGGCCAAGCCAGAATTCAAACCCTGGTCTCCAGAGTCATAATCTAACACTAAAAGCATTACACCATGCTGGCTCTTACAGGTTCCTAAGTCAATGGTATTTAACTACAGAGTGAAGCTAAGGCTGTGTTCAGATGGCAGCTGCCTCTGTTTCTGATTCTTGCTTACTCTTGTCTTAACTGCAAACAGGTGAGGAAAGGGAACTACTGCCAGCATGAAAATTCAACAAAGGCTTAGAGACAAAAACAAAAACAACAACAAAAACCATGACTAATGAACTGAGTACAGTAGGACCCCCAAATATCCGTGGAGGATACGTTCCCAGAATTACCTTGCAAATGCGAAACCACAGATAATAGCAAATCCTAAATGAATGACTTCTGGTGGACACTGACCAAAACATTGCACTGGAGGGCCCAGAGATTCCTAGCGATAACACCTCCAACGTGCCTATGTGCTCAAACTCCACTGAAAGCATACCATAGAATTGGGCTGGAGGACCTAGAAAATGCCTAGAGAGCATATTTTTGGCCCTTGGGGTTTCTTCCAACTCTATGATTCTAAGTGAAACTGGTTACTGGTCCGGTGGGTACTGAAGTCGTTCTCTACCTACAAGACAGTGTCTGGGTATTAAATTCCAGACCAACTATTTGCCCCTGTACAAGGGCCATTTCTCAGAAGTCAAAATGGTGACTCAAACACATTCACAAATGCATCCACCGCAAAGAAACATACAGAGTTATATGCACACCCACAACATTAAGCAAAAGCAGAAGCTTCCTAACTTATTGCAGGGTAATTAAACTTTCCCAAGGTTTCAGCCTTTGATAAGGAAACAAAAACATTTAAATATCAAAAATGTCAAAGCCATGCCTGATAGGGTTTAGCTTTAAATCAGCAGAGTAGCAGAAATGTGCCTTTGTCTAACTATGGTGTGTTATAGACCGCCTGAAAGTGGCAGTCTGCTGCACCGTCATTTGCAGTGCTGAGGAGCCCCAGCGGCCAAACTGCGAGGCTCCCCGGCGCTGCAAAAAAGAAGCACCAAAATGGCGCTTCTTTTTGCGTCGCTGAAATGATGCAGCAAGGTGCCAATGACGCACTCGCCACGTCATTTTCACGGCGCGACGTGCGGATGCTAAGCATCTGCGATGTCAAAATGGCAGCACCCATCTGTATAGGGTGCCGCCATTTTGTATGCGCTCTGCGCGTACTAGGGTTAGGGGCATCCTGAAGGGACACCCCTTTCTAACCCTAGTATGCACGGAGCTCATACTTTATGCCCATCCGGAACAGGCCTATGCTTCCCTCAGGACTGAGACTGACTCCAAAAACAACACAAGTAGCTTGTAATTCAAACAAAGGTTTACTAATGGCTTTAATCTGTATTTATATAAAAGACTATATCCTAACTAGTGGATGGTTCAGGTAAAAAGGAATATTTATCTTACCAGAGAGGAAGAAGATGGAGGACCAACTGTTCAGCTGAAAATCACTGAGAAAGTGTGTTAGCTCTCCTTCAAGAGGGTGTGACCTAAATCACATGATCAGTTTTGAATGAGAGAGAAAGAGAGAGGAGTTTGCATGCAGGAAATCCCTATCTAAGGAAGAGGAAAGGGAATGCAAAAATCTTCCAACACTTATCAGGCAGCTCCCCTTCTGGGACTCCAAATGGGCAGGTGCTGGGCAGCCACCATTTTCCTCAGCATGCTAACTTCTAGAAGCCCATGTGCCCTTTTGTGGCCTTCAGCCTCAAGGGAAGGCAATGGGAAAACTTCTGAAAAAACTGTGCCAAGTAAACCAATGATAGGGTGGCCTTAGGGTTACCATAAGTCGGCAACGACTTAAAGGCACACAACAACAAACACTGCCTTGTCTCTTTCATGGATCTCTTTCCATTTTCTTCAACAGTCACTTTCTCAATAGATTCAAGTTTTATCCAATACCTTCCCAAAAAGCAACCACCCATTCTGTGGGAGATCAACACTCGCGTGGGTCATACTAACAAAAGGTGCCCATCCCGACCACTTATGTCAAGGTAAACCACCAAATAATTTTACACTTGGTGGTGGTGGTGTGTGCCTCCAAGTCATTTCAGTTGGCAGCCAAGGAAGGTAAATAAGGTGTAGGCTTCACTCAGGTTGTAGATAGGGATGCCATAACCCGGCGGCCTCTGTGACAAACCCGCTTTTGGGGGGCCCCTCCTGGTCCTGGTCCAGTTTGGCCCCCAGCCCCTGGTTCAGGGCCCGCGCAGCGCCAACCCACCTCCTGCCTCCCCGCGCGGCCGCGCCACCCACCTCCTCCTCCTCCGTTCCAGGCCGTGCGGCCATGTGGAGGAAGCGAAGGAGGAGGCGAAGGAGGAGGCGGTGCGCGGGGGAGGCGGGGGAGGGTGGCGTGGGCACACGCAGGAGGCGCACCTCCTCCTCCGTTGCAGGCCGTGCCAAGCGGAGGAGGAGGCAGAGGTGCCTGCCTGGTTTGGCGCTCCTTGTACGCGCATGTGTGCGCACACCAAGGCAGCAGGCACTGGCAGGCAGCCACCCACCGCCTCCTCCGCCTGGCGTACCTCCACGCTGGGCACTTCCTTGGGCCCGGGAGGAGGAGGCTGAGGAGGAGGTGGGTGGCTGCCTTGGCACGCTCCCCCCGCCCGTGCGTCAAGGCAGCCACCCACCTCCTCCTCTGCTAGGGCCTGGGCTGGGAGGCAGAGGAGGAGGAGGGAGGGAGGAAGGGAGGTGGAGGAAGGAGGGAGGAAGGGGGAGGAAGGAAGGAAGAAGGGAGGAGGAGGAGGAGGGAGGAAGGAAGGAGGGAGGAAAGAAGGAGGAAGGGAGGAAGGAGGGAAGAAGGAAGGGAGGAGGAGGAGGGAGGAAGGAAGGAGGAAGGAGGGAAGAAGGACAAGGAGGAAGAAGAGGAGGAGGAGGAGGAAGAGAATAGTGATGATGATGATATGAGCCAACTTCTGAGGCACGACCAATGTAAGTTGCTCTGATTTTTACAAACTCATGCGCAGTGAAGAAAAACCAAAGTCCCTTGACCAAGTACACACTTCTGAGAAGTACAGTTGAATCCGAGGGCAAACCCACTTCTTGTTAAATCACCTTGACATATTCAGTGTGAAACCCAAAGAGTTTGGTTATGGAATAAGCCTCTGGAATATGCAAGAGGCCATGTTAAGTAAAGCCATGTTCAATGCCCAAATGTGCTGTTTGGAATGGGGGGAGGGGGGGTGGCCAGAAAGGGAAAGTACATTTCTGTCATCTGTCTAGGAATAATGCCCAAATGTCCTCCATTTTGATCATGCCTAAGAAACATGTATTTATATTAACATTTTTTTAAACCATCAATTTTTTCCGTGTGTCCTCCATTTTAAAAAAATGTGCCCTGCATTTGAAAATTCTGTCCTACATTTGTCCTACATTTGTCCCAGTTTGGAGGTCCAGGCTTATGGCAACCCTAGTTGTAGAGGAAGATAATAAAAATGGAGTGCCAGCACTCTTCTGGTGGACTTGCTATTGCAGGGTGACCAGATGTCCTCCTTTCCCTGGACATGCCCTGCATTTCAACCTTCTGTCCAGGAGGAATTTCAAAATGTCCTCCATTTTGAGCACAACTGTGATGGAGAGTCACTGGACCGCCTTGATTTCCCAACAGCTAATCCTGGTTGAGGCTGGCTGTAGAAGAGGGGCTGCTGTGGGAGGGGGGGGAGTGAGTCTCAGTTGAGGTCAGCTGAACTCCAGTGTAGAGTGCCTTGAAGGAATTCAGAGTTCCATTGAAGGAGTAAAGAGTTCAGAGGTGGAAGAGAATAGTTTAGAGTAGGCGGTGATTTCCAAAGCCTCTTCCTCCAGCTGTTTTGGACTTCAGCTCCCAGAAGCCTCAAACGTCTTGGCCAGTGCTCTGGGATTCTGGGCACTGAAGTCCAAAACATCTGGAGGGCCAGAGTTTGGGAATCACTGGTTTAGAGGCTGAAGGGGACAGTTTAGTTTTGGACAAGCAGGGTGAAAAGAAACTGAGTAGAAACGTGCCTGCAACTCTTGATTCATTGTAAATGTTGTAACCATACCACCTGTGAAACTATCCTACACAAGCTACTTCTTGCTACACGTTATAAAATAAAATTAAGGTTTGTTTGCTTCAAGGGAAGCTTTCGCCTGAGTGGATTCATAACCATAAAAGCACAAGAAACACACTACCACAGATTTAAAACGTATAGGAAGACGATGATGAAGACCCTAGCCCTTCTACATTTAGGGAAATTGTATTAAGGGTGGATGTTGGGCAAGCGTCACTCACAAGAGGTTTTGGGATGTTTCTGAGGTAAAAAGGTGGCCTCATGGCATGCACATGGATTTATATTTATATGAGTGTGTTTAAAGCTTTTATTTTGTCATGTCCCCCATTTTTCATTTTGCGGTGTCTTGTCCTCTGGTCTCCAAAATCATAGCCCAACACTCAAACCGTTATGGCAAGGGGAAGGGAATTTAACTTAGGGTCTCCAAAAATAAATATAAAATATAGCATAAATGGGCACCAATGGCGGGCAAACTTGCTCCCACAAGTTTTCCTGTTGTCTAACTTTGGTGCCTGAGGGAACAGCAGACCTTTCTGTTCCGGGCCTTTGATGCTCAAGCAACAGAAGAACAAAAAAAGGTCAGCTTTTGAAATAAAATCACAAGGCAAGCCCGATCCATCACACCCATTTTTCAAGGAGACTTCATTGTCATGTTATATAAAGAAGCCATTGTGGGGTGGGGGAAGAGCATCTAATCCATCGTGCTTTCGCCCCATAATTCTTCTCTTAAATCAGGAAGACACACAATAATTGTTTGGGAAGCCCAAAGTGACTGTATAGGGCAGCAGCTAGAGTCTGAGGAAATAAAAAGACATTCTCTTTGAGAGCTACATTTGTCTTTCCAGTGGTAGCTTGCTTTTAATTTTTTCTTCCTCCCAGGACCTTCTTGAAAAGAGCTTCGCTTGAGCTTTAGTCTGAAATTTTAAGGAAATAAATAACTTGATGTAAGTGTGTTAAGTGTTGGATGAAGACTTTGGAAATCAGGGTTCGATTCCCAGCTCAGCCATGAATCCGACTGGGTGACCTTGGGCAAGCCACACTCTCTCAGCCTCAAGGGAAGACAATGGCAAACCTCTGAAAAAAATTGTGCCAGGTAAAACTCATGATAGGGTGGTCCTAGGGTTGCCATAAGTTGGCAACAACTTGAAGGCACACAACAACAACAAACACTGCCTTGTCTCTTTCATGCATCTCTTTCCATTTTCTTTAACAGTCACCATCTCAGTGGATTCAAGTTTTATCCAATACCTTCCCAAACAGCAACCACCCATTCTGTGAAAGAGGGAGATCAACACTCGGTGTGGGGCAATCTAACAAAAGGTGCGCATCCCACCCACTTATACCAAGGTAAACCACACCCAGAAACCACCCAATAATTTTACATTTGGTGGTGGTGGTAAGTGCCTTCATGTCATTTACAACTTATGGTGACCGTAAGGCGAACCTTTCCTAGAGTTTTCTTGGCATGTTTCTTCAGAGGGGGTTTGTCATGGCCATCTTCTGAGGCTGAGAAAGTGTGACTTGCCCAAAGTCACTCAGTGTTGCTTTTTTTTTTAAATGCTCGAGCAAGGAACTGAACCCTGATCTCCAAAGTTGTAGTCCAGCATTCAAAATATTATACCACAATAGCTATGAGGCACAAAACCCCATAGGTATCTCATCCCATATCTGATGGTAAAAATACATCAACAAATGAAGCATCTGACCATTTTTTCCTCTCTTGCACAACACCTCAAACGTGCTACCTGAGATACTCAGCTCACTTTGCTTAATAGTAAGGTTGGCTGTGGAGAACCAGCATGGTGTAGTTGTTGGCGCATTGGACGACAACCCTGGAGATTCCCTGGTAGGGTAGGCCATGGAAATCTACCGGGTGACTTTTGGTTAATCATGCACTCTCAGCCTAGAAAACCCTCTGATAGGTTTGCTTTAGGATCACCATAAATTGGACATGACCCAAGACACACAACAACAAGGGCTGTTATGCTGGTGGCTTAAAAAGAGGCCAGAAAAGTTACTGTTTTGAACTATACCTTCCAGCATCCCCAGTTAAGCAAGGTTGGATGTCTAGGAGTCCAAAATGGTAATTTTCCCAAGCTCTTCTTTAAATGTATGTTACTAAGGGCCCCTCTCACCCTACACAATTATAGGACTATATTCCATTTTATTGCACAAACACAAACATTAAAGTGAGAGTTTCCAGGCAAAGAGAGGTTAAGATGCAGCTGAAGAAGTAGACTTAAGTCTATGAAAGCTCATGTTGCCAACTTCTTTCTTTAGTTGGGTCTCAAAGGTGTTACAAGATCTCTCTACATGCTGATTCTTATAAAGCAATGAGAAAAGGGCAGATAAACTCTGGAGCAGTGATTCCCAAATTCTGGTCCTCCAGGTGTTTTGGACTTCAGCTCCCAGAAGCCTCAGCCATCTTGGCTAATAGCCTGGGATTCTGGGAACTGAAGTCCAAAACACCTGGAAGGCCTGGGTATGGGACTCACTGATCTAGATTACCAAAAACCTAACCATGGGTGTGTCCAAATGCTAAATTCTTTACCACTTTAGAGTCTTTCCAAAATGTCAATATTTTGTACTTCTTCCCTACCATTCTTCTCAGCTATCTGCCTCAAGATTTTAAAACAAAGAACATATTCATTGTATCAACTCTTATTCACAAAAAAAAAGTCCCTGTCCAGTGAATCTTCCAAAAGGTGTGGACAAAGGAGGCAGTGGATACCTGTGACCACTGGAGGGCACTCTGGTGTTTACTGAGCTGACCATCACATGGTCCTGGGCCTAAAACTATTATTTTTATTTAGGGCCTATTCCATTATTATGTCTCTCTTTGTGGAGGCTGTAAAAACACTCTCTTGTGGTAGTTTGTGCACTGTAATATATGTCAGCTGCCTACCACATGCATTCTTGTTATGTGCTGTCAAAGCAGCTTCAACTTACGGGGACCCTATGATTCTTCCATAGTTATTAACAGCCTTGTGCAGGTCTTGCAAACTCAGTGCAAACTTTAGCCTCCTCTGTTGACTCATTCCACCTGTAATGAGCTTTTCCTCTTTCCCCAGGGCCTTCATCTTTTTCAAATGAGTCATATTGTCTCATGCCATGTCCAGTAGTGGTGTAGTGGTCTGAGTCTTGGACTACAGCTCTGGAGATCAGGGTTCAATTTATGCTCGAGCATAAAAACCCACTGGGTGACCTTGGGCAAGTCACAGTCTCTCAGCCTCAGACTGTATGCAGACTACAGCAGTGAGGGCTCATGGGGAAAACAATTTCTTTTCAGGTTAGTGCTTTCACCCTGAGTTTGATCTACTCATAGTGTGGCCTGGAGAAGAGGGGCCATGCCCTGAGACCCACCACCTTAGGTTGGTCCAACAATCATTGCTTCATGTGCTGTGCTAGCTGCCTGACTGGACTACTGTAATGGAGGAAAAGCACAACCCGTGGGCTCTATATGATTCTCCAAATCACACTTTTGCAGCCCTGAACCTCCTTGCCAGTCCCCAGAAGCCTCCTGAAGTACTTCTAGTTTGAGGGGCTACTTCCTAGGCAGTGTTTCACCAGAAGATGGTCCAAAACTCAGTGAAACCACCCACAAACATGGCAACTGCAATACCCCCATCCCACATTTACCTTTATTCTGCCCAAAACTGACCCAAAATGGTAATAGTTAGTGACACATTAGAAGCACTGGTGCTATAAAAATGGTCCACAATTCAATCACCCATCCCTGCTGTAATGTGTAATGCTGCCCTACACATACAACTTTCATACAAATGAAAATAAGTAGCATAGAAAGAGGTGGCTCAAAAAGCAGCATCACGACACATCATAAATTCCAAAGTGTCTTCAAAATATTTTAACCCAACTGAAGGTACTTACCTTTAAACCCTAAATGCTAGAGACGCAAAGCATCTGAAGCACAGTCTCTCCCTCTACTAGTCTCCTGGTCTCTTGAGATACTCAAGGAAGGTGCAAGCATATTCATACACATACATGACAATATGGGGACCAGTGTGGTTTGAGTGTTGGACTATGACTGGAGAGTAGGTTTCGATTCCTAGCTCAGCCATGAAACCCACTAGATGACTCTCTGTCAGCCTCAGGGGAAGGCAGTGGCAAACCTCCTCCGAACAGATCTTGCCAAGAAAATTTCATGATAGGTTGTCCTTGGGGCTGCCATAAGTTGGAAATGACTTGAATGCACACAACAACAACAACAACAAACATGACAATATTTTATCTTATTTTCTATTAAAAACACAACATTAGCACAAATCTAGAACTTTACATATGTCTTCATGGAGCCCAACTCCTACCATTTTTTCTTTGAAATCGGCACAGAAAACAACTTCTAGGTCACATATCCCAGTGAAGGTTGGAGGCAACCAATGTTATCCCCATGTAAACAGGCTGGTAGCACCCAATATCTTCCACACTGAATCTACAAAGCAGTTCTATAGTGGACACCCAAATGGCATACAGAACCTCCTATCTTCAGGTAGTAGTACCATCGAACACTCAACTACCACTGCATCTCTATGTCAATCATCAAACCTGTCCATTATCAAACTATTGAAGTTAAAAGTATTGAAATAAGGATCATTGCTTCTCTGAAGTGTCACATATTCTGTGGATATATCCCATTTGGAACACAAGTAGGAAGGGGGGTTGGCATAAAAAATGTACAACTTTGGAGCACAAATGCTTTTAGAGAAAAAATAGTTTATCTACAAAATCTTATTTTGAGAGAGAGAGAGAGAGAGAGAGAGAGAGAGATATTTCTGCAGCCATCTGTGCTCTCTTCAGTCAAACTGTAATTTGTGGTGGGAATGATGTGGTCCTCTAGAGATGCTGTCAGATTACAATTCCCAGCATTCTTCACCACTGGCTAGAGCCACTGGCAGTTGCAGTCCAGCAACATTTGGAGGGTCACATTATTCTCACCCTTTCTGTAGCCCTTCAAGTGGGAGACTGTAGCTGTCAAGATGATGAAGAATCACTACTCCCCTTATTGCGCCTCACTGCTGGCCATGCTAAAAGGGCTGATGGGACCAGCCCAGTAACATTAGGAGGTCATAAGGCAGTGATACCCAAATATTGGTCCTCCAGATGTTTTGGACTTCAGTTCCCAGAATTCCTGACTGTTGATCAAACTGGCTAAGGGTTCGGGGAGTTGGGAGTCTAGATCACCTGATAGCCCCAAGTTTGGGAACCACTGTCCTAAGGCTTCTCATCCCTGCTTTAACTCAAGAAGCCAAGTATTAAGCATGCAGACTTTTTAGGCCAAAAATGTCTTCTAACATCAAGGCACTGAAGTCTCAAACCCATCATACAGGATACTTAAAGACAGCTAGTCTTCATTAATCCATATCTTGTACAAAGTTTGTTGTATTAGCAAGGATGTACCTGCAAGAGAGAAGCCTGCTTTTTATGGCTTGGTGGGGCTCAAGAGATTAAGAAACCTAGAAATCTATGTGTATATTATAATTGTTGCTTTTAATGTTGTTTGTTTCTCCTTAATGTCAGTTGATTAATAATAAAGAGTATTTAAAAAAAAAGAAACCTAGAAATCTATTAACCTAGAAAGCCATATATGGCTTGCATCTAGGTAGTCTGATGATGGTTGGCTCCCATATAAACTTTGTAGCTGTTGTGGTTTAAATGGGTGGTGATGGGGGAACAACTACTCACAGAACTGAAGCCACTCCATCTTGATCTGTCTGCTGGACTTCTTAGGTAACAGGTAAAAATATTTTCATTAACTATCTACTGCTCTTTTATGGACTGCTGTTTGAGAGGATTCATGAATTTTATACCTTGGTTTTACCTGCTGGCATTTTTAATGTTCTACTCTGAACTCTTAATGCCTTCACAACATTTTATGATGAAGTTTAGTGGTTTGTTTTGTGTTTCATCTTTTACGATTTGTAAGTTGCTTTGAAGCAGCTTTTGAGCAGATAAAACATGTAAAACAAAGGAAGAAGGGCTGTTGGCACTTAAGGTGGCATGTTCATTTAAAGCACTGATTCCCATGGGGGCAGTGGAAAGATCCAGAGGGGCACTGAGGAAAAAGGGTGGTGGTGGCAGGGGGGTTTATAGTTAAAATGTTGGCATGCAAGAAAAACAAGGGGAACCAGAAGTCTGCACTCCAGGGATTCCCAATCTGGGGTGTCCGGACCCCCAAGGGGTGCAAGATGGAATTTCAGGGAGTGCAACAAAGAGTGGCTTGTGTCCTCGAGTCACGCATCATCACTCAATCTTAAAAAATAAATTAGAACCTAATTACTAAATCTAGGTTTGCATTTTATGCACTGAATTAAAATCTTTAAAAAGTGATGCTTTATTTTTAAAAAGTTCTTGTGCCTCAAAAATTAGACTTCTTCATTTCCAAATGTGATATTACTTTTACAGAGGATGCAAACATCAATAAAACATTTCCTAGGGGTGTGGGGCACAGAAAAGATTGGGAACCACTGATTTAGGACTAAAGTGGGGATGAGGGTTGCCTTCAGGGTCCCTGAAAGCCACCAAACCTTGTTCATCACTTCATTGATCACCATTGCGGCAAAGCAGACATGGGTGAGAGGCTGATTGGTCATTGCTTAAACCAGCTTCTTGGTTGCAGCTTCCAAGATGACTCGGTGCAAAAGGGGCAGCCACCAAGATTGGTTGTTTCAAATCTGCAATAGAACAGTAGGCCTAATATCAAGAAATATGCACTTTGGTGGGCGCTAGGGTTGTCGCTCAAGAGGAAACAGGGCAGTAGCTCAAAAGATTTTGGGGACTACTGATTTAAAACATTTAAAAGCATTTAAAGGTGTAACCAAAGAATGCAATGTGTGTTTGTAAACTATACTTTAGTTCCACCAAACATATGGTTTAGTTTCATAATCCAAAATCACAAAAAATGGGTCTTCTTGTGTGGGACAGGGCCTGAAAAAAATTGCCAAAAGGAAACCCACTATAGTTAATTAAAAAAAAACCTTGAGTATTTTCAGAGCAACAAAAATAAAAGCTTTTATTTGTTCATTTGAATATAAAACAGGCGTTATCACAGATGTACAAAGCGTACTGGTGGTTTAACATACAAGAAGGTTGCTGTTTGTTTGCACATAAAAATTTTCATTTGAAACTGTGATTGGCTGAGTTACATGAATTTCTCTAACCAGTCACCACACTCTATGAAATAACGCTGCTAACATTCAACTGATAAAAGGGACAGTTTTCCCTTGGGTAAAGTGTCAAGCAGGATTAAATATATATAATAAACAAGCACCATGAGGAATCTGCTCCTGTTTGATTAGTTTTGTGTTTAAATGTTCATTGTGTATCCTCCTTTCTTTTTCTTTCTTTTTCTTTCTTTTTTAGGTGTGCATGTGCATCAGGTTGATTACATGGTTTTGTCTGACTTCAAAAGCACAAGGTCACAAGACAAACATTTTTATACATTCTCATGAATGGTTTATCTACAGTACAGTTTCTAATACAGAACAATCCTTCTTTATTGCTGAATCTGATGGTACATATGTGTTTCTTTCCTCTCAACTCGCCCAACAAAACTCGGAATTCAGTTTATCATCATTTCCATCCCAAGTTTTCAGAATTTTAAACAACCAAAGATGACAGGTTGCAGCAGAGATCAGTTATTAACTGTGTCGTATGACTGCACTGCAGTCCTTTTGCCGCCTCCCCAGGAGTGGAAAGTTGACGTGGTGAAGGTTAAAAGTGATGCTTTAACAAAATGACAGCTAAATTTGTGTTTTGCAGCACTGAGATCAGCAATAGCAAGGACATCACAAGTTAGTTCATACACTGTAATTATGCTCATAATCAATAACGGCTTGTCTGAACCTTAGAGCAACTTGACATTTTAAAGGGAAAAAGAGGTTTTATTTTAAGGGACCGACATACAAACAAACAAACAAACAAAAACAGCAGGGAAAAAAATTACAGAATGCTTCAGTATTGGTCTGCAGAGCATGAGTAGAAATATTCACAGGGCAAAGAAAATCTGGGAAAGAGGCAGTAGAAAATGTTTAAAAAAAAATCCCTAAGAAGTTTGCCATGTTGAGATGCTCTGTATTCCACATGCAGACAAAAACCATCCCATATCTTTAAGAAAGCCCACCCGTCCCTTTAAAAAAAACAAAAAACAAATTTGGGTCTTCCAAATCAAATGATGTCTACAATGGTAGCCAAAAATATTTCCCTTATACATGTTATATAAAGATCGTGTAGCTTTTGTCCTGCCACTGTCTTGGTCATGCATATTCTGTAATGAATGCCAGCAAGTTAACATTATTTTAATCATATTTATTATTTATTTTTTTAAATAGTATTCTTGGACTGCTCTTGTTTAAATTTCACCTTGAGATCAGACACAGGTCAACCAGGTTAACACTGGGATAAACCTAAAATAAGCGTTAAAAAAAAAAGGGAAGACAATGGAGCTAGAAACGGAAGAGTCGGTTTAACTAGAGAGAGTAAAATTTAAAACACATCCACGCATACAAAAGGCAGCTGTGATCCATGCATTTTTCTGTTCTTCTGTCGGCAGATTCCTTTTGGAACTGAGGGATGGGATTACTCGCATCGTCAATTTCAGTTCGTCTGTTTGGCATTAAGGACGTGTTAGCAGTCGCACCTGGTTGTGCCAAATAGTTTAGAGCGGCTTTTAGGCTATTCTCCAATAACAAATGTGCTATAAGAGAGACTATTTAAGAGCAACAACTTTCTACAAAGTGTGAAGTGGAAGGATCCTTGCCCCTCACCCCTCTTTCCCAAACTAAACACAGTGGAGCCAGTAGAGAGGCAAAGAGATTTCTTTTTAAAAAATGAAAATTCTTGTGCAAAAATGACCACTGAAACAAGCAAACAAAATTTCCTTACCACGAGAAAAAAAATATAACAAAAACATAACACCAACTTTAAAAAAAAGAAAGATGACAAATATTGTGCAACAATATTATGCAGCTAAGAAAAACAGTGCTATTCTTCAAAACCTGCTTTTTCTAATGTCTAAGAAGTGTATGAACATACATGCCAGCACAGATAGTTATTGTCACCTCCACGATAAAGAAAAAGAATCCTTCGTAGTGCACTGTTACAAGTCTTTGGCCGCAAAGCAAATCCTACATTGTTGGGTGCATAGAAAGCAGGATGTGGAATGGCTCCCATAGGGCCTTATATACCAGATCCCTACCAGTGGAGTCTGCAACTGGTCTGTGCTGGTGATCTTCCAAGCAGATTGGCTAAACCTGTTCCCACTGCAGCAGAAGAGGTCTGACACCAAAGTCCTGCTTCTACTGTTATCCCAGTTTCCAGAATCCAGGCAGAAGTAGAGCCACAAACTGGGGAAGAACAGGGACTGGGCTGTGGGGGCTTAAGTATGAGAAGGCTGCAGAGGAAACTTAGGCTGCAGAAATAATCTGGTTTGACACCACTTTAACTGCCATGGATCAATGGTTCAGAATCCTGGGAACAGTAGTGCGGATGCTGCCTTAGTGGTTTTGCTGAAATACACAGCAAGCTTGGAAGAGCAGCTGGACCTGGTGGCAGCTGGTGGGGAAAGAAGAACTTCATCTTGGCACTCTACAGAAACCATTGCACATCCTATATTCTGCACAGGCAAGGAGGCAGGACTGCGACCTTAAAAATTCACTCACTGCCTTGTAGGCAGAATAATGGTGTCACTTGCTGGTATTTGGAAGATTCTTTTTAGACAGGGATACTTAGGAATCCAGGACTGCTTTTTTCCCCCTCAAAAGTTTGTGAATAATGTTTGTTTATCTACAGTGGGAAAAGAGACACCATGCAAGTGATGAGTACTGCATCCTTTTTAAAACTTTAAAATCTTTTTTTCTTTTTGTCATTAGTGAATTTATATTTCATATATATATATTCGATGTGATACTATCCACTCAAGATAATACAACCCCTTTTGTTTTTTTTATATTAGCAAACATTACAAGAGCTTAATATTCTTGAATGTTTCTCTTTTATACTTCTAAAGAGATCAAAATAAATTAAAGGTTTTGTACATAATTACAGACATAGTTAACTTATTTTATCTTTTTAGTTTAGTACAAAGATATCTGCAAGTTCATTGCCGAAATACACCTTATTTATAAATTTCTGTTTATTCTAACACTAATAATCAAAGGCTCTTTCCACCTTTGAATTTTCAGCATTTCCAGGAGAAAAAGCTGTTAAAACTCTAATTTGAGAAGGTGCTGTTTTGGGTATTTTCCTCGTACCTCAATGTCATTTCCTAAGACAATGGAGTAGAAAATGGCTTAAAATTAGTAATGGATCCATATTGGAAAAGATTTTATGGACATTTAAAAACAAGCAAAACTGAAACAATTCAACCTTATTATGAGCGGTTCAAAAATATCCACTTGGAGGGCAGATTTAAAAAAAAGCTACTTCAGTTTAACATAAAATACAAAGCCATATTACTTAGAAAGCAGTATCATCCCAATAAGCAAAAAATAATCTTTTTTAAAAAGTCTAATAATGGGCTTTCCAACAAACTGAAGGCAGTACCCCAAAGTCCTTCTGTGCTAAAATGCAGTGGTAAAAGAAACACATTTCACATTTGTTTTGTCCTGCTAATAATGAGCGCTTCAATGAGTCCTAATAGAAACAGTTCCATTCTGAAGAGCGTCCCTTTCTTATCAGCACACTGTTTAGTGTATGTCAAAAAATGTTTTATACATCTAAAGTCCATAGAAGCCTCAAAGATGCAAGACTACATGTTGTAGGCCACATAGATGGGATCTAGTTGGTCTGCCAAAAATCCATCTCGTAGGTGCATACGTTGTTTCTCTCCACGGGAGTTGATAGGGATTACACCAACGTCCACCACCACCACCACACCTACAATCAGATAATGCTCCTCCAGGACCACATTGGTGACCAAAGGAACCAGGTCTAAGGCTTCTTGTTCTGATCCGTCTAGCTCGACGACGACGACCAACAAGTTTGTCCAGGTAAACACCGCACTGAAATATAAGGGGGAAACATGTTTCAGAATCAGGCATACAATTCACAAGTTCCATGCTAAAAAAAAGTTTGAAACCCTATTTGTTTAATTTGTGACATGGAGCTTTATATTGATCTCTACCTTCTCAAGACTGTCTCTGCTATTCCCTATCATGGCTGGATGGCCATCTGTCAGGGATGCTTTGATTTGGATTTCCTGCATGGCAGGGGGTTGGACTGGATGGCCTTGTGGTCTCTTCCAACTCTACGATTCTATGATTCTATGATTCTATGTAAAATACAGTGGACTGGATCCAGATTTAATCATACTTTGAAAAGATTAATGGAAATTTGTCATCGGCTAACTTAACTCCCACTGTGATTAACTGTGTGAAAGTAGTTGTAGCATAAGTTTTCATAGACTAGGTCTACTTTGTCAGATGTGTGGAATAAAATAGTGCCCAGAAAGGACCTTTAGGCACCAGTTCACTCCAAGAATCTGAAGAAGTAGACCTAGTCTATGGAAGCTTATGCTACCATTTCTTTTGCACAGTCTCAAAGGTGCTACAAGATCCCTTTGCATACTGATATTCCAGACTAGGTCCCACTGTTTTCAAGAATCTACTCTGAGTATGAATGGTTCTAAAATGTAAGACCCAGCCTTTTCATCTTCTTGGAGAAAGTAGGCGGTGCAAAGGGAATGAACTAAACATGTTAGTTTTAGAATCTGAGACTTCGGACATTACAGCATTAATATATGTAAAAAAGAATTACATTATCTTATCTGTAGCCATCTGACTATGTATGTACAGTACTAACTGAAAACATTTCTTCATACATCAGCGGAATTAAGACTCAAAATCACAAAGGCTTATGCAATAATAAATGAATTAGTCTTTAAGGTGCTGTACAGTACTCTACTACTGAACTGATGTTGGAGACCATAGGATGTATCTGGAAGGCACCAAGGTGAAGAAAGGCGGATACAGAAGTTTCTAGGATTCTGTGAAAAATGTGGAATGTATCCATTATAAAAACAGCTATGCACTCTTAAAAATGTATCTCTGTGTTTGTATCTGTATATGGACGACACACAATACCCAGCTGTTGAAAATAACAGATTACACTTGCAGAAATGACACATATAGAAGACTATCAATAGATGTGAACCCCCCACTCCCTTCCTTTTCGTGTGTGTGTGTGTGTGTGTGTGTGTGTGTTAAGATAAATTACATGTAGTATCACAGAATTTGGTTTTCATCGAGTTACTAAGATTAGCATTTTGAACAGGGGGACTATGTTAGAATTCTGTGGGGTTTTAAAAAGACCATTTGAATGATCTTGGAGACACTTCTCCATAAAAACTGCACACTCACTCTTGCACAACTGGCCTTCCAGTAAGAGATGAATTTAGACTTGATAATATTTGAATCAGCCTGACCGCTCTCACTGAAGTCACATTCATTTCAGTGGGTTTGCAATAAATATAATTCAGTCTAGAACTAACCCAGGCATAGCTATGATGTTTCCCAAGCTCCTGATGGATGGGCTCTTGCTGGTGAAGTAGAAGAAAAAAGAAGTTTGATTCTTCACTCCCTTGCTCCCTCCCAGTGCAAGCAGTAGGAGCAAACAATTTAGGTAAGTCCCATGATCTTGAAATGTGGCAGATGGCTGGAAGCCTCTCTTTGTGTCTATTTCTAACCCTGTAGAGGTTAGATTCATGGAAAGATCTTGGGGGGAAAGATGTGTCCAAGACTAGATCTCCCTCACCAGTGTCAGAGCTCTGTTCCTTGTGTCAGAAGGGGATATCTACATTCACCTGAGACCATCTATGATCCCATCCCAGGGACTCCACAATTACAGCCTAAGAGAACCATGTCATGTGTTACACATGGGGGACACAACACAGGACTTACCATTCTGTAATGCTTTTATGTGCTCTAATTACAGATGTCTCTATATCTATAGGGTGATACCTCATTCCTCGCAATTCCATGGCTTCATCTAGCGCACCTACTACATAAAGTGCATCATGCCGCTCTGGTTTCAAGAAAGAGGGGGGAAAGAAAAGAAAATAATAAAAATCACTGTATGAAATGTTATCATATCTATTTTTAAACTTAAGCACACCAGCACCACCTAAAGGTTTACTTTGATAGTCTGCTTACTATATTTCCATTCCCTTTTGTTGGCTTCCAGATGGTCAACATAATGAAACAGACTTACCAAAACAAGCTGTAGTAGTGACAAGAAATTTAAAACAAAAGCATAACAGTAAAACAGCATTGCATTTATTTATTTTTTCCTCAAGATAGTTAGTTTATTGTCCTTAATTAATTAATT
The DNA here is from genome assembly GCF_019175285.1 of Sceloporus undulatus. NCBI lineage: Eukaryota > Metazoa > Chordata > Lepidosauria > Squamata > Phrynosomatidae > Sceloporus > Sceloporus undulatus. The sequence goes on from NC_056527.1 coordinate 14,028,345, forward strand.
AATTTCTTCCAGTGTATTTCTTCCAGTGCAGGACCCAAAGTGGTCCACAACGTGAATTGAAACAAAATATAGCTAAAACCAATCACCTATAAAAGTGAAGATTTTTTTTTAAAAAAAAAGCCCATTAAATGAGTTAGCACCCACCATTAAAACCCTTCTGCAACAATCAGTTCATGGCTAAAACCCTATTGAAATGATAAGGTCTTTTCTATGAAGTTTTCTATATAACATATAATCAAGGCTACGAAAAGCCACAGAACAATCGATAATGGAACAACAGTTACAATAATCTCAAATAAAGCCCATTAAGGTATAAAAACAACAGTCATCTGATTCTGAGTCTAGGGAGTTTATCACACAGGAGGAATTTCTCTTAATTTCGAATGAAAAGAAAGTGGGGCCAGAACGCATTCATGTGAATTCGCTAGTTCAGCGAATTTATGTGAATTTGAATTGCGTTTGAACTGACTTCCCATTGTCCAAAAATAGCTTGCTATTTCACGAAATTGCGTGTGATTACCTCTCACGCAATAACATGAAACCCCACGATTGCGTTCGGACTGACTTCCCATTGCCTGAAATTGTGTGTGGTAGTCTATCAGGTAATAATGTTAATCCCCATGATTGTGTTCAGATTGCCAATGGATTATACTTCCAATTTCCCTTGTCTGATAACGTCCTAAGACTAGGGCTATGGGACATCTGTGTTCAAATCCTTGCTCAAGCACAGAAACCCATGGGGTGATCTTGAACAATTCACACTCGTTTAATGACAATGCCCCCACAACAAATCTTGCTAAGAAAACCCTCTGAGGGTCATTATAAGTCAAAGTCAACTTGAAGGCAAAAAACAACAACAATAGCCCAGACAATTCTGGAGGTGAAAATACTGGTCCCTGGACCATTTGGACTGGCAAGCTAAAAACAGCTTCTTGTGTTACTTTCATAATTTAAAATGGTAAAGAAAGCCCCTCCCCCCAAAAAAAGAGAGAGAGGGAGGGAGGGAGGGAGGGAATTTTTCTGATGTGTGGTTATTACTCAGCTTTAGCAATGCATATCAAAGAGAATACTTGTAAACCAAACTGTTCTATGGCAGAATGCAGAAGCAATATTAGGCTGCAAGGCCTGGAGGTCTGTGTGGAGTTAGAGAAGCAGCTGTACTCAGCCCACAAACATTCAAAAAAGAATAAAGTAGCTTACCTCCATTTGCATCTGTAAGTTCTGTTCTTCTCAGGAAGCCCAGGTAGCCAGTCCGTGCCCAGATGGTTTGTGTATCTCCGAAACTAAGTCTTGAGTTAAAATGATCTGACTGTAAGGACTCATCTCCATAGATAGTAAAATAGCCACTGGCATTATGAGCACTGTGAACCCATATCTGGTGGTGGTAGGGAGAATAATATAGGTTTCTATTAATGAAAAATCATTGGTGAACCCTTTCTCCAAACACTTTCATTTTAAGCACCTTCAACAAGATGAATATCAGCTGAGCAATCAACCTTCTTTGCTAAGAGAAATACTGTATAAATTCATGTAGAAGTCTGGAAATTTTACTCAAAAAATTAATCCCCCAAAAATGAATCGACTTATTTATAAGCCAACTTAAGTACTGTACTTTAACTATCCTGGAACCATTGATCCCCCCATACTCTTTCATCTATCCATCCTTTAGGGCGAACACAAACAGCCTGATGGAATTTTGTAAGTTTTTTGGCATTGTTTTCCTTGCTTCTTCCTTTAGATCTTTTGGTTCATGCTCCTAAGTTTTACCCTCAACTTATCCACAGGTCATATCAAAATTCATAATTCTGGCCCCTGAACCTGTCCTTGGCTTATATCGGAGGTCAATTTATAGTCAAATATATATGGTACCTTGTATCTTGAAAATGTAACAACCTGGAAACCAAATACCAACACTGTGAGCAGTTCTACCCAAGCCAACCTACAGCACATTCCAGACTTAACCCAATTTTATATGCATTCTATGGGATATCATCAACTGATAGTTTGCTGGAGCTCACTGCTACATCTAATCCTGGTTGTGCATTAAAATATAAATTAAACACTGACATCCCATCATGTGGGCACACCAATTCCAGTGGCCCTGAAGGTATGATGCTGATATGTATCCTAATCATACAATCTGGGCAAACTGTTTGATTGTATGACACCAAGAGGAAGAACCATTTCTGTGACAGAAGGAATGGCTTATCCTTAAACTACAATGGAGCAGAAAATGTCTTAGGAAGACTAGCACTAGGTTTGAAGGGACCTGGGATAAGGTAGTGTCTCTTCCCCCTGCTAGGTTTTGTAATCCCTTTCATAAGTAAGCTACCCCTGCCCAGTACAGTATTCTTATCAGGCAGCGGTGGCAAGGTATCTTTTATTTTTACTTCTTTTTTTAAAATCAAGGCAATGCAAACTTGTCAAGCAAGATGATGGATAAAACTCTGCCTGACATTTTCCATCTCCTTTTCTGCCTCGGGGCCTTGATATAGCAAGGTCCAGGAGCATTCTGAGGAAAAGGAAATGACAAAGCTGTGAACCTATGGCCCACTTCATTTTACAGCTTGTGTGTATGCATGTAAAAGGAATGAAATTGCATATATCAACAATCTGCTTGAACCTCAATGAGTCCTCAAGGGCATGTGAACTCTGTCATACCACATGACAATACTAGGCTTGTGTATCAGCATTGCATGGGCAAATGCTAATGGAATATTACAGGCCAGAAAAAGACCTGAAAAGATCTGTGTGAAAAGAACATCTCAGGATTTGGGGTCATTTTTCTGATACAACATTCTCTATTTCTGAGGCGAAGAGGCGTTCTGCTAATGCAAGGATGAGTAATGTGTGGCTCGCCAATCATTCTGCAACCTTAGCTTTGTTGTCTACTTACAGTCCAATAATATTTACAGGGCAACATGCCCTGTATCCTTGAGCTAATGGAAAGGTCCAAGGCAAAATTCCAATTTGGATTTGACTCTCATAGGCCAAAATCTAATTGTTAGTCCAAAAGAAAACAAACCAACAAAAATTTGGTAAGCCAACACTTACCAAAGTTCCACTGATTCAGTGGGGCTACTCTTTATCTGGTATGAAATCTGGATTTAAATTAACATATAACTGGAACAGTGCATGTACAGTGGGCTCTTGGAATCCACTGGGGTTTGGTTCCAGGAGCCCCTGTGCATATCAAATCTGTTGATGCTCAAATCCTATTAAATGCAGTGGTGTAGTAAAATAGTGTCCCTTATATAAAATGTCTATTTTATATAAAATATTTAGCTGAAAACCATACTATATACCGTACTACTATATGCCATTCTACTTTTTATCATACTACTATATACCCTTGAAGGTGGATAACAAACTTTTTATCATACTACTATATACCCTTGAGGGTGGATAACAACAACAACAACAAAATGAAATGTCTAAATCAAGGTTTCCTTTTTGGAATTTATATATTTTTAGAATATTTTCAAGCCATGGGTGGTTGAATCCATGGATAAGGAATCCACGGATACGGAGGGCTGACTATATGTATCAGAAATGTGTGTATGCAAGTATGAGAGAGACTGTGTGTTTTAGAAAGTAATGACTGTGAGGACTGAAGAGTGTGACCAAATATGTTATCTCTTTACAGGAGTATACCTGATAAAAATTAATTGGACAGGAAAATCTCAATGAAGAAACCAGTAGGTTTTTAAAGAAAATGAATCCTAGGAATGATACTCACAGTTTTTAACTGTGACAAGACACATTTATCTGCAACTGACTTGCTATTAATTTCACACACTTCTATAATGCTGCGTGGTGCCTACCTGCCTCAAGTGGGCTATTTGCCATCACACTTATTAAGGAAAAACTGTGACGGAAAGAAGGCTGCTTTTAACCAAGTCATGCAATTCAAGTACCAACTGAGGCACAGCTTGTGACTCACCTCTCCAAGATGAGAATCTCCCAGGGGCCCCTTTGTTTCTGGATTTGCAATAATGATACGAACACCAGGGAGGATCTATTGAAGACAAAATGAGTCACATTTGTTTCAGGAGCATGATGATGTGCATATTGTTTTATGCGACCATAGAACTTTTCTCCTTGTGCCCTGAAGCTCTTCAAGAGACTCTTACAGAAGGATTTAAAAAAAGAAAGAAGTTGGCAGTGTTTCTTGGAAGAAAATTGTGTGGGAGTAGCTCAGCCTTGTAAATGTCTCATTATGAATTGGATTTTCACTGAGAACCATAAGTCATCAGTTTTGTTTTGTTTTTGCTCATGTCCAAGGCAGTAACTACAAAAAGTAATGCTGATAGGGAAATTAGACCCAAATATGTACCAAAAATCAAAGGGGGAAAAAGGAGTCCACCAGCATCTTTAAAATCAGCATGATGCAGTGGTGTGAATATTGGACCAGAACTCTGGAAAAACAGGGTTTCAATCCCTGGGATATAAGTTTCTTTTTAAAACTTTTGTATGTCTTTTAAACAATCTTAGACTGTTTAATGTGGGGAATTTTTTTATTATTATTGTTAAGGTTTTTTAATTGACTTTCTTTATGAGCTGCCTTGGGTCCCAATCTGGGAGAAAGCAAGCATACAAATGAAATAAATAAATCCCTCCTCATTCATGGAAACTCTCTGGGTGACTGTGGGCAAATCGTAATCCACCAGCCTCAGAAGAGAGCAATGGCAACCCCACAATGAACAAATCTAGCTGAGAAAACTCTTATAGGTTCACCATAGTGTCTCCATATGTTGGAAATGATTTTAAGGTACACAACAAACAATTTGAAGCCCACAAAGTAGCAACTTTAAGACTATTTATTTCTATTTATTTCAGCACAGGCTTTCCTGGACTTCAGTCCAGTTGGGCTGAATTCATGAAGGCTTATCCTGAAATACACTGGTGGACTGAACTGCAGGATACTTGAACTGGACAACTAACTGAACTCCAGTTCACTTGGACTAGAGTCCCTGAAATCTTATGTGGAAATAAATTGACTGGTGTTTTTGTCTTAAAGGTACCACTAGATTCCGTCTTTCTTTTTATACAGAAACAGACTTAACACTGGCATCTTTCCAAAATATGCAACGTTAACAACTGGGAGAACATTATTGTTGCCACCATGATAGCAATACTCATGGCACTGACATCACATCTCATATGGAGTGAGAATGTGGGTTTCACAGGTCCAACATGCACCTGAGCATGCTGGATGTGCAGACATTGTCAGAGAAGATTGTCCCACTGCATTCTCATTCTACTTTATGTTGTAATGCCTGCTTCAACATCCAAATGTAACAACATCAAAATATTTGTTTAAAATTCCCCTTAATAAGTCAATAATTTTTATCTTTTTTGAATGTATTTACCTTTCCTGATTCCATGAGGGGCAAACTATGTGGCGATCCTCTTTCTACTAAACGTACTCTGAAAAACAAAATGCAAAAAAATTATGATGACTACACAATAACTGCAGTACTGCAAGTAAATGTCAGGTACGTGGTTACTTTTCCAGCACTTGAGTTTCAACTACCACCAGTCTGCAGCGTAGTTCCTTACTTTCTTCACAGCAAGAGAGACAAACTTACATTTCCCTGGAAGGTGAAACATGCTAATTTTTAGATTAAAGTTGCTAGTCATGTACCACTTACTGAAAAATAAGTTCCACTCAACACAAATGTCAGGAGTCATGTTTGAGATTGCATAGGCAGCCACAAACTTCAAGACAGAGCACAGAGGAGGAAAAGGGTACTTTAAACAGCAGCCTCAGGGCTGTCATGAAAAGTGGCAGGGTAGAGAAGATTATTGTGGATCAGTTCAAGCATAATCTGCCTAACCATTAGGCAGTATGAGGCACTTGCTTCAAGCAAAAAATGCTCAGTGATGTGGAGGGGGCAGCAGATCTTTACTCCACTGGAGCAACATTTCTCAGGCTATCTGAAGCAGGGAAATGGCTTTTACTTTTCCTGCAATGTGTCTGAGATTGGCACCATTTTTTGTATCAAATGGCTCCAACTGTTTCTTTCCTCTTGGAAACTCTCCAGCACCTGGCAAATCAATGCTCCTCGGACTAACACTTTGTGTAGCATTGCTCTGGAGGACAGAGCCTCCAGGCAGCTTCTCTACATCATCTAAGCTGGCTTGCTGCTTTAGGGAAGGTGAGGTGGAGGATGCTGTCCCATCACTTGCTTCAAATAATATTGAAGACCTGGTCAAGTCTTCCCACCAGGGCCCTCCGTTCTGGTAGTCAAGGTCTGCTGTCCCAGCCCAGGATTTCCTCTGCCCCATCTCGGATTCGCCCCTTTTCACTTGCTGCCCCTCACTCCTGGAACCTTCTTCCTCCACAAGCAAGAGCCATCACTTCTTTAACCAGCTTCAAAACGGAGTTGAAAACCATCCTATTCAGAGAAGCCTTCCCAGGCATCGCATAATTGTCGCTTACTATCTGATGTTCTGTTGTTGGCTGTTTATCGATCCATTTCCTGTATTGCTATGTACTGTATATGTATTATCCTACTTATTATTATTATTATTAACCTTTATTTATAAAGCGCTGTAAGTTTACACAGCGCTGTACATCAATTTTTTAGTCAGACGGTTCCCTGCCCTCAGGCTTACAATCTAAAAACACATGACACAAAGGGATACTTGTGAGTATCTATTTTCCCTGGATAATGATTAACCTTCCATTATGAAGCCAAGCCCTCCCTCCAGTCCATCTGCCTTGGTCCAGGCCTCGGAGGTTGAGAGGAACTGCTGGACCTCTTACCCTTTCCCGTCACCACTCCCTTCTCCTTCTGTGTCATGTCTTTTTAGATTGTAAGCCTGAGGGCAGGGAACCGTCTAACTAAAAAGATTGCATGTACAGCGCTGTGTAAATTTACAGCGCTTCATAAATAAAGGTTAATAATAATAATAATAAAGTCAGTATCTGTGGGTGGAATGGTATTTTGTCTTATGCTAAAGGCAGCAAAATGTCTCAGTGAGGCACTAGGTTTGGGTGGAAAGAAAGGCTAGTGGGTTAGTTCTTGTTCTTGACAAACATCACCTGGCCAGATCTAGAGATACTTACTTCATTTGCCAAAAGAGAGTATTGCTTTACATGGAATTGCTTGTTTACTGGTTGAAATACAAAGCTTTTGTATACTGATGTTGATTAATTTATATTTATGTGAAGTCTTTCAAACTATCGTTTTTCCTGATTGAACTAAACTAAACAAAACTAAAAATGGGAGCCTGCATAAACTTCATGCATATGCACAACCCACTGTTGCTCTGAATAATCCTTTGACAATAAAATTATGAGTGATTTATAATGGCTTTTAAAGAACTGTTTTAACTTCTTCATGTATTCTATTATAAATTTAGGAGCCACTTTGCAGTCTCCTCTTAGTTTAATTAGTACAGAATAGACTTTAATATTAATTCATTGGACATGCCCCAAAAAATGAGCACACATTATAGATGTGCCTTTATTCCTTGATTTACACCCTGGTTAACAACAAAAAACAACTCCCTTGAAGATGTGAGGATTGCATTTAATTGGCAAAATCATCTGTTTTGCCTAAGAAAACTCTATGAAATTCATGAGGTTGCCAAAAGTGAACAGGTGACTTGATGACACACATCACAGTGACTTTGTAATGTAAAACACTGAATGCCAATGACACCAAGATCACAACCAGTGAGCTCAGTGGTTAGATGGAGATTTTAAGATTTTTTTTTCAGTGCCCTGCATGGGTTAAATGCAAAGCTGGCCTGGAATATCTGCATGACAGATGACTGGGAGAGGAGGCGTGATCTTCCCCAGATCTCTTTGAGGGTGATAAAAACATGTTACACGCACTTCCTTTGCGTTTTTCTTCTTTAAAAGGGCCATTGGGATTTAAACTAGTGCTGATCTTTCCAAGCCTCTATCAGAGTGCAGAACTAAAGGCTAAAACCTGTGCTAAATTCCTGTTCATAAAACAAGAATCTGTCAGAAGGTGTTTTATTTTTTAACTGAGCCTCTTAAACAAACTCCTACTCAGGTTTTACAAAGGAAATTAATCATTCAGCGCTCGACATTTCTGCTTTAAGAAAATCTGTCAAAAGCCAAGCCACAAATCCCTTTTCTTACAACATATATTTACATGCTGGCGAACAACTGAGAATCCATGCTGTGATTTCATGAGACTTATCAAACACTGCTCCAAATGTCATTCCAATGGCAGATGAAGGAAAATATCAGAACAGGAAACTTTTTCAATAGGAAAACTTGCTCTGTGGGCACTAGGAGGCAGCTAGGAAACAGCAGCATGTGGCACTGATAAATTTGGTGCATGCCGAAGGGGACTAGGAGATGCTGGGAGAAAGGCGGTAGGAGAAGTGAAAGTTGGCAAGAATCTTTGAAATGTGGGTTATGAATGGATACAAAACAAGCTATGCAGAGATAGCATGGAGTTATGCTTATATAATGGTCTTAAAACACTGATATAGTGTTTTTAGAAAGCCCTCCTGAAACTTAAAAACCAGGCCTTTTTTTTTTAGCATCTGTACATCACTCTCAGTTTTATTTAAACAAAATGCTTTGAGTGTAAATGAAGAGAAAGAGGAAAAACTGCTGATCCATGTTCCTAGCAAGTCAGTCCCTTTCGCTGTTCAAAGATGAGTTGGTTACTTGGCATTTTTAGCATTATTGGCTCGCATTTTTTCCAGCCCTTTTGTGTGTGTGTGTGTGTGTTTTGCAAAGTGCATGTTTCTCAAGAACTTGGGATCCAACCTTTTTAGAGATTCATATCTGTGCTACCTGGGCTTCTTAATGCCATTTCTGTGCCACTTGCAAGACTGATTGTGTGTGGTGTGTTTGCTGGACCTGGCCATAGCTTAAACCTCCATTGCAGTTCGAGAACCTAACCAGAAGAGCTTTTTTTTAAACTAGCCTTTTTCTTTTTTTAAGAAAAAATGTCCTATTTTACAGAAGCTGCTTTAAAATGTTTCAAGGCATTTATTTCCATTGATACCTATATCCTGGCTTACCAGATATCATAATCACAAAGGAGGACAAGGCACTGCAAAATGTAGCACATTCCAGAAAAATGTTGGGCATTACCAAATGAAAGCTAAAAACACTAATATAAATATAAATGTATGCTTAGTTTTTTTGTGGGTTTTTCAGACTATGGACCCATGTTCTAGACGAGTTTGTTTCCGACATTTTGCCATGCTTCTTAGACATGCTCAAAATGAAGGACATTTGAAATTCCTGTTGGAGAGAAGGTTGAAATGTAAAGGACGACGTCTGGTCACCTTGCCTACACCAGGCTTGGGAATTGTGCAGTTCTCAACATATTTGCTAGGGCTGCTGGCAGTTTCACATTTCAGGCTGGATGTTGCCTGCACCTGTGCTAAACCATGGTTTTGTGTAATGATCATGAACAAAACCAGCAAGTAATTTTTGCCCATGCAGCTGGGACATGGGGTTTGGATGATGTTGCTTTTTGCTGTCCTTACTGTGGTTAATGTGAACTAATAGTTACCTTTAAATAACTTCTGGTTTGTTTTTTTAACAAGTTCTGAAACTGGCTTGTTGAAACTAACCACAGTTCATGTTGACCATGAACTGTGGTTAATTGTATGCAGAAAATGCATCCCAATCTCCCCTAACCATCACACAAATGATGAAGGAGAGAGAACAGAGGGAATGTACAAGTGTGAGGCCATTAAGAAAATTATTACTGTTGTTACTATATTTATTTGTACCCTGCTATTCTCCCAGTGTTGAGAACCAAAGCAGGCTTACAGTCTAAAAGCCCGATACAATTAAAAATTTACAACAGTGACAATTAAAATGAAATTAAACTATTACAATATTAAAACAGATCATTTGTTTAAAAATAGAATACAATTTAAAAATCTAAGAGCACTTAAAAACCATACACCCCCCAGGATGTTCTTTAAAAATGTTCTGTTTGAAATGACTGTCTAAACAGAAATGTCTTAGCCTGCCAATAGAAGGACAACAAACAGAGGGCCATTCTGTGGTCTCTCTGGGAAGGGAGTTCCAGAATCTAGGGGCAGTCACTGAGAAGGCCCTCTCTTGTGTCCCACCAACCGTGTTTGTGATGGTGGTGGGACTAAGAGAATGGCCTCTCCTGAAGATCTCAGAGCCCTGAACGGTTCATACAAGGTGATATAGTCTGCCAATAGTCTGGACCTGGGCCATATAAGCTATACAATTTCACACTTCTACAGAACTTAGTTCTTAGTGAGAGCCAATGTGATGCACTAGTTTGAGTATTGAACTATGACTCTGGAGACCATGGTTTGAATCACCAGACAGCCATGGAAATCCACTGGGTGATCTTGGATAAGTCACATTCGCCCTGCCTCAAGTAAAGGCAAACCCCCTATGAACAAATCTTGCCAAGAAAACCCCATGGCAGGTTCACTTTAGGATCACCATAAGACAGAAACAACTTCAAAGCAAACAACAACAACAGAACTTATGCTGTGTACTAGTTCTCCTTTTTCTATCTAAACTCATTCTCAAGAACTGAGAAATTAAAATTAAGTTACAAATTGCGCTTCAGGTTAGAAAGTTTGATGCCATGCGATGTTTAATGCAATAAAGATTAAGAGTAGTTAAATTTCTGCTGGTGATGAAGTTACAGAATGGTTGCCTGATCTAAAATAAAGGAATAGCAACTTGGGGGCCATTCACACTACCTTTTAAACTGGTTTTGAAATCGATTCTTCCGCATGAAGTTCATATTGGGCCCGATTCTGTCACAATCCATGTCGAGGCTTGCACAAGGAAATGCCCCTTACCGGCAATCGGGCTAAAATCTGCCTTTTCTGAAAAGACCCAGGTTCCGCGAAATATGAACTTGCCCTCGATCATGATCGGGGCAAATTCAGGGAGGGATTAAGGTCAGAGGGCGGGCAGAAGTCAGAGCATTCCCTCCCCTCATTGGAGGGGAGGGGAAGGAGGAGGAGGAAAGAGCCAAAGGAAAAAGGGGAATCTGGATGCAAAGGGTGACAGGAGGCAAAAAGGGGGTGACTGACGGGATCAATTCAGGGCAGGTCAGGGTGCTACAGCAAGGGAAGCCTCTGCTATCCGGCAGAGACCTTTTTCCTTTGGATTTTAATTTTTTAAAATTATTTTTGGCTGTCTATGCGCATATTCTTTCCTTTGGAATGACTGCTGCAATGCAAATGAATGTTACAATTCGAATGTAATGTTGCAACTTGGCAAATTGATACAGCTTTTGCTACTGTCTCTAAGGAATTCAGGGGTAGCGTATTTTTTCCTTTGGAATGACTGCTGCAATGCGAATGAATGTTACAATTCGAATGTAATGCTTCTCTTTCCAATTAGGCAAATTGGCAAATTGATACAGCTTTTGCTACTGTCTCTAAGGAATTCAGGGGTAGCCTAGGGAAAGCAAAAGAGAAGAAAAAAAAAGCATCATTTTCTGGCATTCCGAGGTGAGGAATTAATTTTATTGTTGTTGTTGTTTTATTGTTATTATTATTATTATTATTATTATTATTATTATTATTATTATTATTATT
>NC_056527.1:14039913-14071067 GCF_019175285.1 Sceloporus undulatus
ACCTGTGTATGAGGCATTCTGGGGTGCCAAGGGAGTGGGATACAGGCTACAGAGATGGCACTAGCTTTCATTTTGGGGTTGAAAATGGGGCCAAGGGCAGATCATAACCTACAACACTGACCCAAATGCCCACAACACACACACACACACACACACCAGAGGTTTTTAAATTTGACAAGTGGTGCCTGGTCCTTTAAAAAAAGTAGGGGTGGGAAGCACACTTCTGATGCCCCTATCAGTGCTGGAAACGTCACCTATGACCATCGCAGAACTAAATTTGATTGACAGCCAGGCACCTTCACCTTAAACCCGAATTCTCCAAAAGGGCATTTGTGTTAAAATGCGCCTGACTGGTAGTCAGCACTTGCTTCTGGAGAGATTCGGGAGGGCCCCCCTGAATTTGACCAGTTCGTTCCAGAGCAATGCCGCCAGTGTGAATGAGGCCTTGATATCTCATGATATAATAACAACTACAGGATTTGAAAAGTTGTCAGAATATTGCTTAAGAAGTACACCAAGATGAAATGAGATGTGGATAAAGTATTTATCAGTTCACACCTTTAAGTACTGAAAATTCTGTACTACTACTGCAGCAGCTGCATAAACAACACAAACACTAGCCTTTCCTATTTTCTGACGTTATATTCTGCCCTAAACACATGGTGAAAGGACAAATAAGAGAATTGTAACAGAATCTAACTCCAAAACACTATAGATAACATTATGTAGAATATTAAGATAAACACACATTAAAAATGTAAAATAACCCATGTTATTCTAAATCTGGCTACTTTGTGCTTGGCAACTAGAAAAGTCTTACACTAAATAAGGAGATGCTTAGATTCAAGTTTGGATGAATTCAAAGAGGAAAAGATTTCTAGAGCTCATGCTCTTGCTGTTTGTATTTTATCAATAACTGTCCTTGCTTTTAGCCAAAGAATTTGAGATTAGAACTGGGCATAAGTTATTTATAAACTATATGGATCCGAATAATTTGGATTACATAATGTGAGTTTGTCAGTAATTGCATGCCCTATACCTCTTGTCACTCATTTTATTCTTTCCTTATTTCTTCCACCTCTCAAATGTTGGTGTCCTATTTTCATACCAGGCTATTTTTACACACATATTTCCCTGTTAGATGTGCCATGTTCCTGATTGCTTTTTGAGGCTGTTCAAGGCTACACCCACGTGCTTTTTATAATGCCATGGGCATGCCAAATAATGCAGATTAGGAAAAGAGCAGGCATGTCTGAAATGTGATTCATGCAACCACTGCTGTAAAGGTCGCTTGGATCAGATCCGGTAATTATTAAGAGGAACAGACCCAAAAACAGCTCTTTCCAGCTCCCCAAACAATGGCTTTCTCTACCATACTCTCTTTGTCACTACAGACATTCAAAAGAGGGGCTGGACTTTTTCCTGAGACCCTGAATAGCAGCTAATTCTTTACAGGGATCATATTTTGAACTGATCAAAAGTTAAAAGCAACACTGATTCACTCCTGGTTCTGGTGAGCCACCAATGAAGGGCTCTTTACCCCTTCCCCCTTTTTTGTATCAAAATAGGAACTGGACAGTTGCAGTTTGGTGGAACTTTTGTGGACTTTGCTTACTTTGCCAACAAATCCACCATTTGTATTCAATTTCTTTGCCGACTAAACAGAATAAAGAGATGATGCATCCCATTCCATTTCAATACTTGTGTAAGGAAAGAGGAGTAAAATCGAATCTTTCCTGTGTATATTCTCTTCTGCAAATAACCTGCCCATCCACCCATTTTTAATGTATTGTTTTTTCTCCCCAACAAGCACAGATGCCAAAAGAGCCTGCATTTGATGACTGGGAGGTGGGGCAGGAGAACAATCACCCTATCTGTGTGTCTGTGTATGCACACTTACACAACAGGAGAATCAAAATGCATAGGTGAAATTAAGCATTATGCTGATGTTTTAATTCTATGTGTAAGACCCTAGGAAACCGTCAGCTCTGACACGCAGCCCAGAAACGGTGGCAATAAATAAATAAGTTATCAATCTCTTTTCTGATTCCTTCTTGCAACACCTTTCCCTGTTGCTTGTGCAACTTATCTATTACTCAACATGCTAGACTTGTGGTTTGGAAACAAGTGTCCCAAGATATTAGATTCAGCTCTATCCTGAGGTATATACCATAAATAGGGCAGGTTGGAAAGGTTACTTTTTTCAAGTACAATTCTGAGAATTCTTGGCTGGGAGCTATAGTCTGAATGATCATGTTCCTAAGCTCCAGCAAAGGGAGGTCTGTCTTCCTGATCCCACGCACAGCTGTTTGCCTGTTCCCTCCCCATATAATATACAGTAGAGTTGATGGGGGAGGTATGGTTGGGGAGGGATCCTTTGGCCTGTGTGACTCACCTTCAGAGCAGCTGAAAGCTGTGGGCTGGACTGAATACTCTGTATTTTAAAATTACTGTAGCTAGGTGGGCATCGTTGCAGGGATTGTATTACCTAGCTTGTAATATGAACTCGGACAGTAAACAATGCTTGGCATTATTACAGAATGTTCTTCGCCTTCCACAAGCAATAAGAAACAAAACCACATGTCTGTTCTTTACCCTGTAAATTTGCAAGAGCAGCTTCCCAGGTGCTAAGGGCCTAGGAGATGTAGTTTCCTCAAGGCACCTAAACCTTTAGTGTCACGATCCCTCAGGAAACTACATGTTCCAGGGTCCTTGTATTCAGCAGACCTCAGTGCTGAAGATGCTGCTGCTATTGCCAGGCAAGAGGGAAGGGAAGGGGGAACAGAAATATGACAAGGCTCATTTTCATCCTCTTCTGCTCTTTGTGGTGTCAGTGGAAGTCCAGCAGGACCCAGCTTGTAGAACTAAGGTTAGGGAAGAACAAAAAGCTGTTATCCAAATTTTAAGGAATCTGGATCTTTTGCCAAACCCAATTCCACATGGAAATGGGGGAAAGTTCTCCCATTACTAATTACAATATGCACTAAAATATAATTGTTTCTATAATAAGACAAGAACTTCCTTCTCTTCAAAGACAGAACCGAGAAAGGTTTGCTATCTGCCTGATGACTTTAATTAAATTACTATGCAGAGGAAATGGTCTAATTTGCATGCCCTTTTTATTTGCCTTTGGTAAAACAAGGGCGTCTAATTATACCACAGCCAATGAATGAGCCCTGACACCCTTGGGTGTCTTTCTCTGGGACTCAGATTTATGGGGTTATGGCTCCTTTTCATATCCAGCAGTACATCTTGACTTTCCTTCATTTTCATGGGATCGGAGGGTGAGAAAAATCAACACAGCACTCCTGGCCGACTAACCTACTGAGCAGTTCATTGCATTCCAGGCCACAGCACTGAGTAGTGTGTTACATATTTAATACTCTCCGGCATTGCCTAATGTATTTTGCTGAATTCAGCACATGCAGACACATAATTTAAAATCCAATAAAAGCGTTAACTGGATGGACGTGCTGGGAGAGAGTGAAGCAATGCTGTATTAAGCTGAACATGCCACACAGTAGGTTGTAAAAAGTGCCCTCTGCCCGAGAGAGAGAGAGAGCTGGGGAGAGAGATCAGTAGCCAAAAGGTTCCTAAAGGGAAGCCTTTAGTGCCGCATTCTGGCAGGAATCTGTTTAATGTTACCAGCAGTCCCCCCCCTCGTCTCCACATTAAAAAAAGCTTTCAGTGTCCCTTGTTCTTTCTCAGTACTGTAGTAAATATACTGTGTAGACCCATAGCAACTGTGAGACTCTAGTTCCGGAGCTGTTTTGCTGCCTAGGAAGAAAGACAAGGAGATCCTGCCCCTTGCCACTCCATGTGAAATAGGCGGCTGGAGTGGCAGTTGAATTGCTCCTCAACACTTACTCTGGGACTGCAAGCCAATTTACATCTGAAGGGCAGGTTGGGGATGCCAATTGTGGCATTCTTCCTAGGGAAATCAGATTAACCCTGTATGTGGCACCCTCCCACGATCCTGTACAGTGACCTTGCAATGTACGTGTGCCACTAAGTCATGCTGCTGACTCAATGCTAAGATGCTAAAGGGATACCTTAATCACTTGAGGGACAGCTTCATATAAAATGAGGACAGGGCAGGGGGGAGGGAGAGAAAGAAAGAAAGAAAGAGAGAGAGAGAGAGAGAGAGAGAGAGAGGCAGGCTGCACCTGCACTGCAGAAATTACCCAGGTTGACACCACTTTAACTGCCACAGCTCAATGCTATGGAATTCTGGGAACTGTAGTTTGGAGGAACCCCAGAGTTCTCTGACAGAGAAAGCTAAAGGTCTCCCAAAACTACAATTCCCAGAAACCTTTGAAAGTCGTTTGAAAAAAATTAATACTGAGCTGCTCCTTATATTTTTGTACCACCAGAAATTGAAATAATAATTAGTATGCTTACTGAAATACTAATTTGAGTGATCATACATAATTATCCTAAGGTATCACAATAAATATTCATTATGTAGCTTCACAAGCAGATACTCCTTGTCGATGAATTACAGGGGCAATCTGTCCAATAAGACGTTTTTCACATCAAAGTTTAATCCAGGCATAGTTTTCCCTCTCCCTGCTTTCAACTTTCAAATGCTATCTCATTTCCTTTGAATTATATTGCTATGGAAGCAAAGGAGATTAAACTACTTGAGGAGGAAAAGATGGAGAAGATTTCTCATTGAAACAGTGTAGATAATAGGCCAATTTCATAGACAGTAAGAACAAACTATAATATATATTGAGGGCAAAATCCTGTTCAACATCAATAGGGGGTAAGGTTCCACCAACACGCTAGAATGAGCCAGCTCATTGCACTGTACAGCAAAGGGGAATTTGGAGCATAAGGAGGTTCTGGATACCTCCTTACACAACCATATAAAAAGTACATCAACAGGTGTAACCTGGGGTTAGTCTGGCATCATGCTCCCAATGGGATCCCAGACTTGTCATAGTAGTATTTCATCTCTTATGGAGCATCATCCTGGACTTATATTGGAGAAGAAGGATACACTGTAAAACTTAATGCTTAATGAAAGATACAGGCATCCTAGGATTACTTCAGTGAAAGTCAATCTCATGCCTTCAACTACATCCATGGTGCAATTCCTATGTAAAGTTCTATCCATTGAGAAAATAATATTGCACTGACAAAAAAAAAAAAAAAGTATGGGAAAGGAGTTGCAAAATTAAAGGTGTGGAACTTGTTTGCTATGAAGAAGGGTTGTTTGGAATTCTTCAACTTACCAAAATAAATAAATAAATAAATAAATAAGAGTAAGCCAAAGCTTGGAAAAGTTAGGTCTTTTAAAATAAATTGTTCTCAGAATCCCTCAGTCATCTTTAGCTGCGATCATGTGGGCTTAGAGATCTGGTGGTGGTAGCCACCATAATAAAAGTAACTTTTCCAAGCTCTGAATAAAACACATGACACAGTTGTATATAATGAAGCACAGCATGGAAGACGTGCCTTGAAAAATGTTTTTCATCCCTCCCTCAGAATACTAGAACTCTGAATGGGATATCTGAACCCTGAATATTGAGAGTCAGGAGAGGTAAACTAAGTATATTCTCATACAGGACACAGTTAAAATTATGAAATGTTGTTCAGGTCTTACATGCATTTTCTAGCTTTGGATATTGCCAAAATGAAAATAAAAGACATACCTGTCGTGTCTGAGGGCCCTCATGTCAACATACACGGTGGTTGGATCAGGCCCAGATGTCCCCTGGAAAACAAAAAAAATCAGTTAGTACTCTGAACTGAGCAAGTGCTTTGGAGTTACTTACTA
The DNA here is from genome assembly GCF_019175285.1 of Sceloporus undulatus. NCBI lineage: Eukaryota > Metazoa > Chordata > Lepidosauria > Squamata > Phrynosomatidae > Sceloporus > Sceloporus undulatus. Next base: position 14,045,699 of record NC_056527.1, read on the forward strand.
TACAAGTAAAATAAACAAAACAAAACATCCATATTATAATGATAAAAATATGGATTCCATTAGTATCAGGAAAGGGGGGATCTAATACCTTCCTCGGCATACTCTTTTACCTGTTGGTTGCAAATATACCATTATGCAGTTACCGCCTGTGTTATTAAGAAGTAGTGTATTAAGAAGTCAATGTAAAAGTAGTAAAAGGTACACATCTGGCAAAATATGAAGAACCAGCTGAGGACATACAGTTTGTAATGGCAGAAGCAAGCGGTCAGGTGGAAAGCATGGATTTGTTGAGATACACATGCAGAAAGTTTATTTGAGGTTGATGGTATTAAAGAGGAGAATATGTGATCTCAATAGATATGGACTGAAGAAATAATAAGCAGTTATTCTGGTCCTTTTTAAATCATCCTATTGGTTTTTTTAAAGCATTGAATTGTTTTTTTTCCCCAGGTGAACTCTTCTAAAACTGTACAGTCTGTTAATTAATCTGTAGTTTCAATACTGCTCATCTAGTAGAGTCCCTCATGCCAGCTCCACACTACTCTTTCCATCATCCAAGAATTTAAACTGCTATGGAGGAGCTGTCTCTGAGGTTTTTTTCTTGCATTTGCTAAAGACCCAGCTGCCATCAAACAGAAAAGTAGAAGAATGCTGTCTACAGGATCAGTCTAACTACCATAGCTTCCAGTCCAGGACAAGATAATTTGGATTAGAAACCTGATGCAACAAAGTGCATTGTTTTTAAACCAGCATTAGGATGTGCTGCAACATCAGCCTTGGCAATTTCTACACCAGTGGATTCCTGAAGTTTACAAAGTGTACCTAAGCAAATGCAAAAAAGAATCTATGCATTTGCCAAGGGGTGTGTGTGTGTGTGTATTCATATTCTACAAGCACGTTAGAAAGAGAGCTATGATTAGCTCTTTGCAAGATATTTGCACAGTCAGAGAGATTGCTCTGCCAGCATTTCATTATGAACCAGGATTCTGTACAGAGGCTAACGAACTGGAACATGGAGAAGGTTAACAAGAAAGAGCACTATACTTCTTTTAGGTTTCCCTGGTGGTTTCTGGGAGCTATTTTCTGGAGCTCTGCCTTTCTGCATAGGTGCTATACCGAAGAAGGCAAGAGATATCTAGACAAGTAACATTTATTAAACACGGATCAGCATCCCACCACCAAGACAGCAAGAGAGAGTTACAGGAGAGGCAACATGCGCATTCGCCACTTTCAGCTTGTTATGAAAGCCAACACGAGCACACAAATCCTATCTAGCTGGCGCAGAGGATAGAGTTTTCAATGTGCAAAGTATACTCAGCAGTGTAACAGACTAGTGCTGAGTGGAGAACCTCATTTCAAGCATCATTAATGGAGGGGTAGGGAAAGTCAATCTATAAATATTACCTTAGGAAACATTTTCATAGTTGACCAGAACCAGTTTGCAAAAATCAATTGTAACAGTTTGCATGTTAACTGTTAACTTTGGTTTTGTATGTTTCAAAACCTCAAGCATTTTAATGAAAGGATGGCTAATGTTTGAGGAAGCAGGTATCCAGATCAAAACAAAAGATTAATTTCCCATCCCATCCCTACACAAATGACAACACTGAAGTGGTGCAGAAGCACCAGAAAGGTAGGACAATTTGATAAGCTGCCACCTCCCCACCAAGATCTCCAGACTCTCGTCTAGTCTGTCCCACTGTTAGGAGTGGAAAAGTGGATATTTTTAGGGAACACAAAAATCCCCTACCTGCTCGGCCAGTTTTCCCAGCCTGTGTGGCTACAGCAGCAGGAATAGTTGGGATATGGGGAGAAGGAAAGACAGTAACACATGGAAAATAATAAAAAGGGGTGGAAGCAGAATGGAAGTTGGTAGGAAAATAAAGAGGATAATGCAAAAAGCAGGGAGTAAAATAAAAGGAAAATCCATGTCAAATACAGAAAACTTACAAATTAAGCCATTATACCGTTTAAAGGTTTAAAATGATAAAAAAAACGAGGTGTCAACATTTTAGCAGAGTAAACAGAAGAGACAGTAATAGACTCACTAACCTTCAACAAACAGACACAAGCAATTTAAGAGACAGTATAGACAATATTGTTAGTGGACAGCGTGACCCAAAGAACTCACTCAATCTTTCAAGTGAAACATAAAGAAAATACTACAGCCTCTCTCAAGCATTTTCCAAACATCTGAAGGGTTGTCTACACAAGCAAAACAAATTTGTACTCACTTCCAGTTCTATATAAATAACAATATGTACCATATTTTACAGTGAAATAATTTATTTTACGCATTAATACAAATGTTAAAAACCCACTTTTTCCTCTGCAGTTTTAGGAATAAATAGATTTTACCCATACATGTATCAGGAATCGGGGTGGGTAGACTAATTAGAAGGCACTAGTCTGGGAAACTTGGTGTGTGTTGCCATTACAAAAAAAAGTTGGTTACTACAGTAGTGCCTAGTAACCAAAGGCAAGCAGGGCATATTTAGAATTTTATAAATTTTTCTACATGTAGTTATCCCTTCATATTTGCAGAGGTTGGGGCATCTAGCGCCATGTGCACTTCCTCACTCATTTACTCACTTGGGCAGGGTGGCACAAAGAGGGCAGGGTTGGCAACCTACCATTGGATCTATTAGCTCTGATACACCGTGGGGAGTAAAACTGGCTTTCACTGTGATTGCCAGCAATAGAGTGCTTTATTCTGGTTGCTGTTGCCTCATCCCCAGCTAAGCCCAGCCATGAGATCAATAGTGAGGGGGTAGATCGGGCTACCCCCTCCCCCCACCTTTGCTTGACTTTGGAGAAACTTTGCCAACTGGGGAGAGGCTGGTAACAACTGTGGTGAAGTGCTCCATTGATGGCAACCACAGTGAAGGAGATGGGCAGTTTCTGTCCTCTGTGTGTGCAGGTTTGTGCATACCCACATATCAGGAGCATAAGAACCCCCACATTAAAAAAATAAATAAATCAAAGGTTAGTGGGAAGATGACATTTAGAGTTCCTGCCCTTATTTATTAGGGGGAAAGAGAATTGGATGGAGGAGACAAGAAGAGAGCAAGCTGGCAAGATTTACAGGTAAACAATAAGGGTATTGGTTGACAGGTTCTGACATTCTGGAAAGAAGAAAAAAGTGTATCCCTTCTTTACCAATTTGAATTTGGGCACAGGAAATGTGTGGCAGTCCAGTTTCTCTTGAGTAGCTGGGGCACTAATTGGGTCAGACCAGGAAAATGTAAAGTGAAGCTGATTTTTTTCATCAGTATAGACAACTTTTGAGACATAGGAAAGCACACCTTTGGGTGGTGTGTGTGCGTGTGTTAAAATTTAAAAGGTGGACTTTACTTTTATACATGAGTAATCAACCAACCTGAAGTCTTTCATGGCTGGCATCCATAGTTTTTTGTAAGTTTTTTTGGGCTACGTGGCCATGTTCTGGAAGAGTTTATTCCTGATGTTCCACCAGCATCTGTGGTTGGCATCTTCTCTGAACACAGCCACATAGCCTGAAAAACCCTCAAAAAACAACCAACCAATCTCTCTCTTTCTCTCTCAGTGTAAGAGCTCTTTGTCATTAGAGGGCCTAACCCCCTTCTGTTCTATTTAAGACACTGTTCTGAGCATCCCTTCTCTGAGTGCAGGTAATTCTGCCATGGCCCATGGGAGCCTTGACTTATCTAGTTTCTCTGCAGAGACATGACTCGTGATCACTGACTGGAAAGAAGGGCAGAGCAGTAAATTTTCCAAAGATAAAGTAAGCAGCATCTTTTGTAAGTGGCTGCTTCGGGATCACAGAAACCTTCCATCTTAACAAAAATGCAATGTATTATTTCTCTTGGTACACTAATTGTTTTACCCTGGCAGAATACCTAAGAATTACTTTCCTAGATAATTTAAGAAACATGTTAATTTTGTTAAAAGATTTCTAATATGTCTCACTGCTTTTTCAACAAAAAAGTGCATGCAATTAGTTGTATTCTTTGAGCCTCCTAGAGTCCTATTAAGACTTAGTATTCTATACAGTCGCCCCTCCGTTTTTGCAGGGGAATCTGCTCTGGGAACCCCTCCCCCCTGAAAAAAGGAAATCTGCCAATATTCAAGCCCCATTGGCTTGAATGGTGGCATGCTCCCATGGGCACCCAAAAGGCACAGGCCATGGGCGCATACCCCATTTTATGTCCCTCCATTTGCCCTCACACGTAATCCAGGGACATGGATTTGAAGTCTGCACAAACGTAGGGACAACTGTATTTGATTTTAAGAAAACAATGTTATAAATATACAAGCCATACTTGACTATTAGTAACAAGCCATGATCCCAGATCCTATATCAAACTCCTACCTAATGCCATGTATTTTCCCAAATGCCAACCAAAGGCAAACAAACAGAGGCAAACAAAGAGGTGTGGCTAGATGAATCTGTAAAAATGGGACCGACTGATTGATCATTTGGGGAGTTCAGGCATAATCAAATACCTCTGGTTTATTTTTTGACATGATCATTTGGCAAAATTCTGGAATGGTCAGGATTATAGGTATTTTGATGCCATTAGCAAACCCTGTATTAGGAAAGCCTGAAAAGATTTACATGGCACTGTAGTCTAGTTCTTAGCAAGGCAATAAACCCATGCCTGGGCTGTACTTTGCCAGGCCCAAAGAAAGCACTGCTCCGATAAATGAATAAAATTCCCTCCACACAGTAAGCTAGATGCCATTCTAACCTACACTTTCTCCATTACACAACAGTTTCCTATGTGTACAAATCTTTTCTCACCTCCTGCCCTATGGTGAATCATTCCATCATGAGACTGTCCTCTTCAGTCTGATGTGGTATAGTCCAAGCAGAGCCAACATAAACGAGCTATGATGAGAAATGTCTAAACCAAAAACTAATTTCTTGAAAGCAATTTGAAAAGACAAAAACAAAACAAAAACACAACCACATAACTCAGAAAAAACAATACTGGACTTATAGTTATAGTACACCCTCAGCTTTAGGTGCAGGGATAACTGTCCTGTTTCACCATTAAGTGGAAAAACTAGGGATATCTGGCTTGTAGCAATAGCAAGTATATTTCTATACCGCTTATCAGTGCACTTAAGCACTGCTTAAGCAGTTTACAAAGTGTAAGCTAACTGGCCCCAACAATCTGCAGGAATGTAGCCAGGATTTTGGGAAAGGGGTGGTGGTGGTGTCCAGACTAAGCGCCAACATTATAATGGGGCTTGGGCACAGTGGCGCGGGCCATTCATTGAACCTAACGGAAGGGGGGTGCGGACCCCACAGACCCCCCCCCCTTGGCTATGTCCCTGCAATCTGGGTACTCATTTTAGTGACCTTGAAAGGATGCAAGCCTGAGTCAAGCTTCAGCCCTTTTGCTAGTATTGAACTCACAACCTTATGGTTTGTGAGTGAGTGGCTGCAGTACAGGCATTTAACCACTGTGCCACCAGGGCTAGTCAACCAGGGCTGGCTAATGGGGTAAAGTGCAGCCTGAACTCTGCTTCACTATAAAGTTCCTTGTGTTGAACTGGCCTGGCTAATTTTAGCTTTAATGTCTATATATTCACTCAAAAGCAAAACTCACTGCATTAAATGGGACCTGCACTACAGCATCAATGGCTTATCCTCTATGCCTGCTCTTCCACTTTGAAACTGAAACCTGTATAAACATTAAACAATAGCAAAGCCTTAGATACTCTTCCTTCATTAGCCTATGGATATAGTATAGTATGCTAGAAGTTTAGGACATCCCTTTGCATAAACTGAAGATGTGGCCCAGAATACATCCAGAAGGTGAGCACTACAATATGAGACCGGTAATAGAGTGAAGCCTTCTTCATCAAAACTCTCTCCTTATTGTTTGATGAGGTGCCTCTCCCAGCCACTAAATGACAAGACAACCTGTTACACAGTGGGATTCAACAACAGTGGAATAAGCAGCATAATTTTAAATAATCATACCAATTCTATTATTATTAAGCATGTTAATATGGCAACATTATTCCCTCACATCCCTGTTCTCCAAAATTAGAGCAGCAACATATATTCTTAAATTTCCTCCCCTAGAACAAATCAATGGATCCTGCTTAGTCATTTTCCCTTGAAAAAGAGAAGGTTTAGGCTACAGATTTAATCGCCATCCTGGACAAATGGTAATTTCATTTCCAGTGAACAAGGAAAGCAGTATCACGGGTCCAAGGGATATAAAATTCTGTCTCAAGCAGTGACTGCATAGCATTACATTACCATCATGACTATCAAATAGTCAGGCTTTTCAAGGAATTAGCATATTTTGTTTCTACCATGCAAACCTGATGCATGCATATACATTTCATTTGGATAAATACATTTTGCATTTCTAAGTCATACTTAAAGGAGAAACCAGAGGTTAAGCATGTACACAGGAACAATAGTGTTAGCTATAAACGCTTCATCACACACTGAGAGAGATCACTGATCCATGTAGCTGACTATCCTTTGGTGTAACTCTTGTCCCCCTGGTGTCAGAATCTGTGGTCCTCTAGACAGCCACGTTCCCCACTTCATTATACAATTTATTTAGAGTTTCCACAACCTTCCTCTACTGCATACCTGGCCAAAGTGTAGCTCTCCTGATGTTGCTGGACTTCAACACTCATCAGCTCTAGCCATCACAGCCAGTTGCAAGGAATAATGGAAGTTCTCCAACAACATCTGGAGGACCATATATGTTCTATTTGGTCTGACACTGGCATTTTAGGCAGAACCCTATCCTATCCTTATTAGAAACCTTTTAACTCAAGATGGGCAAAGTACAGCCATGGACTGTTTTTGTGCCTCATTTTTGTTGTTGCTTTTGTTGTTGTTATTGTTGTGTGCCTTCACTTATGGCAACCTTAAGATGAACCTATCATGGGGTGTTCTTGCCAAGATTTGTTCAGAGGGATTTGCCTTTCCTTTCCTCTGAGGTTAAAAGACTGTGACTTGAAGAGTGTGACTTTTATGCTTCACAGAGCTGCCCTAAAATAATCTTTGGGGGAGTGCATCTTTGTCATGATTTCCCCACAGTGATTTTAGGCCCAGGAGAGGTTATTTTTCCCTTTTTTCTTTTTTTAAAGGAAGGAACAGAAAGTGAAAAAAGACTCTTCTGCAAAGTATTTGTAGGGTAAAATATTTTTTGGTATTTTTTTCCTGGATGATACAATGGGGATGCAGTCCTCCACGTTCTTTTGAAGAGGAGCTAAGTTGGCCTCCTAACCTCCCAGTTATCCACCTCTGCTTTAACTAGAGACAGGTCAAACACAGGATTTGATGCATGTATACGCACCCTCAAGCTGCTGAATAACGTCAAGTAGAGTCACCTCCAGAACAATATGGTAACATAAAACATGGCTCCTTTTCTTTCTTTCTTTTTAGTGCACGTAATCAATCAACTATCCTACACGATCAGCCTATATTGTTGAAAAAGACTGGTAGAATGAGAAACGTGTAGTTGGTGTTATGTCCATTAAGATGTTCTCTGAAATGCTCAGGGCACTCAATACTGCCATCAGGGATGCCAACAGTATAATATTTCTACAGAGAACCATGAACTTTAATACAGTTTGCTATAATAATGTTGGTGGAGAGAAATGACTGCAAAATGTTTCCATAGCAAAAACACTTCAACTTCTACTAATAAGGGCAATTCATCTAATATGTCATTGCTTCTTAGAGAAAAAATAAACTGTGGTATTCAGATATATACCTAAAAAAAACCAAAACTGGTTATGGCCAGAAATATCTAATTCTGTGGGTGGAATACTGATGGATTCAGTTAGAATAATGTCTCTTCTCTGAGCCAACAGAGAATACCACAGAGTTCTCACAACACAGAAGCTGTTAGTTAGGCTCATTAGTATAAAAAAACCCAATACATTTTAAAAAGTAAAATACACATATATTTTGCTCTATTCTAAACATATTTTACATCCTTTATTACTTCTTTCCTCTGTTGCACGGTAATGACATCATGACATTTCAGACTGGGGACTACTAACTTTGACCAGAATCCAGCTGTTTACTTATAAGTACTTCTCTTAAAATCTGCAAAACCTGAAGGGGAAACCCACTGGAACAGGGAAGCTGCAATGGGAGAAGGAGGCAGAGAACATACCAATGCCATTGCACTGGATATAAAATAAAAAAGAGGAAGGAAGGGGGAAGGGGGAAAAAGAAAAGGAAAAGGAAAAAAAATGTGGCAGCAGTTATGGAAATAACATCAGCTGCTGCTGCTGCTTTTCCTCCTCCTCCTCCTCCTTCCTTTCCCCCTTCCCATCCCCTTCCTTCCTCCTTTTTATGGTGACATCTTTGAAGACCACTACATTGGATACCAGAGGACACCCTTGGATCTTGGCCTTTGTAGGTTCAAGATAAGAATGAATGGAATGACACAAGTATAACCATCAAGTGGACTCCAGAACTTAAATGTATAAAATGTCCAGCTTATACAATATGCCCCCAATACGGAGCTTACCTGCAGCAACAGGTCTTACCAGATAGCTACAATACTGCTAGGTCAAAACATCATGGCATCCTACACTTGTCTCCTTTTAATGGGCAGAGGTCAATATATTTACAGCATTACCTTCATTAACAAAGATAAAGAAGCTTCTTTTTACAAAGTCTTTTTACACCTGACCAGCCCCTTTCATTATTGTCCTCTAGGTAGCTGAAAGTTGTTTTAGCAGCATCAGCATTTGGAGGATGGTAAAGGAAGGATGAAGAACCCAGACTTTTGGTGTTGGGTTGCAGCAGCATGACTGCAGTAAACAACCCATTAAAGCTTGAGTTGAGAAAGAATGGGATTACTGTACAGCTATATCCATGGTAGCTATGTGTGCCTGCCTACAACAGGCAAGTAAACTGCAGCTGCCTCCAGAATCCCTTACTAATAAGCATGTGTGAACTGCAAAGCACAGAGAAAAGGAGAAAGTAGATAAGCCTAACACACACACACACACACACACACACACACACACACACACACACCACTCACTTCCATGGTAGCATTCTCTGAAGATGCCAGCCACAGATGCTGGCAAAATGTTAGAAACAAACTGTTCTAAAACATGGCCACATAGCCCAAAAAATCCACTAAAAACAAAGCTTAACTTGTTATCCACAGCATGTAAAAACAAAACAAAACAAAGATATGTGTTTGGCCACCAAAATGAAAATCATTAAGAAAAGTAGAGGCTGGTGAGAGGGGAAAATATTTCTGAATGCATTGTGAAATGCAATCCTAGAAATGGTCTTTAGAATGTTTAAAATGCTTTTGTTTACTTATGCATTGCTGTAGTGTACGTTTCCTGAATAAGAAGGTTTTTAAGAGTGTCCAAATTGAACGCTGGCATTAGAAAATACCATCGACAGCTAACAGATTACAGAATCATTGGGGTTGTAACATACATTGCTAAAACTCTAAAATAAAAGGCAACAAATCACAGGAAAAGCAGCTTTCCGTTGCCTGTCCAAAGCTGGGACTAAAAGCTGTCAAAAGCTGTGGCTACCTTGGGCAGCCAGGAAGGGATGAGAGGAATTACTGGCTGCCATTCTAATCAGTAAATCAACAGCATTGGCAGTGCCATGGTAGGGAAGCACAACCAGCCCTGGTGGAACCTGCCAGGGCAGGTACACACCCCAGCAACTGTCCCCAATATAACCAGTACTGATATCAGGTTTCTGTGTTCATGAAAATGTGTGTATATAATTACTTTAGAACAGTAATTCTCAAAGTGGGTGGTGTGTTCACCTCTGGGGGAAATGGAAAGATTCAGAGGGGAGAAGAGGGAAAAGGAAAAACCGGGGTGAGGGGTATGGGAAAACAGGGTGGCAAGGGAGGCTTCAGTCAAAGTATTGGTGCACAAGAAAGACAAAGGGAACCAGGGGCCTTTAGGACCATGGTGGGATGAGTATTGCATTAAATTTCTCTTTTCAGGATCCCTTAAAACCACCACACAGCCTCTGTGTGGTGGTGGCTCTCGCTCTTCACCTGCCCATGCAAACTCACTCCCTTAGCTGTTCCTTCACTAATAATCCAGAGCATGTGGCCACTATAAAATCCCTCATACACATACCAGGTGCTTCTTTCTCCACCCTGATGAAGAAGGATTGAGAGTCCATCCTTACTGGGGAGAGCTTCTCCCTTTGCACCTGAACACAGCCAGTAGAGCAATGACCAAGAAGCCTCTTACCTGCACCAGCTCGGACAAGAGGCTTCTTGCCCACACTGGGCTTTGCTGTAAGGCTGGCACAGGTCAGAGGCCTCATGAGCACTGCTCAGCCAGCTACTCCATTGCTGCTCCCAGGATGACCAGGTGCAAGGGACACAGTGATTAAACAGCCAGTCGAGCAACAACCAAGAAACCTCTTGCCTGTGCCAGCCTCTTGCTGGCACAGGCAAGACAAGAGATTTCTCAATTGCTGCTCAGCCAGCTGCTTCATTGCCGCTCCCAAAATGACTAGGTGCAAAGGGAGCAGCAAATGAGATTGGTTTTTTTGAATTTGCATTAGAACAGTAGACCTAATATCAAGAAATATGCATGGGGGGCACTAGGGTTGTCACTCAAGAGGAAAGGGGTTGTTAGCCCAAAAAAGTTTGGGGACTACTGCTTTAGACCTTCCTTGTTTTAGCAAAAGGAAAACAAGGAGCCAAATTAGTATTTTTGACACTGAGTCAAGTAGCTAACTAACAGAAAGCCACTAAAACCTCACGTCTGTCATGAACTCAGCTGTGTGTCGCCTTAAGTAAATCTGTACTGAGCCTCAGCACCACATCTGCAGTAGGTGAATAGGGAATACAAGCCTACTTTACAAGGTTGCTTTAAATAAGGAGCTCTGAAACACATGGCCATATATTGGCTACATGTTATTATCAAATCCTTTCACTTTCTATCTAAAAGATTAATAAATCATTGATCTTATCTTTTGACAGAAGCCACAGCAACAGACACAAACAAAAATGGTTTTAAGCCAAGTGGTCCAAATTACATGCATAAGCAACATGCCCATTTCAAAACACTACGCTACTCAGAGGAAGAAATCAGTTCCATAACATAATGCTTACAGCACTTGGAAGGGTAGCTATGCCCACCTGTAGTAATGTTGATTTTAATAAGCTATAACTTTAGGAACTATCTATCACACTTTTTTCTAAGATCAGGGCAGAATAAATGCTATAAATGTGATGTGAAGGCTTTGTGGGAAAAGAAAATACAGAAAAGATGTATTTCTGGCAAAATGAAAAAGCAACATCACATGCATTGGTTAACCAAGCTGTCTGAAAGCACTGCTTTTAAGATTGTTGTCAGGAATGTCTTACCTGTAAGCATATAGCTAGGTTAACTCTGCAGCCAAATGATGTGCTGACAGCCCTGGGGTGTAGGCCCAAATCCTTAAAAAGCTTTGAAAAAGACTGTGTCAAAGCTATTCGAGGTCGTTCTTCTGCCACAACTACACATGTCCGTACTCTTGAGAGGTCCAGTCCCCTTGCCTGGAAACACACGTACAGATTGAAGTTATCACAAGGGCAATGTTGGCATTCAGTCAGTTTATTTCAGCAATTTTTGAATCAAGGAAAAGAGGCATCCATCAAGGTAAAGTGTCACCAGTCATTAAAGAGTAGGCTAGGAACAAAAAAAAAACCACCTTTCTAAAAAGTAGGGGCAGGAAGAGGTTTCTTAAATATTTTATTTAACTTTCCTTTGAGTTGGCAATTTAGTCTTAGAACTGAAGGTAGAGGTGAACAGAAGCAGAATACAGTTTGCACTGTGAAGAGCCTTACTGAGACTGCATCTCTACTGCAGAAATAATCCAGGGTGACACCATTTTAACTGTCATGGCTCAGTACTATGGGATTCTGGGAATTGTAGTTCAGTGGGGCACAAGAGCTCTCTTACGGAGAAGGCTAAATGTCTAGCAAAACTACAAATCCCAGATTCCCACAACACTGAGCCATGGCAGTTAAAGCAGTGTCAACTTGGATTATTTCTGTAGTGCAGATGCAGCGCAAGAGAGCAAGCTGGATGAGGTATTCTGGGAATTGTAGTCCCAATAGCAACTTTCCAATGCTCTGAATATAACTGTATTTGATTTAATAATAATAATAATAATAATAATAATAATAATAATAATTTGTTTTATTTATATACCGCTATTCCAAAGATCATAGCGGTGAACAGCAAGTAAGCTAATTAGTAAGTAAGCTAATTTGACCCCAACAGTCTGGGTACTCATTTTAGCGACCTCGGAAGGATGCAAGCCTGAGTCGAGCTTGGGCCCTTTTGTAAATCCAGCAGCAAAAGTGTGTCATCTGGAATCCTGATAAGGCAATGTTCCTAGTCATGCAAATCTTTGCAAATCCATTTACTTTATGAGAGTTACATTTTCTGTAAAGACATGACTTATGAATATTGCAGGGCAGATTTGCAATTAACGGGGATGGAGTTGGAATGTGGGTCCCACCCTGTTTCTATCCATGCTTACAAATTTTGAATGCATGAATAGGTTTGTGATAAAACTGCTAGAAATTCTCTGGAAGCCATGGTATAGGGCAGAATAACTACTATGATGAAACCACTCTCCTGATTTGGATATTGTCTTCTTTGAAAGTGGCCTAAAATCCTCTAGAGATATTAGCCCTGCTTACAGGTCTCATCATGTGCCAAGAAAAACTAAAAGTTATCATGAGCTCAGGAGGAAATAAAAAAAATGAAGTATGTACTAATGAAACATTTTACTCAGCTAGCAAATGCTCAAAATGGCACACAATAAATCAGGTGTGGGGTTAGAGTGAGCTTCTGGATTGTAGCTCCCCTGATCCGTTCCTATTAAGTATGCTGGCTAAGATTGATGGAATTTGCAGTCCAACATGTGAATGGCCACAGTTGCAATAAATTATTAAAAACAGATATTGATCTGGTTCTGACTATGTGGATGAGCCTGGGTGAATTTGGGACTTATGGAGACAGCTTTCCTTCAGTGTGGCTGTCAGACTGAAAGCTTTTGCTGCATTTTCAGCTACTGCAATTTATCAAAATGAAAATTGGACAGTTTGTAGTTGCTCCTAAAGTGTACTAAAAGGGTCCAAATTTAAACTGTATTTTCTTTGAAGCTGGTTTATTGCTATAAACAATAAATTGAGAATAATTACAGTTTAGGATTGAGAGACAATGCTAAATTGTAAACTGAAAAATGGAAGGGAATGTTTCTGGTCCATCTTTTGTGACTGAGTTGGAGAGGAGTGGCAAAGAAGCACACAAGAAACCCAGAAAACTCATTCAGATAAACCAATAGTCTGAACAAGGCCACGGGAAACATGTGGCAGTGATATAACCTATGACTAATTATCAGCAAGAAACAAACGCTCAATAAAAAATTAATGAGGATGTAAGGCAGACGACATGAGCAATTTCCCCCAAAGGTTTTCTGGTATCCCAAATATGTATTTTATTAAAAACCAATATGCCAGCAGTCCACTAAGTTGCTCTGAGTAGTTAGTGTATGGCTCCCAGGTGGGTCTCCCACCCAAGCAGCTTTCAAAACCAAAGCTACTTAGTTACAATAGAATAGCATTGTTTCCCTCAAGCCATTATCTGTGTTTTCTCTCTGAAGCTCCTCTCCTGGTTTCACAATTTATCCTGGGGAGCTGTTCCACTTTGTGAGATAGGCATACTGGAAAGGGAAGTGCCCCCCCCCCCCCCCCGTTGTGATATTTTTGTTTCATAATTTATTTTACACATTATAGAACCAGAAGCAAAGAATGCCAAAAAGGATCTGGGGGGAAAAGACCAAAAATAATGGCTAGGGTGAAAAGCTTAATGCAAAACATTTGACAAAACTACATGTGTGCCTATTTATTTTTAAATTTATTTGTGGAATTAATTGAAATTCTACCTCTGATTTTTTCCTACCCCATCACCCTAGATATTTTGCAAATTTTAAAAATAAATAGCAGAAATGTACAACTAAAAGGAGTAACAATCCAATAAAATGATCAATAACAGCAAGGTAACCCTACCCCCACCCCCAACAAATGTAAAAGGGAAAAACAATGAAAAAGAGAAAGAAAAGCCTTCATTCAGCAGCAAAAAAATAGTGTGTATGTTAATCTTGTTTGGTACATATACTGCTACAAACAAGATGCTCTCCACTGTTTACACTAACTGCCATTTCTCCACTAACTGGCACTATTTACACTAACTGGCATTTACCAGGATGCTCAGGAAAGCACTAAGAGGACCAAAACTGTGAAAACAGAGCGTGGGAAAATGTATCTTACGATATTAGTTCCAGGGTATTCTGGGAGTTATAGTTCACACAGTGGGAATAGGAGAAGGGGCCTGATATTTGTACTCTATGGTCCTATTTTACCTGAATGCATAGCAGACATTAGGGCAGGCCATAGTGTTAGATTCTGGCTTATAGGTGGTTTGGGGAAGCCCATGTAATACGTTTTTCAGAGCAGCATTCTCTGCTTATGAGCAACACATGTTCCAACAACTCTTCAAAGGACTTACCAATATTTAGGCAAGTCCCTGCACAGTTTGCACAAATTACTAATGGTATGTTGTAATGAAATAAATCATGAACAACAACAAAAATCTATCTATGACCAGCAAACTACAATTAGGTAAAGTACTACATATACTCCCAAAACCTGGGTCAACTTATCCATGGGTCAATGCAAGTCACAATCTTAACTCAAAATAGGAACCACCTCCTTCTCTGAGTAGAGTGGCAAAAGGTCCATCCTGGGAGAACCTAAAACAAGGACCAATCCCCTTTACTCTCTTCACTGTGGTGGCTTCTGAATGCATGGGCAAGAAAAGAACGGCGTTCTTTGTCATAATTTTCCTTTCCTTCATTCTTTACATCCTTTGTTACATGCCCTTAGGTTTTATCCTCGACTTATACACAGTTCCTATCAAAATCCATAATTTTGACTCCCAAATCTTCCCTCAACTTATAAATGAGTCAACTTATAGTCGAGTATATACAGTAAGCACTGTTAAGTAAATATTCTTCTGCAACCCCAGCTCCAGCAGGTAAGAAGGTTCTTAGAAAGAGGAATTCCATAGGCACTGCTGGAGATATTCCCCACTTTTCAATTTGCTTTCTTTTCACTGAATGGAGTCTTCTGACTCATGCAGATGATGACAGGACAACACTAAAAAAGCAATACTATGTGGGAAGGGAAAATTAGGAGAAGGGTGGGGGGAAGATAGACCACATTAGATTTCCTTACCTTCAGTGATTCTGTTTGGGAACCGAGACCTTTGGTACAAAGTTCCATCACAGAGTAAGAGCAAAAAGTGTCTCTCACTTTGTACTGACTCACAGCCAGGAGCCAGAGAGCAGGCGTGGTCTCCAGTTCTGAGGGAGGAATCAAAATAGACTGGTGTCCTGAATAAACGCTGCAAAGATATAAGATTTGTTAAAACACACACCAGGAAATCTCTCTTGCTAGACCAGAAAATGGCAAACTGAGAAAAGGATGCTACTTTCCATAGCTTTAGTACATTTGGCACATCACTGTACATTCCATAGGGCAGAATGCTCCTCCCTCCATAACTGTCATCCTTCGGCCTGCAAGGGAGTGACCAGGCAGGCCCAGCTCCACCAGGGTTAGCCTGAAGAAGAAGATCCCTCCCTCCAGTCCATCTGCCTTGGTCCAGGCCTCAGAGGGAGAGAAGAACCACTGGACCTCATCCCCTTTCCCATCACCATTCCCTTCTCCTTTTGTGTTGTGTCTTTTAGATTGTAAGCCTGAGGGCAGAGAACCGTCTAATTATAAATAATAATTGTAAGCCACTCTGATAGCCTTTAGGGCTGAAGGGTGGGGTATAAATACCATAAATAAACAAACAAACAAATAAATAAAATAAATCAAAGCTAACCAAAGAACTCTGTTCCTGGACTAGTTTGGATCTATTAAACTGTGAGGTCAGTTGACCAGAGTAGGGTAGCCATTTTTTCTATAGAAAGCAGGATATTCCCAGTAGTGTTGGGAGGACTGAGTAGAGCTTGAGGAAGTTACTTTTTTGGTCTATAACTCCCAGAATTCCTTCACTCATATGGACATTGGCTATAATGGATGGCTAATTTGGGGAGCGTTGTCTCTCCATATCCACGGATTCCTTATCCACTGATCCAACCATCCACAGCTTGAAAATAATAAATTTTATTTATTATTAAATAAATAACTATTTATACTTGAAAATAATTAAAAATATGTATAAATTAAAAAAAAACAAAGCTTGATTTTGCCTTTTATATAAGGAACACCATTTCACTACACCATTGTACTTAATGGGATTTGAGCATCCATGGATTTTGGTATTTCTTGGGGGTCCTGGAACTAAATCCCAGCAGATACCAGGCAAAATCAAGGTTTTCTTTTTTGGGGGGGAGATCTATCTATCTATCTATCTATCTATCTGTATAGAACACTTCAAGCCGTGGGTGCTTAAATCCATGGATAAAGAATCCGTGATATGGAGGACCAACCGTACGTTTATTTAGAAGATATAGTCACAGTACGTCAATCCAAATACTGTTATAGAACAATTTACACTTAAAGCACATTTAAAAAACAACACTGGTATTCTGTAAAGGGCGCAACCCCCTCTCCAAATGAAGATAAATAAAGTTCAGTAGCAAAACAGAACCAAATGTTAGTATTGATGAGTTTGCCTTAAAAATAAAAAGTGTCTGTTTATTAACAGAGATATTTGAATTAGTGCCAGCTGTGTTCCTCTGGAGGGAGTGCTCTACACCCAGGACACTGTCAATAAACATTTCATAAGGCCAAAACCAGAAGTGGGCAAAGGTGGCCATCAAAATCATTTTTGTCCCCTTGACCAGTTTCCCTGATTTCTGCCCCCCCCCCAAGTATCTAATTAGAAGTCCCAAAGATCCAGGGAATGCAATCAGCCATTTTCTTCCATTTCTCCACTTGCCTGATTTAGGTTGATATGGTCCATTTCTCAAAATAGGAAGCACCTGTTCAAGTACTTCTGGTTTTGAAATGGGCCTATAACAGATGAGGGGAGGACAAAAATGGGACAATGATTGTGCCCTCTGGGGTGTTTAGGGGCCACAGCAGCCACTTTGGTGGGGGAATGGGGGCTGATTTGTGGGTGGGCAGTGTGAGGGGGGAAATGGGAAGGATGTGGGTTGCCTAAACCCCTTAAAGTTGCCCACTTGGCCTAAAGTGTGTGTCTTCAAGTCATTATCGACTTATGGCAACCCTAAGGCGAAACTGTCATGAGGTTTTCTTGGCAGGATTTGTTCCGAGGTTTACCATTTCCATCCTCTGAGGCTGAAAAAGTATGATTTGCCCAAGGTCACCCAATGGGTTTCCATGGTTGAGCTGGGATTTGAACCCTGGTCTCCAGAGTTCAATGCTCAAACCACTACACCACATTGGCTCTCAGCTACTTGAATTAACTAAGAGATAAGCTATAAAGAAAATATTGGAGAGAGGAGAACAAAGTCACGTCACAAGAATTCCAGCATTCCATATTTAGCACAAACAGCTAAAAGCAAGAAGGTAGGTATCCATGAACTCACATTGGCCTGACGACTGTTGCTGTGCCCAGAATGCATCAATCTTTGACAAAGATCCCCAGGAAATCCTGATGGAGTGTATGGCCAATTGATAAGAACTTGGGAGAATTTTCAATAAGAGGTCTATTGCTCTGCTTTGCAAGGTTTCTTTTCATTATTATTTTATACCCTTTGGGACATAAAATAAAAACAAAAGCAAAACTTTGCAAAACCCATGGAATACACTCAAGAAGTATCAACTGGTTGGCTTTGTGCTCCAAAGAGGTTTTCCTTTGTGGTCTGGAAGTCTCAGAATGCTGCATTCTGGGACATCACAGTGGAGCAGGCCAGCACAACTTCATAGCATCTTCAACAGGAATAAACATTTAGATTGCTTTTTGGGTTTTTTTTTTTTTTTTTTGGCTGCTTCTGCCCAGATTGCAATCCCTGGGTATAAAGGGATTCAATCACTCTTCATTCTGCTGTAGCAGCAACTGATGTAAATGGTTCTAAATATGGATAAGGTGCCATTGCCCTGACTGGTTACTCCTATTACCAATTTAAATTATCTCAGATTTGTTTTCATGACCAAAAGGTTTATCAGAGGTTTGGGTGAGCTAAAAAGGAGGTGGGCGGGTGGTGTGAAGGAAGAGCTCCTGGAATAGATTTGTGTCATCTTTGTGTTTTCTTTGCATACAGATGTGTATATGCATATAGAAAAGTTATAGCTTATTACCGTGGGTGGGAAAACAGTATGGAGTTGAGTATTTCCTACCATACACTGACTAATGGATGATTTCAGGTTATAAGCAAGAGCAAGCAGCTAACACACCCTTGTATTTTCTCTGTGTAAAAATGTGGAGAGAATGTTTCTTCACCAAACAGTCTCTCTCCACAACAAGGAAGCCTTTGTTGCACCTCTCACAGCAGTTAGGAAGCACTGAGACAAAGCATGCCTGGTTAACTCTGCACCAGTTGAATGAGGCATGCATCCAGCAAGATAAAGACGGGAAAGGATTAGCACCTTCTCATGCTTTAAGACATTTTTTTTTAAAAAAAATCCAATCTGTGGTTTGCACAGGTATTTTTTTTTAATATCAGCGTATTTTTAAGGAGCAGCAAAACTTCATAACCAAACACAACCGGCTGAAAACTGAAATTTTAGATTCCGAATTTTTTTTTAAAAAAAATCTTTCCATGAAATGCATAGTATTTTTCTCCCCACCCACTTCAAATATCCAATTCACATCACATGATGCCCTTTTACATTAATGGAGTGCATTTATTAGTGGGGAACTAAGCAGAGCTGATTCTTTCCACATGTACAGCAGCCAGGACTTTTATCTATTTTTAAACTTTTTTGTTAACTGTACAGTCCAATATAGATTTATTAAATTTATTTCTGAAGGTATTAATCCACTCTTCTCTCTGATAAAGCTCTTGATCACATCATCTCAGAGTTGGTGGGTTCTCCATCTCCCTCTCTCACACATTCTTACACACAGCTTTTCTGTTTTGTGATGCTAAGAAGCACCCAAAGGAAAACTTACCTACAGAGGCACCAAAGGACAAACCCAAGTCCACAGTAAGGGTCCAAACAGATAGCAACTTCTCTAGAAGGATAAAGCTCACACTGCAGCTTAATAGAACGACAGAAGGCACTAGTGGCTGCATGAGACATCTGGAAGAAAAGATGGCAGTCATTAAGATGATGAACTGTAGCGTTCTGTACGTTTGTTTCTGAATGGCTGCCAGGTCTTCAGTCAGTAAGAGGATTGATAAAAATAAGCATCCCCTTTACAAGCCCCCTGCAAAAACACAGACAGAATCATTTATACCTAATGAAAATTAATATGTTTTCCAATACCTAAATTCAGTCAGCCAAGTTTTAAAAAAAAAGTAAAGAGAAGAGAGGGAATGACTCATCAGAGTCTTTGATTTCTAGGTTAGAAATTGTCAGGAATTAAATGCCACTGTAAAGAAAACAGGGTACTTCTTTTAAACTGGGGCAGGGGGAAGTGTCAGAATGGTGACAACTACAGCTCAGTGATTACATGTTTGGAATAAAGTAAGTCCCCAGTTCATTCTCCAGAATCTCCTGGGCAGCACCTTGGGAGAGCCCATCTATCCAATCCTTTTGATAGCCCCTATCAATTGATTTCCCGTTTGGGAAAAAGACACATTACAAACACAGTAATAACATAATGCACCACAGATATAGCACAGCAGAGACACCATAGTGCTGGAAGGGTAACAGCAACCTTTCCAACTCTAGCCCAACATCTGGGGACCCAACTTCCATCACCCTTGACCACTGGCCACATTCTGAAGGAAGGATGAGACTCATAGTCCAAAACTCTTTGGGATCCAAAGGTGGATCAGATGAGGCTGACTGTTCTTAGTGAGAATTTCATACCATTACAGCCTGTTTGATGCAGTATGGAATAAATGCAGGTTAAGTTGGCAGTATTTTGGACTACTTTTCAAATCCCCCAACTGATTAGTGTCTGTGCTGGGTAGGGGCAACCAAGCATATTTTATTTTATTCACATATAAATACAAAATGGCATGAGGTATACTTTAAAAAACGAAACAAACATGGAATGGAACATGAAGCACTCCAAATGTTGTTGGCCTGAAACTTCCATCAGCTCTAGCCAGTATGGCCAATAGCAACAGATGATGGGGACTGGGGTCAAATAATGATGATGATGATGATGATGATGATGATGATGATAATAATAATAATAATTTATATTTCCCACCTCTCCCTGTGGATCTTCTGGAGGTCCATAACATCCCAATCTCTGCATTGCAATACTCTACCCAACCTCACTCCATGTCATCCACACAACATGTTTCACATGGCATCATTCAGTCTAGGTGTGGACTTCCTACCTTCACCCCCGCTAGCATTCCAGTTGTGGATACACTGAAATCAAGATAAGCCAGCATGTCAGGGTTAGATGGTTTGTAGATCTGAGGAGGCCGCTTCTTTGGCAAATCATCTGAGGGGAAAAACCCAGAAAGGCATGATTCCTGAAGTGCCTGGAAGATGCAACAGTACTTCAAAATGAGATGAGCAGAGGAAAGCAAATACCTGTGTCTAATATAGGGGGCCACGTTCTGACATCCACAGCTGCTGCTGCTTCTCGTGATCGTAACAATTTACATATTAATTGTGTTGTCATTAAACAAGCAGACCGACTCACCTGAAAGTTTCAGAAAAAAGAGAGAAGATAGAAATGAGACAGATACTGCCTAACATACAAATTGTTGATATATTATTGGGGCATATATTTAAAACTTAAAGTTTTTTAAAATAAGTGTTTTGTTCAGTTACAAAAACAGAATGGTCACATATGCAATCCTATGCAACTAGCTCAAAATATTAAGGCAGCTTTAACTTATTATATTTTTACCCTGCTCTTTAGACTTTTGAGGCAATATGGAAGGTAACTTGCAATAACTTCACAACAAACCTGTGAGGTAGAACACCCTGAGACAATACTGGCATATACCTTCTTTAAAAACAAGAGAAGTCCAGCCCATGAAGTTCATGCATCAGTTCTGCATTGTTTTTATCTACTGTAACTTTTATTTGTTCAAATACTTTAAACTCTAAATTGTCTTAGATATCTTGGGTACATGCCGTATGTAATAAAAATGGTTGGGCAAGGATATGAATCCAGTTCACATTGGTCATGGTCAGCTACCCCTCTGGGTTTTTATCTAATGGGACAAAATTGGGGGAAATTAATTTTTAACAATCCAGAAGCCTCCAGTCATCATAGCCAATTCTGGAGGATCCTGAGACCTATAGTTCTTGGAAATATCATTTTTCCAAGCATTAGCTGGGGAGAAGCTAGCTTCCTTCCTTCCTTCCCTCTTTCCCTACCTCCCTCCTCTCCCCCACTACAAACTGCTTTGAAAGAAAAGGCTTTTCAAAAGCAGCTTGTGATCTTGGAAGTGACTGAAGATGTGTGGAGGTTCAAAGGGAAGAAAAGTTTGACAATGTCATCAAGATATGCACAAGCTCCTGGAATCCTGCCATTGGTTTCTTTCTTTTAATTAACCATTTTTATTAACCATCTGACCTCCACAATCATCTTCACTGTAGGCAACGTGGTTGCGATGTTCTGTGGATGTGGAGGACGAACTGTGATTGGCACGCAGCCTGCATATAAGCACCCGTAAAATGCAGCAATCAAATCTATTCCTGCATGAAGAAGAAGCACAAGAACACAATATGATGTTCTAGTTTGAAGGAGAAAAAAAAAACAAACACCTTTCAAGTCAACACAATTTATGAAGACAATGCTAGCACTGAGCACAACACAGTCAGTGGTAGTGCATGGATCCCATGTCAATGGGGCAGTGAATCTATTCTGGGTTTAAATTAAAACTTAGGTAGAGAAGCTTCCCAAGATGCTATTTGTGGGGCACCTTGAATTGCATCCTTAAAGTTCAAAGTAAATCCCAGAGTGGATTCATCATGCCATTAATATGGAAGCCACCAGTCATCCACTGACTATGTTGAAAGATTAAAAAATCAATATGAATGTTATGCTATGTGCTGTTTCCATTCTTTCTAATTATTCTTAAGCTTCTCCAATTTTTCTAATATGAACTATTTTCAAAAAGCATGGAAAGCACCCTTAAGGAAAGGGTGAGCAAAATGTGGCCCTCCAGATGTTGTACTGCAACTCTCAGACTTTCTCACTACCAACTATGCTAGCTTGGGTTGACAGGAGTTGAAATGCAACATCAGAAGGTCCACACTTTATCCACTCTTGCCTTAAAGGTTTGAACTGATGTCATCAAAAGGATAAGTGAAATTAAAAGAGTTTATGACAGCCCACTGGATCATCATGCTATCTCAGTTCAAGTGGGAAGTGACCAAGGAGAAGGCCTTTCTTTTCAAGGTGGAATCTACTCTTCTGGGAGGCTCACCGGACATCAATTTTCAGGTCACTTTGGCTGTTGGAAGAAAGCAGCTTCTGTACTTAGTGCTCTCTTGTCCACCAGGGATGAGCTGGTTTAGACAGAGGAAGATTAGGATCTTTTGTCTTCCTTTCCCACTTGCTTTTCCTTCCTCTGTCAGCCACCTATCCCAAAAGCATTATGTCCAGATAGCACTGGCTGGTTCAGTCAGGGTTATTTAAGTGACTGTCTTCTGCTGTAAAAGAAAAAGAACCAACCCAGAGTGAATTCCTCTGCTCTTTCTTCCTGACTGCTTTTTGATGAGGGAAGACATATTCAACATGTCTCCCTTACATCCTTTCCCCTTTTAGATTAGTTTAGAAAGGATCAGGCTATTGCTATCCAATAATGTTATTTCCTTCACAAATGTTCCTCCTGTTGGGGATTCTAAACTTATTTTTTTTCCTGCAATTTGGTTCTTTCTAATTCACTATCCTAAGATGGGCATCTCCGCTGTGACTGGAGTAATGGCTCTAACAGGCCTTTCATTCCAATAAAAATATCGCATGATCCTTCCCTTCTAACATGAACTGATGTCATCAAAAGGATAATTAAAACTAAAATGGAGTTTAAGACAATCCACTGGGGCATCATGCTGTCTCTGTTCAGGTAGGCAGTGACTTCTTTTCATGGTGCACTTCCTCTGGGAAGTACACCTGGCTCCAACTTTGATGTCATTTTGGCATTATGCAAAGAGTTTTTGTTTGTTTGCTCAGGCATTCAAGGGTATAGCATAAGATGCTTTTAGCTGTGCCCACTCTCACCCCCCACCCCCCCGGAAGTTTGGCTGAATATCTTCTATTTATTCTGAGTTTTCCATTATACTTTCATGTTTTCAAACTGAATTTTACATATTGTTTCTCCCTATTATTTTAACATATGCTGAACTCAGGGTTTTGCACTGGGCAATGGAGAAGAAATCTTTTACACAGATAATAATAATGACCATGATTTTAAAAAACCAAACTACAGGTGATTTATACACTATATACCAAATGAATACATTATTAAATGATAGGTTAACATTTCTGTAAATCCTGCTCACTGAATAGGTCTACTCAGGTTGGGACAAGCTAATGCACTCAGGCTATAATTGAGTGTAACAAAACTCTGTGTCTTCATTTTGTTCCTGAACAGAAGGTTTTTATGTGATCATTACTATTTTTAAGTTGTTGGAAACAAGCTCTCTTTATATTGGAGAAAGTTGAGAAAGAAATCCAGCTTTCTCGCATCGTGTGATTGCTAGGTATTGGGGTTCCTACACTGCTGAGTATTTCTTATTGTGGTGCTTTTTGGATATGTAGAAATGGCACCTTCAATTTAGACTGATTCTGAGCTGAAATAATTGAAATTAACAGGTACAGTTGGAAGAAAAGTTAGACATAGCTAAGTCCCATACAGAAAGATGGGAAAAGTGGGACATAGCTAATCTAAACCTCACAAAGTGCATACACTCATTGCTTTTCAGCCATTATTATTTTTAATGACTAGCTCTGTTAGCCAGCTAAAGGTCAGTTTACAATACCAAAGTTTTCAGAGTCAGCACTGAAAATACATATATGCTCTTTACCTGGAGGGTAGACCAAAGCAACGTGATCACCATCTTGTAAATGTCCCCGTTCCATCAACATAACTGCTATCTTTTCAGATCGCTTATGTAGCTGAACACATGTTAGAGAGTTTGCTATTGTCCCCTGTATTTGGGAGGAAGGAAAAAGCAGAGAGCTTTAGCAAGTTTTTTTTTTAATGTACACGTTTTATTCATAAATGATCTAATTACAGCTCATTTTAAACTGGGTCAGTGATATAAATGTGACATATAACAACTCATTTTCACAGTTGTGTGTGGAATCTGAATTAGTGATGAAAGTCAGAAAGATGAACCAACTGTTGGCCTCTAACCAGGCCCAAATGCCCTTTAGATTTCTTCTCAACAACTACAGTGGTACCCCGGGATACGAATGCGCCGCCTTACGAAATTTCCGGGTTACGAAAAAAATCAATAGGAAAAAACTGTTCCGGGTTACGAAGGTTTTTTCGGGTTACGAAAAAATTTTTGGTGCTTTTCGGCGCTATTTCGCACGAAATCGCGGCTTTTCCCCATTAGCGCCTATGGCTTTTTCGGCTTACGAAGCATTTCGGGTTACGAACGCGGCGGCGGAACGAATTATTTTCGTAACTCGGGGTACCACTGTACTTAATTATAGTTGGGGGGGGGTTTTGGTGGCTTTTTGGGCTATGTGGTCATGTTCTAGAAGAGTTTATTCCTGATGTTTTGCTGGCATTGTGGCTGGCATCTTCAGAGAATGCTGATCTGGAAGTGTGTGTGTGTGTGTATACACACATACATACACACACTGTGTGACCCTGGGTGAAGAGGAGTGATTCCCATGTTAATCTGTGTATTGTTCTGTTGTTGATGGCCTTCTCAAGGTAGGAGGATATGCAAAAGAGGATTAGTGTCTGCTAACTGGTGATCATCGTCTGTCAGGGAAGCCTCTGACCCTGAGTGGTTTCTCATTTGCATTTTCTGAGTCCTGGTTTTGGTGTTCTTTAGGACTGGTAGCCAAATTTTATTTACTTTAAGGGTTTCTTTTTTCCTGTTGAAGTTGTCCAAGTTTTTGTGGATTTCACAAACTACTTAATTATTTTTCTCTTCCTTTACATCAGTGCCTCTAAGGGGAAGGAATCACAGGCCTGTTACAGACAGGCCAAAATAAAACTGCTTCTAGTCACTTTGGAGGAATGGTATTTCAATGATGCATGCGTCCTAAGAGTCCAAAAGCCGCACCAAAGCTGCACTCC
>NC_056527.1:14071092-14193640 GCF_019175285.1 Sceloporus undulatus
AAAGCAAAAAGAACCAACCCAGAGTGGATTCCTTGCTCTTTCTTCTGGCTGCTTTTTGATGAGGGAGACATATTCAACATGTCTCCCTTACATCCTTTCCCCTTTTAGATTAGTTTAGAAAGGATCAGGCTATTGCTATCCAATAATGTTATTTCCTTCACACATGTTCCTCCTGTTGGGGGATTCTACTTATTTTCTTCCTGCAATTTGGTTCTTTCTAATCACTATAAGATGGGCTCTCCGCTGTGACTGGAGTAATGGCTCTAACGCCTTCATTCCAATAAAATATCGCGATGATCCTTCCCTTCTAACATGAACTGATGTCATCAAAAGGATAATAAAACTAAATGGAGTTTTAAGACAATCCACTGGGGCATCTGCTGTCTCTGTTCAGGTGGCAGTGACTTCTTTTCATGGTGCACTTCCTCTGGGAATACACTGGCTCCAACTTTGATGTCATTTGGCATTATGCAAAGAGTTTTTGTTTGTTTGCTCAGGCATTCAAGGTATAGCATAAGACTGCTTTTAGCTGTGCCCCTCTCTCACCCCCACCCCGGAAGTTTGCGCTGAATATCTTCTATTTATTCTGAGTTTTCCATTAACTTTATGTTTTCAAACTGAATTTTACATATGTTTCTCCCTCTTATTTTAACATTGCTGAACTCAGGTTTTGCACTGGGCAATGGGAAGAAATCTTTTACACAGTAATAACAATGACCATGATTTTAAAAACCAAAACTACAGGTGATTTATACACTATACCAAAATGAATACATTATTTAATGATGGTTAACATTCTGTAACTCCTGTCACTGATAGGTCTACTCAGGTTGGGGACAGCTCAATGCACTCAGGCTATAATTGAGTGTAACAAAACTCTGTGTCTTCATTTTGTTCCTGAACAGAAGGTTTTATGTGATCATTACTATTTAAGTTGTTGGAAACAAGCTTCTCTTATATTGGAGAAAGTTGGCTGAGGAAAGAAATCCAGTTCTATCCGCATCGTGTGATGTGTAGGTAATGGGGGGTTCCTACACTGCTGAGTATTTCTTATTGTGGTGCTTTTTGGATATGTAGAATGGCACCTTCAATTTAGACCTGATTCTGAGCTGAAATAATTGAAATTAACAGGTACAGTTGGAAGAAAAGTTAGACAGTCAGCTAGTCCCATACAGAAAGATGGGAAAAGTGGGAACTAGCTAATCTAAACCTCACAAGTCATACATCATGCTTTTCAGCCATTATTTTTTTAATGACTAGCTTCTGTTAGCCAGCTAAAGGCTCAGTTTTACAATACCAAGTTTTCAGAGTCAGCACTGGAAAATACATATTTGCTCTTTACCTGGAGGTAGACCAAAGCACGTGACACCCCTCTTGTAAATGTCCCCGTTCCATCAACATAACTGCTATCTTTTCAGCTCGATTATGTAGCTGAACACTGATTAGAGAGTTTGCTATTGTCCCCTGTATTTGGGAGGAAGGAAAAAGCAGAGAGCTTTAGCAAGTTTTTTTTTAATGTACACGTTTTATTTAATAAAATATCTGAATTACAGCTCATTTTAAACTGGGTCAGTGATATAAATGTGCACATATACAACTCATTTTCACAGTTGTGTGTGGAATCTGAATTAGTGATGGAAGAGTCAGAAAGAATGACACAACTGTTTGGCTCTAACCAGGCCAAATGCCCTTTAGATTCTTCTCAACAACTACCTTAATTATAGTTGGGGGGGGGGGTTTTGTGCTTTTTGGGTATGTGGTCCATGTTCTAGAAGAGTTTATTCCTGATGTTTGCTGGCATTGGGCTGGCATCTTCAGAGAATGCTGATGGAAGTGTGTGTGTGTTGTGTGTGTGTTACACACATACATACACACCTTTGTGACCCTGGTGAGGAGAGTGGATTCCCATTTTTAATCTGTGTATTTGTTTGATTTGTTTGATGGCCTTCTCAAGGTAGGAGGATATGCAAAGAGGATGTGGTCTGCTACTGGTGATCATCGGCTGTCAGGAAGCCTCTGACCCTGATTGGTTTTTCATTTTTTGATTTTCTGAGTCCTGGGTGGTGTGGTCTTTAGGACTGGTAGCCAACATTTTTATTTACTTTAAGGGTTTCTTTTTTCCTGTTGAAGTTGTCCAAGTTTTTGTGGATTTCACAAACTACTTAATTATTTTTCTCTTCCTTTACATCAGTGCCTCTAAGGGGAAGGAATCACAGGCCTGTTACAGACAGGCCAAAATAAAGCTGCTTCTAGTCACTTTGGAGGAATGGTATTTCAATGATGCATGCGTCCTAAGAGTCCAAAAGCCGCACCAAAGCTGCACTCCAGTCCTTAGAACTGGAATGTGCCTTTGGTGTGGCTTTTGGACTCTTAGGACGCATGCATCATTGAAATACCATACCTCCAAAGTGACTCGAAGCAGCTTTATTTTGGCCTGTCTGTAACAGGCCACAGAAACCTAAGAGTTGCAAGGGAACACAGGGGCTATTTAGTCCAACTTCCAGCTGTGTAAGAAGACACAACTAAAGCATTCCTGAAAAATGCCCATCCAACCTCTGTTTAAATACATCCAAAGATGGAGTGTCCACCCCACCCTCCAAGGCAATCTGCTCCACTGTCAAACAGAGTTTACAGTCACGAAGTTATTCCTAATGTTTAGGTGGAATCTCTTTTCTTATAATTTGAATCAATTGGTTTGTATCCTAGTCTCTGGAGCACAGAAACATTCTTTCTCCATCTTCTACATGACTACATGAATTCATTAGTTATACAGCTATATCCTTGAGGTCCATCTGAGGAGCCCTTCCATTGCCTTGTGGAATCAATATTTATTTATTTGATCTCATTTGTCCATCATTTTGAATATTTGCTCACTTCAAGTCAGACAACTCTCTCTCCCTCCCTCTCCCTCTCTCTTAACAAGAATACATTCTTTTCTCAGTCTTTAGCTCAGTTTATTTTAAACTGTATTAGAAGTGCCCTTTATTCATCTAAATCATTATTTTATTGATTGATTTGATTTGTATCCTCCCTTCATCCTATGATTGGGCTGAGTGCAGCTTATAGTATAATAATACAAATACAATTAAAACACACAAGAAATAAAAGGAACAAATAACAAGGAAAGACCAAGGGCCTTTTTGGTGGTTGCTCCCAGGCTGTGGAACTCCCTTCCTAAGGAAGCTAGGTTTGCACCCAGCAGAACAAACCCTATTCTTATAATTCATTTGCTTTCCCTGTTTACATCATGTTAGGCTCAAATGCCCTTAAAATCTGGGCCTAGTCCATAATGGTTGACTACACTGAGGAATCTTTTCTGCTATATCCCTCTTCCCTTTCCTGACTAAAGTTATCAGGTAGGAGCAGAAAGGGTCATCTCCCTGTGGGTCTTCAATAGACCCTGCACATAAATACTGTACAGATATGTAGTACTGTTCAGGGCCTACAGAAACCATAGCAGCCATGGTAGCATAGATTCATACAATCTATGCATCTCCCATGATTTGAGGCAATGTCAGATACTGTCATACATGCATGCTGGCATCCTTTATAGCTTAATGGAGGCTCCATTGAGAGCTCTCTTCACTGTCAGCTTAGTTCTGGAAGGGGAATCAGGGAAGCCTTTAGGCTCTGATGAGTGTTGGATTTCAAACCAAATTCAGATTATATTGATAATAAAGTGGCTTAAATTGAGCCAATGAAGCCCTTCCAAACACCCATGAGAATCGGCACATCATCAACCCAGAGGAAGCAGTGCTTTCTCTTATAGCTGCTCAGTAATTCAATGCTTGCATATTAACTTAGCAATATTGAGATATAAAGAAGTCTGTCTAAAAGGGGTGTTCCTGGAAGTTTCTCTGTTCACTAACTTGCAACACTGGAATGAAGTCAGCTGGCAAAGGAATCACTTTAGGAGAGAGTTGAAACACTGAACGAGGACAAAGGAAGAGCTTGTATTATCTCGCTTACCCAATCTTATTAGAAAAAAAGGGGGACATAATAGTTTGTCATGAGCTAACTGTTAGTAGTATCAATACAATTTTAAATGGAGGGACTTCCATGCACCCAAATCACCCAAATGTAAAGTACTTTCATTGGTAAGCACATTATTAGGATATTGGCACAATTCAGTGGCTCTGAAGTATGTGTTGATGCCAGAGTCAACACATATTGTCTAGCTTTACTAGCTAACCAAAAATGTGGTGTCAGCAAGGCGCATTACAGACCGCCCGTTTGGGGCGGCCTGTAACTGGCCCTTTTCCCGCCAGATCGGGGCCCCAGCTGCCACAGCAGCAGCCTCTGAGGCCCCGATCCGCCGCTTTCCAGGCCATGGGGAAGCAGCAAAAGGCCGCTTCCCCGCGGCCTGGAAGGGGTGTCCTTGGGGCTTCATGCCCCAGGGACAGTCGACGGTGGTGGGGATGCGGAGAAAGGGGCCACTCGGCCCCTTTCTCATTTGTGTTTCTGGCGCAGCTGTGTAGAGGCTGCGCCAGCAACACAAATCGTGGAAGGAGCTCCAAAATGGAGCTCCTTCCGGGGCCGCGGAAAGGGCGCCCCAGGCGCCCTCGCATGGCCCCACTACATCACTTCTGCACTGCCCCATTTGGAGGCAGCGCGGTCGTGACGTAGTCATGACGGCCCCCGTGTGGAACGGGCGCCGCCATTTTGTACGTCCTGAGGACGTACTAGGGTTAGGTGCGTGCGTAAGGCATGCACTTTCCCTAACCCAAGTACGTCCCCAGGACACACTTTACGCCCGTGCGGAACGGGACCAAGACTCTTTTCCTTCAAGGGGCAGAATCGTGTCCCCTACTTTGAGGCTCCATCTTTGAAATGCAGCACAGTGTCAAGGGCAGCCATAGAAAACCTTGCCTTAAGGCTGCCAGTTGGAAATGACTTGAAGGCACACAACAACAAGCCAACAATGATGCAAGAGAAAACTTTCCAATTCTATCAGGCTTTTAGGAATCAACTCTGGTGGGTTTTCAATTATGGGCTGTTTTGCTGATTCTTTAATAGTATTTTAATAAATTTTAAATGGTTTTAACTCTATGGATTGTTTTTTAAAAAAAACATGCACATACACAAAGACACACACAGACACACTCATATGAATATACAGTCGCCCCTCCTAACCCGCGGATACGGGATCTGCGCCCTCAAATATCCATGGAGGGGGCGACCTCCGCTATCTCCAATGGCGCATGTGCCTGGGCCGCACACACGGGGGTGCACCCCATTCAAGCCTATGAGGTTTGAATATGCACAAGCCGTTTCCAGGGGAGGGGGGCAGAATGGATCCCCCGCAAAAACAGAGGGCCTACTGTATACACATATATAATCTTTATAGATTTCAATATGTAAGCCACCATGAGTGCCAGCAATGCTGAAAAAGCCAGGATATAAATAAATAAAACTAATAATAATTTCTCTCCTCCCTCTCCCCCTGCACCTCCTTGGATTACATTTAATTTTAGACTTTATAGTACTACTGTCCATTTCTTTTATTTTCAACACAAAGTGATTCTTTTAAACCAATTTTTTGTGACAGAAAGAGGTGAAAAGGGGCATTTTTATAATGTAAATTAACTCCACATGGCCTTACCCTACAATTTAGTAGTGTATAAAGCACATGGTCAGGTGTTGTTTGTGCCCTCCATTGTAAGACCTCTGAGAGAAACAGGAACTGGAAATGAATAAACAAAAGAAAAGTTAGAAACACAAAGCAGTTTCAAAGCAACAGCCAAATATGAGTACAGAATACAATATAGTGAGGTATCTATGTGGGGAAACACATATTATATCATATTGTATTGCATGATATAAATCTTCATGTGTGCATGGTGCCTGTCAACTTAAGATGACCATATGAATTTTACAGGATTTTCTTAGACAAGAAGGACTCAGAGGTAATTTTGCCAGTTGTTTTCTCTGAAATAAAGCAGCTGGTATTCATTAGTGGCCTCTCGCCCAAGTACTAACCAGAGCAAGGTCTGCTTAGCTTCCAAAATCGATTGGGATCTGGTGCCTTTAGGGTATTTAGGCCCCCCAAAACAAATTAGACTTCTAAATAGAAACCTCTTAAAGATTTTCCATATATGCAGGGTGCTATACTTTCTTGTTATGAAATACCAACTGATTCAAGGTTTACATTCTGATTTTCTTTGCTGCAATTGCAAACAATGCAACACAACAAGAATTGCACTCTTTCTTGTTTGATAACTAAAAAAATTCAATGTTCGAAGTTGGCCAGTCACTACAGTGTGACACAAACTGTGACGACAGATACTCTCTAGCAGGGGTAGGCAACCTTTTTGAGCCGGGGGCCGGGTTGCTGTCCCTCAGGCAACTGGGGGGCCGAAGCCAAAAAATAAATTAAATAATTTTTTAAAAATTTAAATATATAAATAAACCGGGAAAAATGTAGGCCAACATTTTCAAATGGAAGACATTTTTTTTAAAAAAATGGAGGGCACGCGAAAAAATTTGCTGATTTTTAAAAAAATGTTAATATAAATGCATGTTTCTGAGGCTTCTATAGACAATTGCCCCCCAAAGGCCCCGGCGGCAATCGGCAGCAGGACCGGGCTGGGGGCCGCAGGTTGCCTACCCCTGCTCTCTAGGGCTGGTATGTAATGGACAACACAAGGGGTAATGCATTGTTTTCTACACAGCCATTACTGCAAATAGAGTCTGTCAGTTACAGGGGGTGGAGATACCTGCCCTTCAAAAAGGCAATCGGCATTTGCTGAAATTTAATTCTGTGAAAGCCTTCCTCAAAGGGAGGTAAGAGAAAATTCAAACATAGTTGGAAAGCTGGCGATCTCTTTTAATGGCAGCATACTACCAAGAGGAGTGTTTTTTATAACCTCTTTATAGCTAGTGATAAATGAAATCCCCCAATTTGCTGATTAAAACTGGGTTGCATCAGTTGACTCAGACGTGGACTCAAGTCGCTTCAAAGACTAGACACAGGCCCGATTTGGCAGTAAATGATGCACTGACTCAGCTCAACGTAAGACTTGTATACTTTTAGCAACTGACTTGCTGATCTAACTTCATCCAGAAACAGGAAACATATTATGCAATAGGCTTGAGTCAAGGGTTGAGGTCTACTCAGCAGCCTGTTCCAGCTGCACATTGGAGAAGCCTTCTAAAACTTTTGATTGCTTCCCAACTTTGTGCATGTCTTTTTGATGTTCTATTTACTGAACTCCAGTAAAAGCTGCCACTTCAGAGACTGGATTGGGGACGCGGCAACCGCACACCACGGCCCCAATCTCTTTTTTTTAGGGCGGCAAAAAGCGTACTTTTCTGCCTGTGCCATAGCTGGAAGATGGCTTTATGATGCTCCAGCTGTGTGTGGTGTGTAAATGCTGCACCACCAGAGCTTCATAAAGCCGCCCCCACGTAAACGGCTGCCCAGAAGGTGGTGCAAAGGGGCAGTCTGTTTCACCCCTTAGTCTTGATTTGAGACTTGACTTGAAAGTATCTTGCAGCAACTTGAGACTCGACCTGGGACTTGAAGGTACAGACCTGAGACGTGACTTGAGACACGGAGTAAAAAAAACTTGAATATATCACTGCTGGTTTGATATCCTAACATAGCTGCCTGTTCTACCACAATTAAATATTTTACTCCAGAATGTTTTAGCCCAACCCTCCCTTCTCAGTTGTTCATACCAACACATTTTAGGGAATGTTGTCTCATCCATCTTAAGGTGAGTCTACACTGAAAAAATAACACAGTTTGACACCACTTTAAACTGCTATGGCTTCAACCTACAGAATCTTGAGATTTTTAGTTTGTGAGGCACCAGCATGCTTTAGCAAACAAGGCTAAAGACCTTGTAAAACTACAAATCCCAAGATTCGGCAGACTGATGCCATAGCAGATGGAGCTACAGCACTTGAAGTGATGTCAAAACTGCATTTTCCCAACAGTGTAGATGTACCATTATTCAGTTTGCACCCATATCAAATCATGCTTTTACGAATTCTATATTAGATGGTGGACAGGCCTCTCTCACCTCTCAACAGGCATCATTTAGTACTTTTAGCACTTATGAAACACAATCCTTTGAATATCTACTCAAAAGTTGTCCCCATTGAGTTTAATGAGACTTTCTAGGATTATACAAGCAGAGAGCTGCCCTTTCCTCGTTCAGCAATGCTGCCTTTTTAAAACACATTCATATATTACATCATGCTAGTGGAATAAACCTAGGACTTTGAGAGTGGAAAGCTGAAAAGGCTGGATATAAATATTTAATAATCTGTAAAATAAAATAAATTGCTGTCATCCATTTTGTTTATCTATCAGAAGAGCAAAGTTCTCTTGCTTTCAGTGCTTGCATGGATTGGATAGAAAAGGGAACACTCATACCAAAATTCTGTTCAAATGAAACACTTGCATTTCTAAGAATGACTAGGTCAATTTTAAAATTAAATACTATTTGTAACCCATACACATTGGAAGTTGTCATAAGATAAAGCAGCTTTGATGGCATACAATGACAACAACAACAGATAAGGTAAAAAGAATCCTGAAGGACAAAAAGGATAGGTGTTTGTCAAGATGTATGTGACACATTTCAACATGCAGTTTCTATGTTCATGGAATTGCTAGAAATGTAGTAGATGTAGGAACTGTGCATGAATCTCTAGAATGCACTGGCATCCAGTCTTGGACAATATTTTGCTAGCACAAAACCTCAGCACACTACCAGCTGTATTCTGTGCATAGTAGCACATACATACAACATGGTCACTATATGATTAATACAATTTTTTCCTATTGAATACACAAGAGTTCTTGAGTAGTCTCCCAGCTAGGCAATGACCAGATCCTAAACTGATTAACTACAGCAAGCTTGATGGTTGTCATATCTTTGAATCACACTGAGACTGCAACATCAAAATGCCTTGCATCTACCAACAGTTCTTAAAACAATTAAATAGGCTGAAATTATATAGAATGAAATGTGCTTTTAAAAAGGGATACTCCAAAGCAATGCTCTTAAAGTAGGAAACAGTATATATTCAGTTTAATCCTAAGTAGACTTAACCAGAACTACTTTCCACCAAGTTCAATGGGACTTTGCTTTCAGAATGTATTTATATGGATTATTTATAATCTGCATTTCCAACTTGCATTTAATGCTAATAGTTCTGGAGGTGAAGCGGAACTACTTTTGCTCTTGCTCTGATTGCACCTCCACATTTCCAACAGATACTACAAATAACTGCACAGCAATTACGCTGTTTGTGAAACCTTACGCAGTATACACAGGCTTGTCATTTTACCTTTCTGGCTTGATCATTATCTTCTATTTGTCCCAAATCTCTGCCACTTGCCTGAGCGATTCTTTTTCCAGAGACCAAATTCCCCACCATCACAGAGGCAGGGCCAATTTCTATAATATTTATGAAAAAGATTAACAGCAGAGTGCACAAGTTATAAAAAGCAAAATTCAGACAATCACTTCCCCCATTTAGGATGACATCCATGATATTGAATCTTGTTCCAAATTACTATTTCAGATGCGAATGCTCAATATACAACATATATTGTTTGATTTCTAGAGGTCAATAAGTTGATTCCTTTTTATGTTAATAATCTTTTCCACCTTCCAGGCAAAAGTATAATAGCTGTTTGCCACAATAGTCCACTCCAATTTGGCAGCAGGAGTCTTCATGGAAAGAAACACTGATGACTGTATCTGAAAATCCACCAAGAGACACAATGTCCAAGAACCGCTCTGCTAATGTTCACCATTGAGGTCATCCATGGCAAAAATGAGCACTAACAATAACTGATGCACAACTGACTAACATTTACTCTCAATCTGGTATATACATACCTGGAAGGCACCAAGGCAAGCATAGGAACACACTTTCACTGCTGAAATAAAGGAGTCGCTTAAGATGGTCATGTGGCACCAGAATGTCTGGAACCTGGCTATGCCATAATGTAAAGAGCCATCTTGTTTTACACTCTAGAGTATTCTGAAGCCTATCACTTGACAGAAGGGGAAAGTTACAGAAACGTGTTTTTCTAAGCGATAATGAGAGTGAATGACTAGGAGACACTACTGGCTGATGGGAATTTATCTTCAGTTATCATACTTCCTTCATCTCCCCTAGCATTTGAGGAATAGGGGGGATTAAATGAGCCAGGATAACTTGAGATAACAGAAAGGAAAAGCCAGCTGGTCAGCAATCATTTCCTTCTTTGTCATCAGGACAAATGCTTCCTTGACTACTGGAAGACTGGAAAAATGCCCACAGAGTGCCTAACTAGTAGAACTCGATTAAGAAAATTAGCGTATTAACAAAAGAACACCATTAATATGTATTCCCACTGGATCAGAAATGTTTTCTTGAAAGGGAACCCCTTTCTTCCTATGCAAGTATTACTACTAAAGAGCACAGATATTCCAGTCACCAGTTAGACTGGTAGGAACCCCTTTCTTCCTATGCAAGTATTACTACTAAAGAGCACAGATATTCCAGTCACCAGTTAGACTGGTAGGAAACAGAGTGCAAATAGAAAGTGTGTAACAAGGTCATTAAATCATGGAGCCATGAAGCTTACCTGGCTGTTTTTGTCTTGGTTTAGGCAGGTTGGTTACACAGGTGTGTGGACACATTAACACATTACAAGGATGCAATGCTCCTTCCAGGAAAAGCTGTTTCGTTTCTGATAAGTGGATTCCACCTAAGGGAGTCTTTGGGAGTGTGTTTGCTGGTACCAGGGCTAAGCAATAAACACCCACTTGATGAATACTGTCTATAGCCTAGAAACATTTAAACAAAAAAGTTAAATTTAATGCAATAGCTGGGGGAGAAGAGAGTCCATAGGGGTCAAAGCTACAGAGTCACAATTAAACTTAGTGGCAGATAGTACACTTGTGTCCGCATCTCAGTCTAGCACCTCTGAGTCTGCTAGTGTTTTAGCCCAAAATGTAAAGGGGCTATCATGAGTGCTGAACCTATATGGATCCAATAGCTGTAACTGTTTACATGTGCCTAATATTCCACATGGTTGTAGAAAAGTTATTAGGAATACTTATAGTAGGTCCTTTGCATCGGCAGACAAGAGATCAGCAGATTGAAACATCTCCAGCTTGCTAGACTCCATATAATTCAATTGTGGTGCATGCACACAGATGTAAGCAAGTCACTGGCCACTGAATAATATGGAGTGTGGCCATCCATGCAGGCACCCCAGAACCAAATCCCTGGAAATGAGAAGGGTTCATTGTATTTGTTGTTGTTGTTGTTGCGTGCCTTCAAGTTGTTTCTGACATATGACAACCCTAACATTAACCTAACATGTGTTTTTCTTGGCACATTTCTTCAAAAGGGTTTTGTCATTGCCATCATTTGAGGCTGAGAGAGTTTGACTTGCCCAAAGTCTCCCAGTCAGTATATTGAATATAAAAATATATATTGAGAAAGAAACTGAAAGTTAAAGTTAGTAATGGCTACTCTGAAGATCAAGGACATGCAGATAGGCATCTAAATTGAGCAACCTGATCTCGGGTTTGTTTCACAGAGGGAAGAAAATCAAACTGAAGCAGACTATTCTTCTTTCTTGCTTACTGTGCACAATTCCTGTATGTTGCAAACCTAAGACAAGCCTGAACTTGGTTAACATATTCTTTTACACTTGGAACAAAAGCAGAATAACTGCAAGATTTCTTTTCCTCCTAATAAATTAAATAAAATGATCTGCTCCCAAAACCTAAGGAATAGGAAAGAGAAGAGGATATTCTGGTCTTTCTGTATACAGTATTTCAATTGCTATGTTTGAAAAGTTTGCTGTTTTGGACCACTTGCACCTATAATTTCTCAGTCAGCGGAGCCAGTGCCCACAGGAAAACCTCCATCATATGCAGAATTCCCATAATAAAGTGACCACCAAAGATTATTAGAGAAGTAATCCATGCAAAACAAAAGTGCTAGGTCAGTATTATCACCTGGGCCAACAGAAAATTAATTTCTGTTCTTCTTAAAATCTGCTACTTTAGGGACTTTATTCAATCCAACATGTACCTAGGTACAAAAAAGAATTATATGTCCCCACAACCCCAACCCAGTACCATTCCAGACTGAATCATGATGCTTGTTTCTCCCTATGCTCATGGCAGCTTGAAATACATTTTTCCTTTTGGGGAATAATTTCCACATGGCCAAGTGGGCTTGGGGAGAGAAAGAGTAAGAGTGGGAATAAATGTATGCAGTCAAGCATTTCTTGTCTCTCTGTCTTTTCCTGCTTTCTTTATTTATGGCCTCCCACATAATTTATGTTTTAACTAGAAGATGTACAGGGCAAAGACCTATTTGTTTTGCTGATGTTACTATTGTATCATACATAAGGATAATGAAATTCACGGGAATACTTACATTGGTCTGTTCAGGCCAAAAATAAGAACAACAACAGCAACAACAAAAACCAATCCAAACCCACAGAGTAGCTTAATTGTGGTCGAGGTTTGGTGTGGAAACTACAACTGATTTTATCAAATGTGTGATGGGTTATCCCTAGTTGATAGGACAATTTTTACATGCATAGGTGTAGTTGCAAAAAACCCCTGCAACTATGGGTGCATCTGCACTGTAGAAATGATGTAGTTTGATATCACATGGTTCTATCATACATAAACCCAGGATTTGTAGTTTTGTGAAGCACCAGCACTTTTTAGTAGAAAAGGCTAAAGACCTTGTAAAACTACAAATCACAGGATTCCATAGGATGGAGCTACAGTATTTAAAACAGTGTCAAACTACATTATTTCTGTACTGTAGATGCACCCCAAAGGACCTAAAAAGAAGCAATTATACTAAAATTGTCACCATGGCACCAAAATGTAAAAGGGAACAATATGTCTGCTGTTATAACAAGATGGGCACAGAACACACAAGAATTTGCTTTGCTATAGTTACATACACTGTAAGAATCCAATGTATATAGCACATCAAAGGAAAGTGTGATCATGTGTAAAGTTGCCCTCTGGCATTATTTATCTAGGGAATAAATGTGCTTGAATGATCATTTAAGCAGTTCCACTCAAAAGGGAACTATGGCAATGCTGGGCTGTCATGTGGTCTGTCAGCCAAAAAAAAAAAAAAATCCCAGCTGAAGTAATATAAAAGTTTGCAATGGCAGAAAATTGCACTATTTAGAGGATTTTACTTTTCAACTTCAACATGTATCATTGAAAATAAATGATTTAAGGATGCAACATACATGAACATGACAAGCAAGGGCTCTTTCCAATGAGGTAACATTTTGCATCAAACTACAATATACAGTAACTAGCCATTAAAACAAAGGCAATAAATCACCTTCCCTGTCCCCTGAATTCTGGTACCATTTTCAGTACATAATATGATTTGTAGCAGTGGCTGGTATTCACACTGTTGTCAGAAGTAGTCCATTATTTGTGCATTGTTACACTTCTACTCTGTCTTTTTTCCAAGAAGTTTGATGTCCCTTTTCTACCCACCCCACTTTAAAGCTGAGAAATAATGACTGGTCCAAAATCACAAGAGGAGTTCAGTGGTGAATAGGGATCTGAATTTTCTCCCCAGTCCTAATCCAACCATTACACCACTTTATGTTACAACCAGGTCACACTCAATTCTGCACAGCAGATCTTTCAAGGGATCTATGCATTTAGATTGCGGATGGGGAAAAATTTCACTGGCATACAACAAAAGTAGAATTTTTTTACACCTGTCAAGACTTTTGAGAAAAAGCACACTTCTGGCATTCTCAGGCTAAAATATGCATAACTGAAAAGTACACATAAACATGTTCTTGTCAGTGGGGAAAATGTGAGTACATTAGGTAAACTGTGCAAATCAATGCACAAATGAGTTAAATTGGGTAAAGAAACTGCATTACTTTCAAAGTGAAAACAAAATAAAAAAAGTCCTGCAACTTGTTATGAAAGGAGAATGGGAAGAAAAAGAAAGTGAGATGTGGAGAAACTCAATAAGATCCAGAGTGAAGCTCAAAATGATTGAATCAGAAATTTTCATATCCCCATTTGAACTCAAAGGTTTTAGACTCACAGGATCATAGAGTTGGAAGAGACCGCAAGG
The DNA here is from genome assembly GCF_019175285.1 of Sceloporus undulatus. Taxonomy (NCBI): domain Eukaryota; kingdom Metazoa; phylum Chordata; class Lepidosauria; order Squamata; family Phrynosomatidae; genus Sceloporus; species Sceloporus undulatus. Next base: position 14,085,205 of record NC_056527.1, read on the forward strand.
GCCATCCAGTCCAACCCCCTGCCATGCAGGAAATCTAAATCAAAGCATCCCCGACAAATGGCCATTCAGCCTCTGCTTAAACACCTCCAAGGAAGGAGATTACCTATTGTGAGGGTGGGAAAGACTGAAGGGAAAAAAGCACAGTAGTAGTTTCTTCCCATTATATGTTGTTATAGTCAGCCTTGAAGTCATTATCAACTTAAGATGAACGTATCTCAGAATTTTCAAGATTTGTTCAGAGGGGATTTTGCCTATGCTTTCGCCTTCTTCTGAACCTGAGAGAGTGTGAGTTGCTCAAGGTCACCCAGTGGGCTTCCATGGATGAGTGGCGATTCAAACTCAGTTCTCCCGCAGCCTAACACTCAAACCACTACACCACACTGACTCTTCCATTTATATAGCAATTTATATAGTGTAGCCACGTAATTGTTTCTGCCTCCTGCTCCCTCAAATAACTTTTGCCCTTTCTCCCTTGTGGCTTGAACTTCTGGGTATAAGTGGTGTGCTGTTTATTTGAAATCTCTCCTGAAAATCCACCTTTTCTGAGAAGCCCTGGCACACTCTCTTGGGCAGGTTACAGACCGCCATTTAGTACGTATTCTATACGTACTAGGGTTAGGAAGGGGCGGTGCTTCCGCACCCCCCCTAACCCTAGTATGTATAGAATACGTACAAGATGGCGGCGCCCTGTTCATACGGGCGCCGCCATCTTTACGTATCGGACACTGTGCGTCCGAACGTGTTGCGGCGCTAATGACGTCGTGAATGCGCCCCTGGCGCCTCGCAATGTCATTAGGGCGCCGCAAGAAGAAGCTCCATTTTGGAGCTTCTTTTTTGCTCCGTAATGGAGCCGTGCGGTTTGGCTGCAGCGGCTCCCTTACGGAGCAAATGGCGGCGGCGGCAGACCGCCTCAAAGCGGCGGTCTATAACCCGCCTTAGAGTCAATACTTAACTAAGCCTAACTATATGTAACAGAAATAAATGCATGCGCTTCCTTGCTTTCCCTTCTCAAGGCCAGCCTAAGATGATTTGCTACCTGGGGTGAAGGAGAAGATGGAAATACAGTATAATGATTGGTAGCACCAGAAAAGTTGACGACACTTCAGAAAATACAAAAAGAGGATTTGTAGGAGGGATGGGAGACATGTGGTCCTCAAGAAGACTTTAGGCCCTTCTTCTTCTTCAGTTATATGCCTTATTGAGTTATAGATAAGTCAGAATGGGAATTATGGACTCTTCAAGACATTATTGGATTGCAACTGCCACCACTTCTCAGCATTGGCTGTGCTGGCTGGGTTTGCTGGGAACTACAGTCCAACATCATCTTGAGTGCAATTTGATTTTCACCTCTGCCATAAACAGTGTGGCATTAGCAATCTTTATGCAATAGCCAGAATCCTGTTAATGGACTACATATGTGTGTGTCCTTTGGGAAGTTTAAAAGGAAGCATTCTGTGCATCCTTGCACAATATCTAACCACCCACAAGCAGCTTCTATGTGCCAGTGCAGACTGCCAGGACTATTTACTGGCAAGGGAAGGATAGCAGAAATCACCCAGGCTGCAGTTCTGTAGTCAGTAGCTGACATCACCCTCCTGGATCTCCAGCTCATCACTGAAAGAGGAATGTGACCACTGTTCTCTTGGCTGCAGTTCAGCCAGGGGCTCCCACCCTCTCACCTTGACAAATAAATGCCTGTGAGAGCTGCCTCCTGGGAGCAGAATATATGTGACACAGCATGGGTGGAGCATTAGCAATAGCAATAGCAGCTTCATTTATATACCGCTTCATACCATCTAAGCAGTCTCTAAGTGGTTTACAACTGTAAGCTAATTGCCCCCAACAAGCTGGGTACTCATTTTAATGACCTTGGAAGAATGCAAGCCTGAGTCAAGCTTGATTCCTGGCTGGTACTGAACTCATAATCTTATAGTTTGCAAGTGAGTGGCTGCAGTACAGGCATTTAACCACTGTGCCACCGGGGATCTTTGAAACCACACAGTATGATACAGGCTCTCAGCTTATATGCACATCTTGACCTCTATTCCAGGTAGCAAAATATCTTAAGCCAGCCCTGAAGGCAGGGCTGGAGAGAAGTTAGAACAGCTATCTGTTTTGCAGACAGATGGTCTATTTCTGCATGTGAGTACTAGTATAGGAGAAAAATTACTTGTTTTTCTAGGAAACAGGTAGCATGTTGGGCTACTAGGAGTTTACATTTCATCTTCCTGATTACAATTTAAGCAATCCTACCTGCAGAACTCTGCTCATCCATTGAAAGCTATCTTCCTCTGTAGAGTCTGGCCTTTGTTCAGCAACGATAACTATCCTCTCATCATGAAGGACGCTCACAGAAAACACTGCTATTCTGTGGGATGGGAAAATAAAAACTGCTAAATGGACAATAATATCAAGTGCAGAGAAAACTGTATTTTGTTATTCGCTGGTACTAAGTACCCATAGGTTATGCAACAAAGAAGACTAGGGCTCCCGTTCTTATTTCTTCTAGAAAACGACAGCTGCATTGAACACCTACACAAGTTTAAAATAGAGCACCATCAGATTCGGGGAACAGCTCTTATAAAAGCAAGCTTGTTTCAACTCTCCAAAGAGTAATATACAATCATTGTAGAATATAATTTCACCCTACAATCAGTATTTGCTGAGAGGAGCTCAGTGTCATGGAACAGCAAAAAATCCATGTTCTCTTAGTTTTTATTTAGACTAAGGAAAACATGGAGATACATTTGTCTCCATTTGCAGTATACCAGAGAAGCCATGCCCACCTCAGAGAGGCTCACCTAGTACCTAATTTAAGGTTATTTAAGTGCCAAGGGAAGGTACTTTCATACTCCCCGGCTTTTATTCCAATTCTATTTGTTATAAAAAAGCCTTCCCATTGGCTGTATATCTCTTTTACTTTTCTTTTTTTACTCTTTGCATTTTTAGTTTGTTGTTACTGCTGTTAGTTCCCCAAGAATGTGGTTATACTAAACACAATAAATAAATAAATAACGTTTTATTTTTGTCTTAGTTTTTTCAAGGCAGCTTTAAAATTAAACTTTTACTATTTATTACTATCATTTGGATATGTTCTGCAGCTCACACGCCTCAGCCAGCATGGATAGTGAATATATTTGCTGGGGGTTTGGGGAATTATGGATCAAAAAGTTTTTTCCCCCAGCTCAATCTAAAATAAGAACATGAAAAAAAAGTTTTCTAGTGGAAATAAGGCACTACCTGTTTGAAAGGAGAATCCTTCAAATTCTGTTCTGAGCAAAACAGGTACCTTTTCCTGAATCCCACCCTCCCTTTTTTACAAAAGAAAGTGGAAGGAAGGAAAGTGAAGCATACCTTCCCCTATAGACAAATTTCATTGGTTCCACTGCCAACGCCGTGGCCACGATGTCATCTGCATTGTGCCTCCGTCCACTAACAACCATAAGACCATCCATTTTGCCAACAACAAATACAAGTCCTCCTGGGCCAATAAACCCAAGCAGTCCAGTTCTTATAAAAGGGTATTCGCTTATTGGTGCACCTGAACTGGTCATAGGGAACACCTGCAAGGTAGAGAGAAAAATGATGGATTTACATTTTCATTGTATCAGTGAATCAGTTTACGAGCTCCCAGAGCATGGGTGAGGTCTATGTAGCCATCTCGATAGTGGACTGCGATTTTCAGCATTCTTCTCTATAGGTTATGTGGACTAGAGCTACTGGGACTTCCAGTGGAACCACATCTGGTGAACTGCATGGTGTCTACATGGTGTCTACCCTGATCTACAACATGTGCCATGAAATACATAAATTTGAGAGTTATAGCAACTGCATCATACACTCCTAGTTTCCATTATTTCCTGCAAAAGATATTAATTCTGCCATTCGTGTTAATGAGAAGGTCCTTGACCATCCTGGCAACATCTTCTCCTAAAGTGGGTGTGAGGACAAGTTCAAGGTTGTACCTCTTATCTTTTCAGTTTTTCCTGCTACTGCAGAGATGAATTGTTTGGCCTTAGCACCTTGCCTGAGGCTATGCTTAAGGATATATGAAAACAAAGTACAAAATACCAGAACACTAGAGAGGATTCCATGAAATAACTGGTATGTACATGCCCTCCGGTATCCTTATCTATTTATTACACACATCCTGAATTTCCTCTTATCCTCCCTACATATTGTTCCCAGGATATTTTAATTCCAGAAGGCATACACATCTTGCTTTGCTTTGCTCCAACAGTGATACTTGCCTTGAGAACCCGTTTTGGGGTGATCTATAGCCAATTTAATAAAATGGTATAGAAATTCCATTTTGTGCTCTGCACTATATGTTATAAATGCTCATTTACAAATCCACACATATAACTGTACCTAATAAATGTTTTCCATATAAGCTATTGGATGTCCTGAGAAGGATATTAGTATTTTGGGAAAGACCTTTCATGGAAACGCTATTTGCTACCAGTCAGCGTAGACAATGTTGTACTGGATGAACCGATGATCAGACTAAGTATATAAAGAGAGCTTTATGGGATATCTGCTGGCAGTCTGAATGTATAAGCCAAGGTTAGATTCAATATAAAGGTAGATTTACTTGAAATTTGCTGCCAGCTAAAATAGGCCATATTGGATTACATACTAATGGTTAGACTCAATATAAAGGCAGCTTCACCAGTCCTTTAAAATAAAACAGAATTGTTTACATCAGTACTAATCCAAAGCATTTTTCAAACCTAGAAGTTTAATAAAAGAACACTCTTGGCGAACCCCAACTCACCTCAAATGTGTTTTTGGTCATTCCAGAGAGCCCATAGTAAGATGTACCAGTAGCAATCGCACATACACAGAGTTCACCTACTTCATCTGTTCGACAGAGCTGAGGAACTCCATCTGGTTTCACTGCACACATGATGGCTAGGTAAGAGAAAGCAAAAGAGTTTCCTGGAATACACATGGTTAGGATTTCTAAAATATAGAAATATATGCAGAAGAAGAAACCAAAAAGTATTAAAGTTGACTTGATAGTTTTATTGCCTAGTGTACGTGTAAATACCAGAAACATTAAAAGCTAATTTTGCACTGTGCATGGGGTATCAAGTGTGGATTTAATAACTCATGCTGTGCATCAAGCTTTGAAACAGCTAATATGAAAGATACTGTGGGTTAGCGCCTTACTAATCACCAAACCTCTATTCAGACTTCAGAAGGATTGTCAAGAGAACTATTGTTGTCAGTGCCCCTCCCTCCTTCTCCCAGAAAGCAAGGTTGTTGTTTTTAGTGGTATAGCGAGAACCGAAGATACAGAAGTAATTCTTCAAACAAAATCACATTAAATATTAAATAGAGATAAGACAGACATCCCATGCTTTATAGCTAAAGCTATAAAAAGAGGGAGGGCTGGAGAAGGATAAATATACACTTGATCATTATTATAAGGCAGGGGGGAAAGGGGGGGGGGGAGAAGATGTGATGCTGTCAAGAAAAGAAGCCTTCCAGATCGGCTCTGTAGTCCAACTTCTTGGAAATGATTCTACCATGACAGAAGTGCCTCTTAATGCTTCTGCTCTTTCCAATCTTGGGCATAAAAAGGGAAAGCCATATATGACTCCTGATGGATTGCTACTGCAGTAAATCCTGAGACAAGCATATGTTTAGAAACAGGGAAAGGAGCCAATGTGACAGAGGGTAAAAAGGAGAGAGAGCAGAATGCCTTTATAAGTGCAAGGAGCATTAGTTTTGCATTTGCTCCCATCCACTGTGAAACGTATGTACATACAAAGTCAGGGCTGCAATCTATGCTGTAATAAGTCTAGCCATTCAGAAGCTGTCTTTACCTTGCCACAGTTTTAAAAAACAGAAAAAAGAAGAACATGCATGGCTTTCTAAGCATGATTTATTATGAGGTCCTTCATGGAAAAACTTGGCCTTGCATAAAAGCTTCATGTCAAGTTTGGAGGTTCAGACTCAGGGCATTAGTCTGAAAGTTATCACTATCTGCCAAAGACATCAATGTCTTTTAATAATTATATACACATGTTCAGTTGAGGGATGGTGGCATTAGCAACAGAGTACAGACTGGGCAGCAGAAGCAGCAAAATACAACAGATCTTCAAAAACTACCTTGAGTTGAGCTGGCGAACTCCAGGGATTGGTGTCTCTATGAATCATGAACACAGCCCGGTAGGAAAGACCCCTGAGTTCACATTAGTCACAGAAATGAATGGGAACTATGCTGGGTTGTTTTTTTTACCCACTTGTCTTTATTATACTGGAGCTCTAATGTCTCCAGTAGGGTCCCAGAAAAATGCATTTTATGACCTAAGAACCAGATTAGCAAGTGGAAAAAAATAACCAAATTTCATCCATTTAAAAAGTGTAGTTTGTTTGCCATCCTATCTCTAAGCAATGCTTTAGACTCCTAATAATGTGGAAAATGTTGATTCCTAAGATGGCGATGCATCCTAGATTACTTACTACATTTTTTCAATATTTAGTGGGAATTTGACCTGAGTTTTCCACATCCAAACACTGGGATACTAGCCACCATACCACTAGAGCACAAACCATACACCAAAAAATCAGCACAACTTCAGAAAGGAGGGGGGAGATCAAATATTCTTTGCATAGGGAGAATTAGCATATCAAGTTAACTCTGTTCTCACAAACACTAACTTTCTACAATCAATTTTTTTTGGGTTTGGCTATTGCTTGGTTTGGCTTTTACTTGTTTACTTGTTTGCTTAGATAAGGTTTAAAAAATCTCATTATCTCATTGCCAACATTTAGGAAAAATACAATCCCACAAAAGTTCTACTGAACAGGACGAACAGCCCTCAGATAGCTGGGGGGGGCAGGATTTATTTGGACAGAGAGAAATCAAAATAAGAAAATATAAATGGAGTCAGTTACAATTTAGTTTATGTAGGACAACAACTATATAGGCTGCTTCTGCACTACAGAAATAATCCAGTTTAACACCACTTTAACTGTGATTGCTCAAAGCTATTGAATTCTGGGATTTGGGCACCAGAGCTCTCTGACAGAGAAGGCTAAATATCTCACAAAATACTATTCCTAGAATTCCACAGCATTGAGCCATGGCAATTAAAGCAGTGTCAAACTGGATTATTTCTGCAGTGTGGATGCATCCTTAGATAACAGAATTCATGCTACTTATATTACTTGAATATGTATATTGTATAACTTCTTTTCTTTAGATCCACAGACTATTTAAACCATTTAAACTATGGCCCCATACAGACAGGCCAAAATAAAGCTGCTTTAAAAACATGCTCAGAGGTGTCAGAGATTCTTTGGTTCATAACAACATCTACAATTCCCAAGATACCTTACAACAAAGATTACCGCAGCTAATATGAAACCATTTGTCTTTGCTGAACAGATCTCATGTAGTTTTATACATCTGACTAATCCTTCAACAAGAAAAGTCCATACTTTCCAGAGAAAGATGTGGCACTCTTACCTCCTGGCATCACCAAGCCAACATCTTGCACTGTTAGCACAGAAAGCTTTTCTTCAGAATCCACTCTAATGACGCCGTAGGTAAGACCATGCATGGACAGTACCCCCCCGGCCTGGTGGCTGATTGCTATCATCTGTTGGCCTGCCAATACATGAAAAATGTCAAACACATGTATTTTAAAAAGATACATACACATACAATTTTACTTTCTGTCCCTCAACTGTCAGCATTATTACAACTTAAAACTTCAGATGAGCTTTCAGAAACACAGTATAGGGATCCAAAGATACCAAGTGGGCAAGAACATAGCAAATGTAACTGTTCTAAGTATGAACAATTTTCAATGTGTTACTCACTGCAATACTAGAAATTTTGGAGAGTGAAGGAAATTTTCATTCTTGGATGCAGGTCTAACTGTATTAGAAGGCAGAACACTCATTTTATTTCCCTGTAGTTACACTCTTGCAGGAAAAGCTCTCAGTATGAGCCACAATTCCCAGCCAGAGTGGTCCTCTTCTGACATCAGTAGCTCTATGTCATGTACTTGTGTCGTGTTCTAGCAACACTTAGAATCAGAACTCAAGCCATGCAGATATATCTCAGGTTAATTTCTCAGGGACTCTTCAGGAGGATGGGAAAAAGCTAGAAAATAAAGAATGGGGAAAAGTTTTTGAAAAATAGGACTGTGCTTTTAGAGTGGGCTACAACTTTCCTCCACTACCACTTCTAAGAGCTCACAGATCTTCAGTTAGCTTTTTAAGTTTTCAACGTATTTTCCATTTCTGATTCCTTTGCCATATTACACAAACACAGTCAAATCCTACACTGATTTGCTACTTGGTTTCATCAGAAACACACATCTTGCACAGAGCTACGTGGTAGAAGCCAAAAGGCAAAAGGGAAGAAAATGCGTCCACTAGTTGGAATAGTGCAGGGGTGAGCAACACGATGCTCTCTAGATGTTAATGGAGTGGAACTCTCAGCATTTCTTGCCACTCACTATCCTGGCTAAGGTTAATGAGAATTACAGTCCAACAACATCTGGACATCTATGCTTTGTTGTTCTATCTTGGGTTTAATGGCAAGACTGTTCCCAAGCAATGGTGCTTTTAGTAATGGTATATGTTCTCATGTAATGTGGGCACACCATGAGACATCAAACAAAGGCATTAGTGTGCATCTCTGCCTTTTCCAATCTGACATAAGAAACACTTGCCTGTAGATGTTTCCCTGTGATGCTTGAAATACTACCTGGGTATTAGCTCATCCTGTTTATTAAAAAGCAACAATGGATGACTGGCTCCACAAATTCTAATTAAAAGACACTAAGAGACTTCCTCTCTCCTTCCTCTCCCACCAGGAGATTAACAAAAAGAATCAAACATGTTAGCCACGGGTTGGTTTGAATGTGCAGTAAGGCATAACAAATGGGAGCCTGGTAAATGTCCAGAAGTGATAAATGGCATCCCCATCATTTAGGAGGAAAATTCAGCCACACTATTGATCAACATCATCTCTGACCCTGCAATCTGTCATATGTGCCATACTGGTCAGAAGATCACCCTGGAAACATAAAATTTTCTATCTTTTTGCTTTCTAAAATCAGTTTTCTTCCCTTTGTCATACATCACTGATAAACAAAATAGAGGAACATTGTAATATAAGCTGAACCTCAGCACGGAAAGTAAGGTTCCACAACAAACTACACTTCCCAGAATTCTATAGCATTGACCCATGGCAAATAAAGTGATGTCAAACCAGATTATTTCTGTATGCAGCCAGAGAGAAGTTACTAACAGTATAGAAAATACTGAGCAGGATGGACCAATGGACTCACTGAGTAAAAGGCAATATCCTAAGTTATCTGGTGACATTACAATAATTTAATCTCTTTACTAGCTGGTTAGTGTGGGTAAACTGACTGAATGATTTGATTTCTATTCCAACTAACTCACATATTTTGGATGGAAGGCAGCTCCATCCCAAACACAACTGCAATTAAAACACAACTACCGGTTAAATCACAATAAATAATACATATTAAAATATATATTAAACTGCAAATTGTGTCAGTGCAAGCCATGTGCAAAGCCTATAACAACATTCATATCCTGAAACTTTAGTATTTTTCCCTGCTATTTTATGCTCACAACCAGTTTATGGGAAGGTTAAGCTGACAGACTCTGAAGGAAACAAGGTCAGCTTGGGGTCAGGATCTAAACCTAAGTCTCTCTGGTCCAACAAACTAATCACTACACCACACTGTCTCCCTTTAAGCTTCTATCAATGATGCAAATGTGAGCACCATAATCTCGGTGCCTCTAGTCTAGGTACATGTTCAGTGGGTGAAATCATGGAATCACAATGATTTTTCTGCAGCCATAATGGAAAAAAACACATACTAAAAACATATTTAGAAAGTGAATGGAATGATAGGTTTATATGATTTGATACACAGTGCAATACAATGGCTCTTTATATGAACTACCAAAAGAAATACAGGCATTTTGGAATGATAACGTTTGTACAGTTGCCTTTCAATATTTTCAACATTAAAACATTTTATCAACTGAAGGACAGGCAAAACTGAGGTATAAGGAGTCTGCATATAAAAGAAACTGTACGCTTCCTATTACACCAATGGAAAGCAACAAGTTTGCAGAACATCTTTAAACAAAGTGATTTTAAAAATCAGAAAAATGGTACATCTACGCTGTAGAAATAACACAGACTGACACAACTTTAAATGGTAAAACTCAGACATAGGTATGTTAGTCTGGAGAATCAGTTCACAAAGGAATCTTGTAGCACCTTTGAGACTAAGGTCCAAACCACACTGCAGAAATAATCCAGTTTGAGACTGCTTTAACTGCCCTGCTACGAAATACTGAGAATTGTGGTTTATTGTGGCCCCAGAGCCCCCAGACAGAGAAGGCTAAATGTCAAACAAAACTACATTTCCCAGAATTCCCTAGCATTAAGCAAGGGCAGTTAAAGTGGTCTCAAACTGGATTATTTCTGTTGTGTGTTTTGGACTTAAGTGAATAAAAGAAGCATGAGCTTTCTTAGACTTAAGCCCTACAATGTAGATGCACCCCAAGAAAGAAAATCAGAATAAAGAAAAACAACTCAAAACCAAGAGTGATGCAATTTTTTTAAAGCAATGATCTTCAGTGAGTCCAATGATTAAATGTTGCTCCCATTTTTCAGTTTTGGGACAGCTGTAGACCTACATTGCCTTCAAGACTGCTCATTTTAAACATAAACATACTGTACCTTCTAATAGCCACTGTGAGAGCCTCTGGTGAACTAGCACAAGGACAGATGACTTCTTGTCTTAGGCCTTTGCTTTGGAAGACATTAAGAAATGCATCACAACTAGAAATAGACCCTGGAGATAAAAATAAAAATAAATAAAGGAATCTAACTTCAACATAGTTCAGTGTGTAAGAAGGAGAATTTCCATTACAAAAATAGAGAGGCTCTGAACAGAAGGTTTCAAAAAATTTCAATGTCATACAAATGTACTGCAGCCTAGTCATACAGATTATGACCCTGACCCTAACAGATGTTGTTGACTATAACTCCCAGAATTCTTCACTGCTGGTTATGCTGACTAAGACTTCTAGGAGTTAGAGTCCAACAACTTCTGTGGATTCAAGACTGGAAATTGCTGATCTTGTATTACTATTGTTTTATATGTATTTTGTAGAATGTATGCCATTGGCAGGTTTCATTTTTATCAATTTTATTGTTTGTATGTACAGCGCTGTGTAAGTCTACAGTGTTAAATAAATAAATAAATAAATAAATAATAATAATAATAATAATAATAATAATAATAATATGTACCTCACTAGTGCCAAGTGCTGAAAAAGACTTGTGTCATGCAAACTTGTCTTTGAAATCTAAGGAGACTTAATATGGCAGGCAGCACTGATATCCAAAGGGCTGGCAGAGATCTGTAATCCTTCTCCAGCCAATTTAGCGTGTGCATGGATCGCAGCCATGGTAGATTTAGACTGTTATTGTCTAAATGTTTCATAAGAAATTGGGAGGCCGGCTTGAGTTTCAATTATGCAGTAGGCTTTTTTTTTAAAAAATACTTTAATTAAAACCCCATGTAGAATAGAAGTGTATTCTGGAATAATTCACAGCAATTTACAGGATACTAGCAGAGTAGCTGTACCTGGTATCTTGAAAGAGAGATACATGTAGAAAATTCTCTTTCATATGGAGCTTAATGTTTGGTTTCAAGAAACAGAATAACCATTTCCCCTGCTGCTTCTAATGACTTAATCACACTTTTCTTTTCTTTACTCTGGCATGCATATTAAAATACAAAAAACATGTGTCTCATGCCAAGTATTTTCAAACAGTTTGACTGGAACCCAATCACAGTTTGCAGAGTCCCATTTGGGAGAAAAGCAGGATGTAAATCAAACAAACACAAATATTTTCCACTTTTATACATGCTTGGTTGAAGCTGGGACCCATATATTTCACAGGCCACCATATTTCATAGAATCATAGAATCACAGAGCTGGAAGAGACCGCAAGGGCCATCCGGTCCAACCCCATTCTGCCATGCAGGAACTCTCAGTCAGAGCATCCCCAACAGATGGCCATCCAGCTTAAAGACTTCCAAAGTAGGAGACTCCACCACACTCCAAGGGAGTGTGTTCCACTGTCGAACAGTCCTTACTGTCAGGAACTTCTTCTTAATGTTGAGGTGGAATCTCTTTTCCTATAGCTTGCATCCATTGCTCCAGGTCCTAGTCTCTAAAAGCCTGACAATCAAAATATGGTCCTGCTTATTATTATTTTTTAATTTTAGACTTTTGGATTCACTTGGGCTACATTCATTCTTTCACTCTTTCATTCAATTTATACCTTGCTTTTCCCCTCTTGGGGGGCCCAAGGTAGTTGACAAAATTTTCAGATAAAAGCTTAGTTTTATAATAACAGCAGCAGCAATTCTATGAAAAGGCACAATAATTTAAAATACATTTATAATATAATCTAAAAAACACAAGAAAAAATAACAGATGTTCATACCGGTTCTTGGATGTAACCTGTTTCTTTTTATAATTTTTTGTTATGATATTATATATTCTTTTTATTATTATTACTGAGGTTTTGTATCTGCCAGCTGGTTTCATACTGGAGCCAATGTTTGGGACAAAACTAACTAAAATATAAACTAAATATAAAATACAAACTAAACCCAGTTATATCGGTATGGAGTGACATCATACACAAAAAATAACATAGAGGTAAAAGCTAAAGAAGAAGCAGCCTCTTCTTTTGACAAACACCCTTCATAATTCATAGAAAACTTACATTGAGGGCTATGCTTTGTTTTTTACTTTGACATGTCTACCCAAGTATGAAAATAAAACTTACAAAAGCTTTGCAGCGAAACCTTCCACTATTTCCTATTGCTTAAGGATAAATTTCATTCAGCCTTTATGTAACAGCTTGTCAGATCATATTTAATTGGATTTGCTGCAACTTGCATTAATGTGGAATATCAGGTTTGCTTCAGGAGTTTACTGAAGAAAAGCAACATTAAAAAAGAAAACCCCAAACCAAAATAAATTACCATTCCTGAAAACAGTTTGCACTAAAGCTCAAAATGCTCATGAAGATATTGCTTGTTGTGCCAGAGCCAATCATTTCTAAATGCCAACCTAAAACCAAATGTAACAGCAAACCATCTCACACATGGAATAAATTTCTTAAAGAAAACATCCACCAAGTACTTAAGATGTGCATTCAGTGGCTTGCACCATCACTAATGTCAACCAGGAATGCCTAACAGCAAAGCATCCTGGATTGTGCCCTTCTATCGTTCTATAGTCACCACTTACATGGATTGGCGCCATCAGCTACTATTAGCATACGGAGTGAGGAAAGGTTGATATCGCGTTGATCTCTATGTGCTACTAATGCCCAGTGCATATCCCTGGATTTTACACAAGCAACTTTTGCTGGAAATAAGAGGGAAGGAGAAGAAGGAGGAGGAGAGATATTAGGTAGTTCAGCTTGAGCTTCTAAAGTTCTAAATTTATTGGTGTTCCCAATAAATCTCATGAGAAAGGCAACAAATAAACAGGAAGCTACACAAGATGGGTATTTATTACCAAATGTCTAACACTATACATGGAGTGAGGTGAGGAAAGAGACTGAGATCCCAGCTTAGTCATGTATGCTTCATGGTTTTCTGAAACTGCCAGTCTATAATGGAGAGGAGCCATTGTGAAAGGTCATTGTGAAGGAACACCCCCCAACACATCCCTGTTGCAAAAACATTCAAAAACATTTCTGTGCCCCTTAAAGCCTTCTGGTATGGGTATGGAGGCTTTTTCACCATGTTTTGAGGCCTTTCTGGACCATTTTTAGCCCAAGCCTTTTTTTTAAACAACAGGAATGAGCAAAAGCCACTTCCTGTTTTTAAAAAAAGACCTTTCCTGTGTCTAAATTGGCCCAGAGGCCCCCAGAACATGCTGGTAATGTCCTTAAACCCCTACAGATATTTTCTTTGGGGGGGGGTTGATTCCCCCCCCCCCCAAATTTCCTTTGGCACAGGGGAGTCTTGGGAGCCACAAAAATGGTACAAGGGTGCACACAGCTCATAGGCTGCATTTTGTCTACTCCTGATCTAAAATAATGCTTTTATAAGAACAGAAACGTGCTTAGGATTCTGGCCATCACCCTAACTGCCAACATAACATTTTAGATCTTCGTATGATGTCAATCTCCTATCTGTTCAAAGCATGAAGATCTAGAAACACAGCCCTTACCTTTGTACTGGCAAACTTTCTGAATCCATGAAAGTGGGTTCACTTTCATTAAGGAATAGGGGATGCTTATGACATGCATCATGTTCATAACACTCTGAAATCAAGTCAAGAGAATATGGCTTTCAGCAAAAATGAAACAAACTGCCTAAGTTCACAGATCTTCGTTGAAGAGTCACATATTTGGCCCAGCACGCAAGTACATATTTTCATGATCAGATCTTAAGAGAGTCATGAGCAAAGCTTATATTCCCAATTTTTTAAAAAGTACCTCATTATCAGAAAATGGACAAGCATCTGCAAAAAATCTCTACAAACGTACCACTAGAAATAACCATTAATGTCTTCCATAATATGAAGAACACCATAGTCAATACCATATTCATTAAAGCCAATTTAAGAACATTTAAAGTTGATTTATGTATAAATATACATTTAATAATAATCCACTAGGAGGGTGGATAGAAAGTAATTTGTTAATAATTAAATTACTTTTTCCAAATATTAATTCATCAAATGGAAGTGGAGGGCATGTTGTTTATTTAAAAACAGTGAGGTGATTTATTTTTTACATAATGGAGTTTAAATAGAAAATGTAAAATAAAAGAAGAATGGAAGATTCATCTCTTGTATGTATATTTTATTTAAATTGTTAGCTAAGCTCAGCTCCTTTGCCCTTGGTCATGTGTAGCTCGCAAGCATTTGCCCAGCTTGAAAAATGCCCCCCTTGCTCCATAGAAGTTGCCCATCTTTGAGTCAGAATATGCTACATTCTATATTTTAACTTTTCATAGATATCTGAGGACAATTCTTCAAAACTCCAATTACTAGGAATCACTGGTCTTAATGTAACAGGCTATTCTAAAATCTCCTTTTACTATGACAATGTGGTTTTGGACCAATCTCTTTCAACCACTGGTTTTCTCTCACAGCAAAAGCAGGACACAGTAATAATAGACTTTTAAAGTATTCTCATTCACACAATCATAGAGTCACAGAATCATTGAGTTGGAAGAGACCGCTAGGGCCATCCAGTCCAACCCTCTGCCATGCAGGAAATCTAAATCAAAGCATCCCCAACAGATGGCCATCCAGCCTCTGTTTAAAGACCTTATCCTGGAAGTTGAGCTGGAAGTCTACACTGAATAGATCTGAGAAAGTAAAAACACTGGTAGGTATTTATACAGAGAAGGCTATGAGATTAAGAAAGGGAAGTCAGAAAAGTGTATAGAACTGCCCAAGTTTTTAGTTTTGACTACTGGATAGAATCATAGAATCATAGAATCATAGAGTTGGAAGAGACCACTAGGGCCATCCAGTCCAACCCCATTCTGCCATGCAGGAAATCCAAATCAAAGTATCCCTGACAGATGGCCATCCAGCCTCTGTTTAAAGACCTCCAAGGAAGGAGACTCTATCACCCTCCGAGGGAGTGCATTCCATTGTCGAACAGCCCTTACTGTCAGGAAGTTCCTCCTAATGTTCAGGTGGAATCTCTTTTCCTGCAGCTTGCATCCATTGTTCCGGGTCCTGTTCTCTGGAGCAGCAGAAAACAAGCTTGCTCCCTCTTCAATATGACATCCCTTCAAATATTTAAACAGGGCGATCATATCACCTCTTAACCTTCTTTTCTCCAGGCTAAACATCCCAAGCTCCCTAAGTCGTTCCTCATAGGGCATGGTTTCCAGACCCTTCACCATTTTTGTCGCCCTCCTTTGGACACGCTCCAGTTTCTCAATGTCTTTTCTGAATTGTGGCGCCCAGAACTGGACACAATATTCTAGGTGGGGCCTGACCAGAGCAGAATACAGTGGCACTATTACTTCTCTTGATCTAGACACTATACTTCTATTGATGCAGCCTAAAATAGCATTGGCCTTTTTAGCTGCCGCATCACACTGTTCACTCATGTTCAACTTGTGGTCTACTTGGACTCCTAGATCCCTTTCACACGTAGTTTCATTCAGCCAGATGTCCCCCATCCTATATCTGTGCATTTCATTTTTCCACCCTAAGTGCAATACCTTACATTTCTCCGTGTTGAATTTCATTTTGTTAGCTTTGGCCCAGCTTTCTAGTCTATTCAGGTCATTTTGAATCTTGATCCTGTCCTCTGGGGTATTAGCTATTCCCCCTAATTTGGTATCATCTGCAAATTTGATAAGTATGCTCCCAATTCTGTCATCCAGGTCATTGATAAAGATGTTGAATAGCACTGGGCCCAGGACAGAGCCCAGAAAAACTACCTCTTGCCTGGCATCACTCTTTCACATGTCCTACTGAATCCAAGGCAACATGAGAGTAGGTTTTCAGCTGTGAATATTCTATGGTAATCACTAAGAAAGCACTACTCTACTGTTTTTAAAACCTCCACATTTAGAACCTATAAACCATTAATTATTACACAATGGAGATAAGAGGAAATGCTTATCACTCTAACATGTTGTAAAATTTTTCTCCTGTATGATTTTTAACATCTTTGCCTGATGAAGAAGCCAGTGGAGCTTTAAAAGCTTGCAACATGTATTTGCTGGTTGAGGGATTCTGGGAGCTGTAGTCCAGAGAGCAGTGTTTTCAAGCTCTAGTATAATACTCATGCCAGTTACCAGGCTTGGTGACACTCAGTGTGAGGGGAAGGTTGGCAATGGCAGCAGCCTGCCCTGCCCTACCCTCCTGCTGCTCCTCCTTTGTGGTTCATTGCTGGGCCAGTGACAAAGCAATGAGGGGCATGCTTGCTCTGCCACCACTGTAGGAGGAAGACCCGACTAGGATGTCACCCCTCCTGTGGGGGTGTAACCTGGTGTGGTTCACACACCTCACACCTGCCCAGTGACACCACCTGTTAGTAAAAAAATATTAATTTCTGTAAGACTGGATTGCATCTACTGCATGTCCTACTATATATACGTGTGTGTGTGTGTGTGTGTGTGTGTGTGTGTGTGTGTGTGTGTGTAGAAAAAGATTCTAGCATCAGAGTGCTCCAACCTCCAATGCAAATATTAAGCAGACAAATCCTGTTCTCAAATAACTACTGCATGAAGAATGACTCACCGTAAGAATCCCATGCCACAAGCCAACATCTTTCTTGAAATCTAACACATTCACAATCGTTTCAGCTGCATAAGGAAAACGAGGTTAGTGACTGAGTGTACAATACAGCCAGAAAAAGCTACATTTTAAGAAATAATTAAAATAAAGAACTGTTGATTTTAAAAAAATGCCAATAGAGGAACTACTGAACCATTTGAGATAAATCATTACTGACTGATTGCTCTTGGCTAGATTATCGCTTCCTTTTCCTTTCCCTCTTTGTTTTCACTTTCATTACATCTCATAATCAATGGTTCATTTGGAAACAGACTTGTCTTTAAAAAAAGATAGAAAATAAATCTGAAAGAAATAAAGACAACTCAAGCTATACAGTTGTCAGACGTCTCTGTAACGTACATGTCTCAGGGGCTTGTGTACTCTCTTAAATATGAATTAGCATTATAGCTCAGGGATTCTTTTATGGCTCAGACTTTAATCCAAAACAGAGGGGAAAAATATACTTATTTGCCCACCCACATCTGGGTAGTTCCAATCTATCTGCTTCCAACTCATGACCTTCGAAATCTGCAACCCACTTATCTGGATGCACCTGCTGTTTGAAAAGGGTTAGTGACTGGTGGTGCTATGTAGTGTGTCGAAGATGCACAAACCTCTGGAAAGTCCATTGTTCCAAAGACTATTTCTATGTTGGGAAGACTGGCTGAGAAAGAAGTGGAGCTGTTTCCCAGATTGAATGATACATGTTAGGCAGGGGAACTATCACTATACTACATATTAGTATTTAAAATATTTGTTTTAGGGAGGGAAACTTGCAGAAATACCTTCTGTGTATCCACATGCTTGTGTAAGAGCTTGACAATGGGTCAGCAGTGCAATTCTTGTCACAGTAACCCCGAGAACGCTTCCATCTTTACACGTTTTGTACTGTAAAATAAATGAATAAATATTGAAAACTCCTCATCAAGACCAAAACTAAAGGAATAATCAATTGAGAGAAGACAAAATGGTAGGGCAGGCATTCTCAGCCTCCAAATCCACCCCCACCCCCGTTTTTGTTTTTATTTACTAAAAATGACATAGGGAATTTTTCTTTACATGAGAAAGAATGCATGTCTGGGCTTCTCCAGATTGGTTTAAATAAATGTGTACTCTTGTAATATTGCTCCTTGGGTTTTGCCAGTGGTTGTTGACACCACCTCCTCCTGTCATTCTTTTGGGGGATTGCTTATAGCAATTTTTTCAATCTGCACTAGGGATTTCTGAATTATTAGTATTACTCCTCCTCCTCCTCATATAAATAAAAAAACTAGGTTGTGATTTGTTGAGATATCCCTAAGGACTGAAGGGCAAATACTCTCCACTTTAAAAAAATGTTTATAGAGTTACAGAGTTATAGTGCAAAAGCACCAATTTCACCAGTGCCCTGATAGGTTGTAATATAATAACTTGAGATGGAAAGGATACCTTTTTGTTTTAACATGTCTTAAAACTAAAAGGGCCACTGTGGCATAGTAGTTTGAGTATTGAACTACAACTCTGCAGACCAGGATTTTAATCCCCACTCAGTCATGAAACCCAGTGGGTGATCTTGGGTAAGTCACACTCTACCAGCCTCAGAACAAAGCAATGACAAACCTCCTCTGAACAAATTTTGCAAAGAAACCCCCATACTGGGTTCACTTTAAGGTCAGCATAAGCTGGAAATGACCTGAAGCCCCACAAACAAAAACCCACTTGAGCCGGGAATAAAATGTTGGCGATGGTGCTAGCAGTTGTCAGGAAATGGTCTGGGACAAGAGAAGCATCTCTTGAATACTAGATTTTTTTTAGAATCATAGAGTTGGGCCGTCCCATCCAACCCGCTGCCATGCAGGAACTCACAATCAAAGCATCCCTGACAGATGGCCATCCAGCCTCTGCTTAAAGACCTCTAAGAAAGGAGACTCCACCACACTCTGAGAGAGTGTGTTCCACTGTCAAACACCTCTTACTGTCAGGAAGTTCTTCCTAATGTTAAGGTGGAATCTCTTTTCCTGTAGCTTGTATCCATTGTTCCATGTTCTAGTCTCTGGAGCAGCAGAAAACAAGTTTGTTCCATCCTCAAAGTGACACCCCTTCAAATATTTAAACAGGGCTATCATATCATCTCTTAACCAAACGTGGTAACTACATCAAACTAATGTCACAGCCTCCCAACACATTTGCTCCATCTGGAGCAGCCCTCTGTGTAAGAAAAAGAGCATAGCTGTTTACTGTTATATGCCAGTAATGTGACTCAGGCAGGGGAGTGAATGGTTAATGGACATATTAAGGGCAGAGCTCTGCTTGAGTCCCTGTTGACTCTGGGAAACAGCAGGTAAGAGGGACCTTCATTTACATCTTAGCTAATGTAGAGCTTGGAAAAGTGGCCATGCTGCCTTGGGGATTCTGGGAGTTGTAGACCAAAGAAAGTAACATTTCCAAGCTCTGTGAAGTAGTAATTCAGCACACAAAGCCATTGTTTCTGCTCTTCTAACATTAACCAGTATCTCCATTAAAAATTAACACTCAACCAAAGCCATATATTATTCAACCACCGGGCTTTCAGGTTTTCTTTGCTAGCGGCCTGCTTCTGCATCCACATATTCTGCCAATTCTCTGCCCTCCATTATCCCTTACTCCCTAAAGATCCAGAGAAAGCTATTAAAAAAACAACAACCTGGTATCAATACTTTATCAGGTCTGAACTGGCTTTGATGGTAGAAATGAGTCTGAGTGCTGAATTGATCAGTCCTGCTCCCTGGGGCTTTCCAGTCTGAAATACTAGTAATACAGAAACCTGAATTCAACCAACCAGGCCATACCATTTGTTCTGCTACACTCTGACTAATATTGGTTCTCTCAGATAGAATTCTTTCTCCCCACATCCTACTGTTTGTGTTAAACTGAAAATACTACACATTGAACCTATGACCATCCACATGCAGAGCATGCCATTTTACTATAATCTTGAAACAATTACTTTTTGGACTACAACTCCCAGAAACAAAATCCCATCATCTTCTCAGTCCCATGTTTGGATAAGGGTTATACAGCAACAGGCCATGCTTTCTACACAAAGGGCTCCAGCTTCAGACCCTGGCATTTCCAGGTAGGGCTCAGAAAGCCTCCTGTATGAAATCCTAATGAGCTGCCACAAAGTTACTGTATACACTATTCAGTTGGATGGACCATCAGTCTCTCAGTATAAGTACAAGGCAGGCTCACTATGTTCCTAAAGATACTCGGAATGATTTGAAGTCGAAGGCTTTTATGGCCGGCATCCATGGGTTTTTTGGCCTATGTGGCCAAGTTCTAGAAGAGTTTCTTCCTGACGTTTCGCCAGCATCTGTGGCTGGCATCTGTCAGAAAGAAACTCTTCTAGAACATGGCCACATAGCTTGAAAAACCCACAAAAAACTCAGAACAATTCTTTAAAGACAAATGTTTTGGCAGTCTGACTTATGATGGCATTGTGCACTTCCAGGGAAAAGTAAGATGCAGATGGCCCCCAATGGATCACATCCTCTCTTTTCCTCTTTGTCCATCTCCATTTTTCTCTTTTCACTGTTCCAATCTCATTCCTTTGCTTTCCTCTAAACTCTTCCCTCTCTCTTCTTTTCTTTGTCCTCTTTCCAGCTCTTCAGCTACTTTCCCTCTCTTCCATCACTCCCCCATTTATTTTCTTCCATTCCAGTTCTCTTTTCTTCTCTCTGCCTCATTCACACACCCCAACCATTTTTTCCTGCTTTCCTCTGAACTCCTGCCTTGTTTTTCTCTATTAATTCCTTTAGCTACAGAAGGCTACTACTGCCTTTTCCTCACCCCAGTCCTGCTTACTCATATAAAGCAAGTGGGGGAGCCTCTGTCTAGAGGTGGTAATGGAGAAGCTGGACTGGACACAGGTGGCCCAGAGGAAGCAGCAATCTACTTTGTGAGGTGGTATAGCTGGAGACGGTGTGGGAGTGTAGGCCTGGATCTGGGGATAGAGCAGGTAGCATAAGAAGGCTTTTTTGGCTTGCAACCTAGAGCACTGTCCCACCCAATCTATTGGTAGCCACATTATTGTTTTAGACAAGGGATACATCTGTAAGCGGTCAGGATGTAACATTAGCATCCCAAGAGTTTTTGAAGGTATGAACCCACCACCACATCTCCCCTGCAAAAGATTTGCCCTAAAAGCTTAAAAATCCGAAAATGGCCTTCTACATAAGCATGTTCAAAACTATCATTAATTATATCAGCTGCAGTCAGATATTATTTCTTTCATTCCTCCATACTAAGGAAAACACAGGCAGCAGCTGTTCCAAATTCTTCCGATACTGTACTCAATGGATGGGAGGTTGAATATCTGAAGGCAGCCATCTTATGCATAAGATGGCATTTAAAGAAGCAATGACACTCTTAACATAGGAAACATTTTAACCCAGAGAGAAGATAACATACAAGTGCACATATACCTGCATGTATATAGTACACACAAGCACACACACATAGTGAATTCACCTCAATATAAGCTGTGTCATTGTTTGCATCTTTGATATGTGGGAACCAGTCTCGGGGAGGTTTTGAAAGATGTTTGGACTCTGTGACAAACCACAGCAGTTTCGGCCAGCCTTGAAAAGAAGACATAAAGTCATAGTCATTTCTTTATTTTCTACCACCTCTCAAAAAAGCAGCAATTAGGCAGCAATAATTAGACAGTGGTTCTTAACTTGGAATATATATAACCTTTAGGGGGTCTGTGGATGTACTTCAGAAGGTTTGTGAACGTAAATACTATCTCCCCTCCCCCCCACTTTGATTGGTTACTCTAGGTTACTTTGATTTTTATTCTACTACAGTAAATTTTAAGGTACAAATTTAGGCTGGAATCCTGTTAGTGAATGATGATGTTTCAAACTAACGTACACCATCATAACTTATTTGGTTATTGCAGAGGCCAGAATTCGGTTCTGACCGTGTTAAAAAAAAAATCCCCGCATGCACCTTTTTAGTGTGACAGCCACCCCCAAAATAACCACGGCAGTAGAGACCAGGGGGCGCAGTCAAGACACATCAGTTATTTTCCTTTAGCTGAATACACAGTGGTCATATCATCCATAAGGACCTTCCTAGGATTTAGCATCCCTGCATAGCTTGAACAGTATTTTTGGGTCCTCATATTTTTTATATCTCATATCTGGAGATAGCATGTTTTTGAGATGTTTCAGGTAAACATCCAGGTAAACAAAACCATCAAATTTAAAGTGCTCTTTCCTTCCTTTTAGTAATCTACATTTCCTCTCCAAACCTGAGACAAAAGATCTCTTTGCATCCAGATATGTAAAACAATCTCTCTATGCTATTTCTTGTGTCCCCAGCCAAATTTTCCCATCCATCCATCTCAGGGATATCCCAACGCAATCACTGTTTTTCTTAAAGCCATCATCCAATTCAGAATCCCATTGTTGATTCGTGGGACAAGTCATTCAGCCTTTGTTACCTGGCCAGATAGCCCATCATCTAGGACTAGTTTGGAGGTATAAATATGGTTTCAAATCCTAATGTCTGCCCATGCAGCCCATTCTGCCTACAGGTCTGCACTCTGTATGGTCTGTGTCATCCTTGGACCTCCCAGTCTGAGACTCTCCAGCTCCCATGGTCTTCTCCTCACAGATAATTGTAACAGTCATAAAGTGGCACACAGTTGCAACCT
Organism: Sceloporus undulatus; assembly: GCF_019175285.1. Taxonomy (NCBI): domain Eukaryota; kingdom Metazoa; phylum Chordata; class Lepidosauria; order Squamata; family Phrynosomatidae; genus Sceloporus; species Sceloporus undulatus. The sequence continues at coordinate 14,108,258 of NC_056527.1, forward strand.
CCCCTCACCCCCCCCAAGCCAGCTACCTGTGGATTAGCACAGTTTTCTCAATTTCCTTGCAATGTACACGAAAACATAGAACAAGCCTACCTTTAAACTGTGGTATTTCCCCAGTGGGGCTCTTAGGCAGTCCTTTATGGCACGCATCACTAGTCAAGGCCACAGTAACACCACAGCTGCCAAGCAAGAAGCCTATCTGTTGGCTTCCTGCATCCTGGTTGAAGACAAAGCAAGAGAGGATCCATGAAAAATAAATCGCTGCATGAACAGTAACGAAAAGACCATTTCAACAAGATAGCTATGCAAAAGGCATTGGCTTTGCTCAGCCAACCAACTGCTTTTTAAGAAATCTGTTCTCATAATATGAGCTGGGTACCTCAGAGTTTTTTAGACAGAAGCCAAGAATATCACATCCTGAGAATAACAACTTGTTATATTATATTATATTAAAATTAAAGAGAAATCCTTGAAGATCCCAGTAATTTTTCTACTATAGCTAAGGCTTGAAGAGCTGTGGGCAATCTGGGTTGAGCTCACAGGTGTCTGTGGCAGGGAAAAGAAGAGATGTAATACTGCCCAGGCTTAAGGAGGAGATTTAGGATTCAGGTGTAAGCCAATTTGATTTATCCTTGTGTAGCAACTAGACAAATTTACTCCATCTCCCGTTATGCTAGAACTTGGAATCATAAAATCTGTAGTAGTTACCACGGGCAAAAGAAAGCACAACATAATAGTTAATACATGGAATTCATAGCTGTAGGATGTGATGACCTTGACAACTTTTTAAAAGAAAAACATAACTAAACAGACAGTTAAAATGAATTCATTCCTGCAATTACAGACTATCAAGCTCAAAGAACTGCCGTTGAAAACCAAAGGGCAAGCAAACAATAGTGGAAGTTATCTTTGGACTTTCAGGAGACATCTGGATAGTCATTCTTGGAAACAGACTGTCAAGACATGTGAAATCTTGGCCACATTCAGCATAATTTCTGTGTAAATCAGAGGAGGGGAAATTTCTGCCTACAGGCTGAATTTACCCTGGAAATGCTCCCCAACTGGCCCACCATTGATGGCCAGTGGCTTTCTTATCAGAGGAGCAATAAATCCACTTCAGGCTTGAAAGGAGATATACAAGGTGTTGAATCTATTTTGGTGACAGAGTTTGGCACCTTGGATAGTTCCTTTACAGACCAAACTAAAACTCCACCTTTGACATGCAAAATTCATCCTGCTGCTAGAATTTGGATTTTTCCAAAAGATTTGGAGTGACAGTCTGATTTTTGGTGACCATGAGTTAAAATAAACAACTCTAATCACTTTTCTGTGATTTACATTTCCTTCCTCTTCTTCCCTTTCTCATACAAACTAAAAATACTTTCTACATCAGGGAACAAAACTAGTTAGAAAAGCAAAGACGCTATCTCAGTTTTAGGCTTTCATGTTTCAGTGTGCAAGGCCATCCATGTTGTTTTACAAAGCACCTCTAATATCCATATGAAGCCCCTTGATATGCTGCACACATCTCTTCAAAACTTACTAGTCAACACCTTGCATTGTACATACATTTTTAAAAAGTTATTTAAGTAGAAAAGGAATTCAAAACAAAACAGAGAATTTTGTAGACAGCATTAAATATTACAATGTTTTTATTACAAAACAAAGAAATTATGCAAAGGAGAACTGCAGGAAACCAGATGAGATAAATTTAGTGTCTATCAACGTAGGTAATACTTTTACAGACAGATCTGATTTCCACAGCATATTCAAGTGTTTTTGCTTTTCACATATAGTTACATTTGTTAAAAAGTTATCCGGCTCAGATAAAAAGACATGCATCACTTCCCCACTTTATTGCACCAGCTTTCCTACATCCAATTTCAGAAAATGTTTTACTATGTTGATGAGTGTGTGTATACTGAGTTTTGAATGACATGGTGGGATGAGAAACTAGTATATGACAGACTTGTATAACCTTTTCAAAGTTCAGACATTCAGCAAGTTTTTGCATTTTCTGTTTGTTATAGTAATTATTAGATATTGATTTCCAGTTTGGACATACTTTTGCAAGAAAAGTCTTCAGAAATGAGCTCTCATTTGGTTTGGCTTCTATGAAAATCCAGACAGAAGGAGGAGTCCCCTTTTTAAGATAAATAGAAAGAGACAAGAGGATGAAATCACGCCAGTTTGGGGAAAAACGGTGCATGCTGTGCTGTCAAGTAGCCCAAGGAGTATCTGCATTAGCCAGGGCCTGGAAAATCTACAAATTTTAAAAGGCATTAACACATGGCAGCAGATATGCTAAAATGCATTCTACATTAGGTTGGGATTAGCTTCTTTCCTTCACCAGTTCCTGAAAAGAAAAACTATTTTCTTCTTTCTTCTTACTAAACCTAGCTTCTAATGTCATTATTTACCAGTCATGTCAGTGGTTGCTTAGACCAAAGTAAATCATTCTGATTTTAAAGAGCAGCATTATCACCGTGATTTGCTTACCTATCAAGAGCCTTCCCTTGACTTATCCTCAAGGCAAATATATATATATATACACACACATATACGTATATATATAAATTTATGTTCACCACCATCAAGTCAATTTCAGAGCAGGGGCTTTAAATGATTTTCAAACCCAGCTTTTCTTGCTTGGGCTTGCCAATGAGCAAGTATAGTTCAGCCTATACTAGATGTTGTCTGCATGGGCCAGGATACTTCCAAAAAAGCTGATCCAACATCCTATCGTTACCTGGGGCCCTCCATTGCAATGCCAGGTGGCTGTTTGCATGGGTATCCTGCTGTGAGTGGCTCACAATGAAGCCAGACTGAGGAGTCTAGCATCTATTACATGGCTGGGCATCTTGCTCTGACCAGAGAGTGAGTGACTTACTGCAACATTTTAAAAAGCAGTCCAACATTGCAAAGAGGGTCCTGGGTCTTCCAAGATGATCTGGAGCAACTAGATTTTTTTTAAAATTACTCTGTTTTAAGATATCCTGGGTTTGGTGCTGAGCAGGCTGGACATTGTCATCTAGATTCCCCACCAAGGATGGGGCATTTTATTTGGCCCATACAGACAGGGCCTCAGTTACAAAGCCCAGATGGGTCTCCGAAGTCTGTAGCTATCAGGTAAGAAGAGCAATGTTCCAAGCAGGGTAGGCAATCTTTTTGAGCCGGGGGCCGGGTTGCTGTCCCTCAGACAACTGGGGGGGGGGGGGAAGCCAAAAAATTAATAATTAAATAATTTAAAAATTAAAATATATAAATAAACCAGGACAATGTAGGACAACTTCAAATGGTGGACACTTTTTTTAAAAAAATGGGAGGACACGCAAAAAAAATTTGCTGATTTTTTAAAAAATGTTAATAAAAGCATGTTTCTGAGGCTTTCTAAGACAATTGCCCCCCAAAGGCCCCAGCGGCAATCAGCGGCAGGCTGGGCTGGGGCCGGTCCCATGGCCTCGCCGGGCCGCATCCGGCCCGCAGGCCGCAGGTTGCCTACCCCTGTTCCAAAGGATGTAAGGCAAGCTCTCTCTTTTTGGAACTTGACACAGAAATGGTGGAAAGGCAGAAAGGAGAAAGTGTGTGTGTGTGTGTGTGTGTGTGTGTGTGTGTGTAAAACTGCTTACCAGCCAAGCATATCTCAAATGACATCATCCTTAGGGGCACTGTAAAACACACAGTACTATGTCCTGTGCTTTTCTCCATAATGCAAAAGAAACAACTTTACTAGAAAGCATTTGAAGAACACAGAGCACTGTGCAATCATTTAGGGCCTCACAAGTAGAGTGAGCTCCCAGTATCCACTGGGGTTTGTTTCCATGGCCCCACATGGATATGTAAACTCACTGATGTTCAAATCCCATTGCATACAGTGGCATAATAAAATGGCATCCTTTATATAAAAAGGCAAAATCAAGTTTTGTTTTGTTTTGCCTCTCTCTCTCTCTGAATATTTTCAAACTTTGATTGGTTGAATTTGTGGATGCAAAGGGCCGACTGTAATTTTAAATGGACCTGAAGTTTCCTTTCCTTGAAATGTCACTCACAAAATCCTCTTTCAGCAATGCAGTCTATATGGTTGTAAGCAGACAGATCTCTATTTTAAGACCCCCTTGGAAAAGCGCTTTACTTGTGGCATTGTTTATATTGAAAAAATTCAGTTTACAAACACTGACAGCCATTCTGGTCATGGCCAGGTTTAACTACAAAAAAGGCAAAGTGACCTTTCCACAGAGGTATGTCCTCTCCCACCAGTTTGTCAAGAGTTATCCTGATTCATGCAGGGCTTGAGGCACATTCAGTAGGAGAATACACAACTATTTGGGGGGTGGGAGAGAGGGATGACTTCTTTGAAAACCAACAAGTCCTGTCAATTTTGCTGTGCTAACCACATTTAGAAACGTTGGGGAGAAAACAGAAAGGGAGGAAGACCAGATATCCTGAATACAAATTGGTAAGATTTGTTATCCTAAAACCTGGTAGTACCGCCCTTTTAAAAACCTTAAAATCCTTCCAAAGCATTACAGAAAATTAATTATTACTAGAGGGTACACTGAAAGTATTATTTTATGTGTGCATATCCACTCAAATGAATACCTGCCCAAACTATTCATTAAAATGAAGTAATGGAAAATATTTGCTTTCTATTTAGATGGCACAGGTAGTTCAGGAGCTCTGCATCGAAGGTATTTAGGGGCTGTTGGTCTGCACAAAATGCATACATAAACTAGACAGAAATGACAGGTATTTCCTTATACTGCCTTCCTAGGGATTTTTCATCCTCAGAAAAGGGACAGATTCGATAGGCAAGGTCATAGGATGACTGGCAAAGTTCTTTGGTTTCTGCACCTTTGCAACAAAAAAAAAATAAAAGCAACCAAAAAGAGATGCAATAGTACCGAGTAGCACAATTAGTTACCTTATCATAACCAAGTAACTTTTTAAACAAAGTAATAAGCAACTGCGGTAGAGCTAATTGATGCCCCTGCAAAGAACATTATTTTGAAATTGAACAAGAAATTCACTAAGGCGTAAGAGGGGACATAGGAAAGGAGGTAAGGACAAAGTGGAGGACCAAGGAAGGAAAGACGAACTTTTAGAAGTGTTTAGAAAGGGGAAGAGATAAGGAAGGAAGAGATAAGCAGGAGGAAGGAAGGAGGGGGATTAGATAAGGAACAGTATGGGAACCAGAAACTGCAAGAAATAAAGACATGGCAAAAAGGTGAGAAACCAGGAAGAGAAGGCAAAATTTGCAATTGACAGCCAAATCAACTACCATGTATAGGTGGATACAATTCTCAACATGTTTGCAGGGAGAGGGAGCAAGAGTGGAAAGGGAACCAAAGCTTCATACAACTGGTAAGAAAGATATATATGCTAAAGGATACTATGGTTCCAAGTTAGTCATTTTTGATCTCTGGAGATCTCATAAGGTTTTTATTACAGTTTCTGGTTGTTATTACGTTATGTTACAGCATTAAAAGAGGTCTGAACTGTTATTTTGCCCAATACAACACCACTACACAACCAAGTCCTGCACAATGGCCAGGACAAATCTTAGATTTGGATTCTAAGAACAACATTCCTCAATGTTATGCCCTTGAGATTTATAGACGTTGATTTCCAGTACCCCTGCCCAGGGCTGATAGAAGTTGAAATACAAAACATGAGAAGGATGCCAAATTTGGGAAGGCTAAGAAAGTAGCCTCCAGATAGTTAAGCTCACAGGAGGTTTTTGCATGCTTTACTTCATTCCCACCAAGCCATTTAAATATAATTTTTCTACTGAAGCTTTTCACCCCTATATTTACAGTATTTCATGAGCCCAACAGTTACCTAAATATATTTGATCTGCAACTTTATTTCTCATAAACTGCAACAATCCAAGATGTGCGTAGCATCCGCTGACACAATAAATGCTACATGAAGATCAAACGACAGGAAATATATTGTCCATTACCATGACAATGCACAAATATAGCTTCCAGCCAATGTAAGATAGAAATTGCATACTGAAACTAATTAAGTAGAACTCTTTTTGGGATGGTCCATGAAGTGCAATTTTACTTTACTGGTTGCACTCCATTTCCTACTGTATACAAACAAATGCAGGCAATAAGCACACACTGACAAGACAACAAACCCTTATTCGTCATGAAGACCACAAATCTAGGTAACTGCTGTAATGTTTTTCTCTAACACAACACACAATCTCCTCAAATTATCTTTTCACTTTTGTGACAGCATGATATTTATTTCTAAAAACAGTATTGGCAAGATTCAAGCCAACTGTCTAAATCTTCCAGTTAACTTCACAAACATTTCAACAGACCAAGGTAGAATAAGACACACAATTATTTTGGCATATTTCGTCTGCAGATGTCTTTTCAGATGTATACAAAAACGAACTGTATGAAATTCTTATGGGCAAGTGCACAAATACTGAACAAAGCACCCATACATTATTAGGGGTGGAGGACGGAGAGAAGGGAGAAATTTGGAATGTGCTGCTTCACCCATCATTTTTATCCATGCTTAAAAGAAACATCTTTGTTGAAGTATATCTTCTCCACAGTGCTATATTATCCTGATCACAAAGCCATATTAAATTTAGCAAACACAAATACACATATGAAAAAAACCAGTTTCTGTCACAGTCATGTAAACCTATACTATACAGAAGCAAAAGTGCTCCCAGAAAACCTGAAGCTTCCATAAAATGGTCTCTCTCAGCAAAGTAAGTTAGCTTAGCCAAGACTGATTTACCTCTGTTCCATCTTCTCTCTCTCTGTCTCCTTAGTAACTTTGCTACAGAGTCATGCACTGCCCAATTTCCCTCCTACCCCACATCAATGCACGAAAAACAGAAATGTGCTACAGAAATGATGTTCTCTCCTTTTCTTGTTAACTCTGCAGAGTTTATGATTCAAGACTGGTCACTGCAATTACAATATAGTCAGTGCAATAAGGATATATTAGTAAGAAAAGAGCTTGAATATAAAAATGGTGCTCAATTATTATGATATGAGACAATGTCTGGAACACATCCTGAAGCAATAATCAGCAACAAAACTCAATTGTTTCCCCCAAATATATATATTATATAGTTTAAAAAATGGCTTTTAGTAACCATTCCACTCTCAAACAATGTTGAAACAAAATGAACACCACAGAGAACTTCCTTTCTTAGCTGATCCCAAAGAACACTGCTATTTCTATCTACAATCAGGGTTGTCTTTGGAGATTTTTTCCAAGAATATAAGTAACTTGTTGAAACCCAACTCTGATATATTGATGATTCAGGATATACTGAACACCTTAGATTTATCAGTACTATTTTATACCCTCTGGGGTGGCTCTTTCAAGTTCCCATAAACATAGGCCTAAATCCAATTGTCTGGCCCAGCTAGAGTACACCCCATTACATCAATGAACACTCAGGTAAATCAATACTTGTGTAAATTCCATTAATTCTGGGAGAAAACTCTTGTTGGAACTAATAATTGGATTCAGGCTGTAATGTGCTATTTAAGCACTGGAAAGGTTTCAGTGATTACTTAAGAGATTCCCCAAGATTGCAACGATCTTTACTTTTTCTGAAGAACTAAGGTGGCCATTGTAAGCACTGCTGACATAGCAAATTGCTCAGAGATTTAAGAGCAAAATAATAACTTAAGTTTTCCAGAATCCTAGAATTGTAGACTTAGCAGTGTCTGAACAATTCTCAATAAATTCAAGCCAAACCCCATACTGCGTAGCAGACAAATTTTAGCTACCTCCCTAGGTGTTCCAAGCTTAATGTAAGAAAAGAATTGTCATTATTGGGCCTTTACATAGTTCTGTGTGCAAGTGGTGCTGCCATTTCTCTGGGTAAACAGTCTGGACACAGAACACAAAAATTCAAATTGTGAGACTTGAGGGACAGCTCCTACCACTACCAATCAAATGGCATCATTCAGCCAAACTACCTTTTTTTCCTCAGTAGATTATTTTGTGAGAAGGGGAAAAAAGTTGGAAGAAGCAGGGTTACAACTTCAGCTGCCCACCTCATAAAATTCTGTGAGTGAAGCAAAGCAATTATACTGTTCATTAAAAGCTTCATCTAGAAGTACTCTCTCTGAGTGGTGCCCTTAACATGTGCATTGCTCTTGAGCTATTGTTGCATATACAGCTTGCAGACAGTTCTCAAACAAAATCAGACATGAAGTACAGATGAGTCTCAGTGAAGCTAAAATGGATTAACCAGAGCATGTATATAAAGGCAATCTTCTATTTAAAAAAAAAAGTTATGTAAGAATTCCTAAGCACATTGCATTTCATCTCCACATGCGTGACCCACTCAGGTGGTCATATCCTCTGACAATTTGTTCTGAGAGCAAGTGGAACAAATACAACAAGAAAACATTTTTCTCTTACCTTTCTGGTAAGTGGCACTTCAATAGGAACAGGGACAACTTCTGCAAGTAAGCAGCCATAAAATGCTACCATAAAAGCAGCAGGGTCATTGTTGGGGAATACTAGTGCTACCTATAAAACAACATGGGAAAATAATTAAGCACAGTATCAAAGCGTATTTTCCTACCTTTGACTAATGCACAAGAAATACCGTATTTAGTGTCTATCAAATAGAATTATTTCACATTGGTATGTTAGATTTTTAGAGAAAGTAAGCCATACTGGAGAAACCAATATCAGAAACAGGAAGCAATGAGATTTCATAAAATCAAGCTGCATCTAAAAGGAAGTGTTGTACCTTTGACTTGGTTATGCAAGATATACCTTTGGAGTCAACTTCCCTAGTAGGCTTTCAGCTGGTTAAAGCCTGAAGATGACAGGCTCCTATGGCAGTGGGGTAGTGAATCTGTTCTGTGTTTTAGTACAAACTTTAAAAGAGCTGAACCATATCCTCAAAAGAGTTATGGCAACATGGATAGCTCTTTTGAAATTCAGATTTGCCCAAAAACATAAGAACTGCCAGCTTCTGCTTTTCAAACGTTAATTATTAATAAATGAAAATAGAAATAAAAGATATACACATCCACATGTCAACACTACTTCCTCTAATGCAAATGATAGCAGCATATATCCAATTTTAAAACTTAAGCTAACTGTAACCTACACAGTTTAAACTATTAATACTTTAAAGTACTGTGTTTTTAATTACCTACTAAAGGTCACATGGATAAACTGTTTAGTCACAGCCTGCCTACAATTACAAGAGGAGTCTCTTGGGTGTATGGGATTCTGAGTGTGTGTGTGTGTGTGTGTGCGCGCACGCGCGTGCGCACGTGCAGAACTATGCGTCTATATCAGGCTCATGTAAAAGAACAAACAGGAAGATTAAGTGTGTTTTCCCAATTATGATTCTGTTTTACCTTATAGCCTTCACCCTATTTAAAAAAACAGAAACCTATTCTTCAGTTGCTTAGGACCTGTGTTATCAATTAACCCTCCCTTTTCTGTATGCCATTTCACCCCAATATTTTTTGAAGTATATTTACCTAAGGGCATACATAAAGGGGAACAGAGCATTGTAGCATTGCCTCAGTCATATGAATAATACTGGTCCATCTAGTACTGTCACTTCTCACTGGTAGCTGCTCTCCAGAGTTTCAGACAGGAATCTTTCCTAGCCTTAACTTGAGATCTCTTGTACAGTATTCCCTGACGGTTTCCCACCCAAGAACTATCCAGTTGCAATCTTGCTCACCTTCCAAAACCCAAAAGGGAAGCATTAGCGGTAGGTAGCATGGAAGATTCACTTCTTGGAATGCTTACAACTATATATTTCTTCTAGAACTGTATTTCTTCATTTTTGGTGTCCACCTACTTTAGTACATTTCTTTTCATACAATCCCAGATTAACTCAACAAGTTTTCCAGGTGTTTCAAATTGAGATAAGACCTTGTGAAAAAAGGCTCTCAAAATGGTTTCTCAAGATTCTGGTATTCCATTCTCAGGGGCCTTTTTACAAAGCTTGTGCCCTTTCCTATGTTCTTCAATGCCATCCTTTTGGAGGCCTTCTTCCCAGTGGGATGGTCTTGTAATTTGGATGCTTGTGTCACCCACTACATATGGAAAGCCACATATGGAGATACCTATGTGGGCTACCCTGAATAGTATAATTTATTACTTTTAAAAATGGAAGGGAGACAAAAGAGATAGTGGAAATTAATTATGTATGTTGGGGGCAAATTCACTTTTTGAAAACCTATATTACAAGAGGATTTATCTCCACTGAAGAACTTGAGTCTCTTTAAATGTTTGGGAATATAGCTGCATGCCATAACCTGTCTTTCACTCTCAAGATACAGTGAAGTAACAATTCCAAACATAATTTCAAGGAGAAGATTCACTGCTATATGCAGTAATTTAAGGGAAAGCAAAGGCAGGCAGGATGGGTAGAGAAGAAACCTCAAGGTGTGCTGTCACATCCTAGCTTCTCTTGACTTATTTACTCCATAAACAGTTTCAGCCCACTATGACTATGACTTAGAGACTTAAACACAGTCATAAATCAAGATGAAAGATTCTGGAGACTTGTCTTGGCTAAATGCCAAAGGAGACAATGATTTAAATTCAACATCTGTCCACAGTCTCTTTAGTTTAATTCTTCAGGATTACTTATGAAAACACAAATATGTCTTTTCTGGAGGGCTTGAACTGACATCGCCCAGTCCATGTGGGAAGCATTCTGAAGCTAAACAGCTTTGAAAGAGGGGAAGAAAATTTCCATAGCAGTAGCATAGTGGTTAAGGGACTATTGAGGGGAGGGCATTAGAAGACTCTACAGAACTCAGTTTAATTTCCCCCCACTTTCATTTACTCAGGATGGCTCATTTTGCACATGCCTGAGATCCATCGTGAACAGCTTGGTACTACCACCTGTGTGCCAACTTTGTTCAATGAAAGCATTTAGAGAATCCACACTCAGCCAGACAAGGCTTCTGTTAAGCTGGGAGACAGAGATGCTAATCAGATAAAAATTTAGTATATTGTTTTTAGTCCTTTCTTTGGATTTATGCTGTGCTGTTGTTGCTACTGTCCTATTTAGCTTGCTGTTTATCTCAAACTTTCAGAAAAGATGGACTTTAAAATTATGCACATTTTGTAACACAGTGTACAATTTTTCCCCATTAACTAAGACATTTATGTCCAGAGTTATGAGTATTCTTATGCAAATTTGCACAGAAACAACAGCTGTGTGAAAACATGAATGTCTTATAAGCTGGACGTAAGATCTGACTGATTCCAAAGGAACATATTTGCATATTTGGCACTAGGCGTGGCAAGACAGTAACCTAAAGCACTGGAAAAACCCAGCTACCAGCACCACAGTCATAGAGAAAAAAATGTTTCTCAAGGCCATTTCTCCACAGCATTTCTACTTTGAATTTCGACTCAAAAGTACAGTTTTCTCACCTAGTAGTACACAGAAGACTGATGAAAGTGAGAGGAGGGAGAGAGTACAAATCAGCTACGAGATTTTAATTATTGGTGCAAATTTAGTACTGGGATGGGAAAAGGCTGTTTGTGGACAGAAGCACGAAAAGAAAGAGGAATTGCAACCAGTGGTGGAGATAAACAAGGAAGGCATACAGCGTAAGCAAGCAATCTAGATGTGGACAACAGAAAATGGATGATGAAAGGAAGCAGGGGTTGCTAAGTGAGTAGTGGGGATGAAGCACGAAAAGGTCAAATGGGCAATGAAGCTGCAAGAAGGAGAAGATCCCTATCCCTGCATCTTGATGTATTATCATTTTGCTTTTTCACGACATCTGTGTGCTCGGTATTGATTTTGTGTACAGTGTTTTATTTTAACATGTTTATTTTATGGACATTGCATAAGCCATCGCAGACTTTTGCTACATGTAAACACAATGGGTAACAATATATAAAAAGTGTGCTCACATTACATTGTGAAAAATCAAGAAAAATATAAATATTATGATTTTTCCATTCCTTAATTATACAGTTGGCCCTCCACATTTGCAGATTTGACTACAGTATCTGCAGATTTGATTAATATGTTCTCTCTAGGAATCTCTAGGTCCTCCAGTGCAATTCTGCTGGAAGGTGACCATAGATTTGCTCTGGAGGACCTAGAGATTACTGGTGAAAACTACAGAAAACATTTCTGTAGTCACTTGTAGGTCCTCCAGAATGATTCCATGGCCAATTTCTGACAGCTGTTGGCCACAGAGTTGCGCCAGAGGACCCAGAGATTCCTAGAGAGGTATTCTCTCAGGTTAAAAAAGGATATTTTTTTAATTTGGGTTTTTGCACATTCAGAGGGGTTCTGTGCCCCTAAACCCAGATAATGTTTTAAATTATCATCACAGACAAATTTGTTACAGACAGTTGGCACAGTTAGGTAATTTTAGGCTCTGGACATCATGGGCCAATGGGAGTTTCCTGTCTAGAAGATAATGCATATTGCTTCATACAGTTCAAAGCATGGCAAGGTAGCTCTGAATGGGGCCCTAGATCTCATCTCCCATTCTGCTGCATGGGCTCTAGACCTCTGTCCCAATGAGGCACATTGATGCAGCAAAGAAACAGAAGTTTCATAGTCTATGGAAAGCTTTTATGAATTTAAAAACATAAGATAAGAGCTATGCTGGATCAGGCTAAAGGTGTATTTAGCCCAACATTGTTCTCATATAGTAATTAATCAGCTGCCCATGAGAAACCCACCAGATGGGTCCCTGAATGCAACTGTACCCTCTGGCTCTCACATTACAGCAAGTCATACGCCAAAGCATACTGCCACTGATATCAAATATGACACTCAGCCATCATGGGTAGTGGCTAGTGATGATGGAGAAAGGCAGGGTATAAATTCAATAAATGAGTGAGTGAATGAATGAATGAATGAATTTATCCAATTTCATTTTAAAGCCATTCTAGTTGGCAGCCATTGTTATACCTTGCAGCAATCAGTTTTACATTTTAAGTATATGCTTAACAGAAACTCCTGGTGAACATTTTGAAGAGAAATATTGGTGGAGAGCTTTCACTTCGGGCTGAAATAGCAATAGCAAAAGCAAGTACAATTCTATACCGCTTATCAGTGAACTAGCACACCCTAAGTGGTTTAACAATCTGTAAGCCAGTTGCCCACAACAAGCTGGGTGCTCATTTTACCAACCTACGAAAGTATAAAAGAAAATCTGAGAAACTGTTTTTACTCAAAGACAAGGGACAAGAGTTTCCCAACCCTGAAAGATGTTCTCATAGGTTCTGTGGCTGGACTATATCTCATCTCATTACTGTTGGACTGAAATGGTATAAGGAGGAAGAACTTTTTAAAGTTCTACACACACAAACATCTTAACTCAAAAACACTTTCTTGTAACCCCTCAAAACTGTTATGATCTTATGTCAACTATCCCTATTTTCAGTTAAAAAACAAGTTATACTGAACATTTTATTAATTAGCTGGCAATACTTATGGGTTCAAAAGTAGTCTCTTCAAACAAGGGCCTGATTGTTTCTTAGGTCTCTCAGAACACAGAAGGAGGACACATACTCTTTATCAAAATTAATTTCATCCACATGACGTACACTCCAATGTTTAGTATATAAAGAGGATATTGTGATACCAAGTACAATTTTTAAAAACAGAAAAATACAATGTTATCAAAAATAGATCACTACTGTTAAATCTCTGGTTTGCTTTAAAAAATAATAATATGTATTATGAGGAAAGCAGAGTTGTATTTAGTGATATGGCAATAAAACATTTTCTTTGCTTCTTCTTCTTTCAAATGTATTCCAAATAAACATATGGATTCTTTAAATTTCAAATGACATACCACAAAGGCCCACAATGAAAGCAAAGGTACTTACTCTGTCTCCTGGTCGCACCATGGGTTCTTGCTTTGTGCCCAATTTATGAAGTATGTTGTAAGCTACTTTCATACTGCGGGTCCAGAGTTTGCCTGTATGCAAAACAATTGTGTAAACATTATCAATCAAACAAATTATATTGTTTTAAGCCAAAGTGATTCAAAATACAACTCATTCTCACCATACACATCAAAAGGCTTTGCTATGCCCAAAAAGAGAAAATTGAAACCCCAAATTCGAGAAATTTTGTGCCCCAAAAAAGAGAAATGTGGGACCAAATGTCTAGTTACAATGGAATTAGATAGATCTATGGAGTCTACATGTGAAAACTAATACAGAGGTAAGTGTACTAGCTTTCATAGACTCAGATTTGTTGTTCTAATTTCATATCCCTTTACTTTCAAATCTAGGCAGTTTATAGGACAGGAACAGAGACACAGCTGTGTTAGTCTGGAATATCATATGATGAACATCTTGTTTAACTACAGGCCAACACAGCAATCCCTCAAAATAAAAGGGGAGCCTTTGCTGTTTTGGAGCTGCTTGCATGTACAATGAAAGCAGACAAAACTACAGTGGTACCTCGGGATACGAAATACCCAGGTTACGAAATTTTCGGGATACGAAAAAATCCCATAGGAAAACATTGTTCCGGGTTACGAATGTTTTTTCGGGTTACGAAAAAACTTTTGGTGCTTTTTTCGGCTTTTTCGCACGGAATCGCGGCTTTTCCCCATTAGCGCCTATGGCAATTCGGCTTACGAAGGCTTTTCGGGTTACGAACGGTGCCACGGAACGAATTAATTTCGTAACCCGAGGCACCACTGTATGGAGTCTAGATGTGGAAACTAACAGAGATAACTATATTAGATTTTGTAGATGTGGATTTATCATTGGATAAAGCACTCTACTTGGAGCTGCCTTTGAAAAGTGCTCAGAAACTTCAGTTGGCCCAAAGTGCTGCAGCCAGATTGTTAACGGGAGCTGGCCACAGCGAGCACACACCTTCCTTGTTGCAACAGCTCCACTGGCTACTGGTTTGTTTCTGGACACAATTCAGTGTGCTGGTTTTCACCTATAAAACCCAATTTGGCTTGGGTCCAGGTTATCTTAAGGACCAAATCTCCCTTTATGAACCCACAAGAGTCTTAAGATAGTCTGAAGAGGCCCTTCTCTTTGTCCCACCACCCTTTCAGCCTTGTTTGGTGGGGAAAAGGGAGAGGGCCTTCTCAGGGGCTACTCCCAGGCTCTGGAACTCACTCCCAAGAGAGGTCATGATGGGAACATCCCTACTATCCTTTCAGTGGCAAGTAAAAACACTTCTGTGCTATGAGGCTTTTTAAACTCGCAAGCATTGGTCTTTTAAATGCAGTGCAAGTCAGAGTATCTTTTATGTAGAGTTTTAAAATACGTTTTACAATTTTGAAGCACTATTGTTTTAACTTTTTAAATTGTTTTTTAAACTTTATATTTATAATTTTTGTAATGCCTTTGTATGCTTTTTATAAAATTGTACTGTTTTAAATTTGCTGTTTGCCACCTTGAGTCCCTATACTGAGAGAAAGGCAGGATATAAGTCAAAACAACAATAACAACTTCCTAAGAGTCGGTCCAAAATTTAGTTTACAGCGCTGCTTTGGTATGGCAAAATTGTGTGCTAAGAAAATGCAAACTGGTGAATCATAATACTATTCTCATATACAGTATACCCTTGCTTTACGTGAGGATCCGTTCAGGATCCCGCGCGTATGCTCGAGCCCCGTTGACAATAATGGGGCTTGTGCATCACCGCCATTTTGTTTCCGTCGTGCAGCTTTCAGCATAAGCTGAAAGCCACCTAAAAAGGTGCTCACATATGATGCTGGCGCACTGTATGTACAGCCAGGTACAAACTCCAAACAGTATTGCAGTCGAAGTGAGAGAACTGTGCAACTGTTGTCTTGCTAGCCAAAAACAGATCATTTTCAATATGCCCCATAAAGCTGATTGTTTTGTTCTGCGCTATTTTCATATTGGCAAGCATTTATCATGAGTACTTCTGCAGGGCACTGTTCATGTGCAAACTCTATTGAAAGTTATGCAAAAGAATGGCTTGATACAGATGAAAGCAAGACTATAATTGAGCCATTAGTCGCCTTCCATTCTAGATCAATATCATTAAATGTACTGAGAAAGATCATATAGGCATCAGTGTTTCCCACAAAATGCAAAATCTTCTTTCCATCAAGCTGTGATTGTTTTTTCCAAGCTGGTGCTTTTGAGATGAAATCTTTTAACTGATAGCAGTTAACTGTGGGACACTTCACAATAATTCAACACACAAATAAATAAGGCTTTCTCAAACAGAATTTCGGAAAAAGAAAGAAGAAAGCAAGACACTTTAAATCCTTGTCAACTTAATTAAAAATGTTGGGAGTGATACAGCACAAGGAGCGGGAAATGTATTTGAGAAGAAATCATCTGAAGAGAAGCACACCTCTTTACACAAAACACATGTGAAAGAAATAGAAAGAACTAAGAGTATTGCTACAGAACAAAATTGGTGATGATGGTGGTCATGTAATCGTATAACCTCTCATAGAAATGAAAACTGTTCTAATCTAGGAAAACAGTTCTAATCTAGCCATGTGCCCAACATGCTCTTGTTTTACACAAGGGGGATGACTGATACATCATGCCACCCAGTCCTATTACATGTCGATGAAGTTCTTCTTCCAAATATGCAGACTGGCTAACCTATGAATGTCTACTCTGCCCCTCTAGGGAGTTCAGCATGACTTACTCCTAAGTAAGTGTAAATATGATTTCAGTTAGAATTTAATGTGATTTTTACATCCATTTCAACACTGTGGCTTAGGTTTCGCTTACTTGAGGCAATGGTAAAGGATGCTAATGTTTCACCAGCATCTGTGGCTGGTATATTCAGAGAAGATCTCTGAAGATGCCAGCCACAGATGCTGGCAAAATGTCAGGAATAAACTCTTCCAGAACATGGCCACATAGCCCCCCCGCCCCCCCAAAAAACTATGAATGCTGTCCATGAAAGCCTTTGACTTCACATTGATTAATACTTCCTTTTGTAAAAATCTTCTCATTAGGCCACTCCACCACCAGTATCATATCACCAATGTGTTAAGTGTAAAAGTTGTCCAAAGAAAACTTGTGGCAGAGAGGTATGCCAAGAGAAAAGAAAACTGTAAAATCAGTTTCTCTATTATTTATGATAGGAGTGCTATACATCACCACACAGCATAAACTCAGCCACAGCAAGCAAGAATAGGCTTACCAAACCTAGGCATGGCAGTTCAGGGTTTGCCAAAAGGCAGCTGCAAATAATTATAAACTCCTTTTCAGTATCACAACATACCTAAACAGGTGATAAATAACAAACAAACTGCAATATAGCGCTCTTGAAGTGAAGTCCATCTTCACCAACTTTTTATAGAGAATGACCAAGTGAAATAAAGAATTTTGGGGAAGGAAATACTACTAGTTGGGACTGTAAGTTCTACAATTGCCTGACCAACAGCCAGCAACCAAGCTGCCTGAGGAAATCTGGAAGCTGAAGCTCAAAGAAGTAATTTGTCAGATTCTGGTGATGTGGCACCTAATAAGAGGTCACTGGAGCAGTCTCTCTGCTCATTTCAGCCATGGCTGCCATGTGTCACTAAAAGGGCTGGGAGCTTTAGCCTGATTCACACTATACAATCACAGTATGCCTGTACCTGTACTGAGCTCCACAGCTGACTCAGCAGTACTATAAAATAGTGACAGAACAAGCTGCTAAAGAGTGTCCATTTCAACAGAAAATCATAAAACATATACTTGAATGAAAGCACAACAAATTAATTTTGGAGCAACAGACAGATTAAAACCCACAATACATATGCACAAAATGTTGTGCAATAAATTTATTGTACATAAATTTGCTGTTCAGGAACTTTAAGATTTCATGGTAATTGCACAAAAATTGATATTCTTTTTTTTTAAAAAAATCAAAAGTGCTGGATATTAAGCTTAATGAATAACCATACAAAAAGACACTCACAAGTATCCTGGAGTGACATAAGAAATAGCTACGAAATAAACTTGCATTTAGGAAAAAATGAACATATAAAAAAGAGCTGGTTTTAAAGAGCTTCTCAAACAAAATCAAACTACTAGTTTAACCCAGTGCTATCAATGCTAATCAATAATACCTATCCACAATCTCTGAGAGAAAGAGAGATCTTTCCCATCACTGTGACCAATGAGGCTATAGAGGGAGATTGCTGGACTGAGACTGGGGCTTTATGCATTATAAGCATGCAGTCATCCACTGAGTAGCATCCTGTAAAATAATCTATGCCCTTCCATTTTGATTTCTTCATTAAATGGATCATGCTATATATTTACTTACTCATTAATTCCAGAAAAGAAAAGAAAAGAAAAGAAAAAGACATAATTTTTTTGAAGAAAAAAAAACCTGGTGCAGATTAAGATGTCTTTGATCTGTGAAACAACTGAAGATGGAAATACATTTTCAGAGATCTGCTTTAACTTAGTTGAAAAATAAAGTGACAAAGAAAGTTGCTAACCGTAAGTGAGAATATACAGTGGTTTTCCATTGGTATCCATAGTGGTTAGGCAAGGAGCTTTCGGGGAAATGGTGCCCCATCGTTGCAAAGCAGCTTCAAGAGATGGAGGCCAATTCGTAACCACACCCAGCTGTTCTCCACGCATCGCCAGCATCTGAGCTCCCTCTGGCTTTGGTTGGTTTGGGTCTGGCTGTTGAACTTACAGTTGTAAGAGAGTGTTACTTCACACATTTTACATCAGGATTCACTATGCAAATAGAGAATTAAGACATTTACTTTTGAAAAGTTGCCCAAGAACAACAGAAACCCTGAGATTAGCTAAAACAACCTACAGAGAAACCTTGGGTTCAGTTCAGACCTCATGACAAACACATGGATTGAGTCTTGGGAGTCTGCTATGACCTGCTGTGTTCACCTCTCCACTCAATCAAGCAGATTCCCTCTTCCACTTCTCGAACAATGGTAATCAAGGTTTGTCCAATTTGGATGGTCAAATCACCACATAAGAGCTTCCTGGTGAAAATGTCCTGAAGGTCAAGCTCTTTGACCACATGAGCAGCTCTGCTGAACCTGAGCCAACCCTGTCATTGTGTAGAGTTTGGTGCCACTACAGGTTGCAGATATTGAGTTGTGGGTAGTGGCAGTGAGGTGCTAGGTAACTGAGTTGTATATTCCACATGTCCTGCTTTGTATTCCATAAACTAATCTACTTCTCTCAGGTTAGTTGAGGAGGTTGTCCTATTTCTAGGGCAGTCACCTTGTGCTTTGCTTCCAGCATAGCAAATGATTTGATGTTTGGAGGATCTTGAAAAGTTAGTTAACAATGGTCACAAGAGTGGACCACAATAATACCCTCTTCCTCAGCCAGCAATAAGAGAAAAGAAGGTATGAAATATTAGCAAGGAGAAGGTACACACTATGTGCCAGATCATGTATGCTTGTTCATGACATCTTAACTGCATCATCAAATGTTAACCGACATCATAAGACATCAGAAGTTTAAAGTTATGTGTCACCCAAGACCCAGTGCTTTGCAATGAAGCTGATTCACACAATCTGCTGAGTTCTGAAATGAACTGAAATACAGTCGCCTCTCCATTTTTGCGGGGTGGTGGTGGTGTCCGTTCTGGACCCTCTCCTGCGAAAATGGAAAATTGCAAATATCCAAGCCCCATTGGCTTGAATGGTGGCACACACCCCATTTTGTCCCTTCCATTTGCCGCCTGCAAACAGGCGAGGGATGCGGACTCCACATCTGCGAAAACTGAGGGTTGACTGTACAATACAAGTGTGAAACAACACTATCCCAGTTTCACCTCTCTTATTCTGCCCTGCCACCACAATATTCCTTTGGTAAAACAATTAATCAAGTCAATATTGTAAAGGCATTAACAAAACTAGTTTAAAATCTGTGTACAAAATCTGAGATTTCTTGGTGGGTGTGAAACTCTTTTCTACTCAAGAAATGAACAATAATTCTACAAAAAAGCAAACAAACCCAAGAACATGTAAAAGAGGGTCAAACTTTTCTACCTTCTAATAATTCTTCAAAGTCATCTACAAAAAATTCTCGTAATGGTGGTCGTTTGGGTCGTTTTAGAGTGTTGACTAGTTGCTGAATTTTTGCTGACACTCTGCTACTTACTGGAACTCCTATATAAAAGAAATCAATAAAAAATTTTAAAGCAGTAGTCATGCATGCCAAATGCAAGCAAAGGAGAAATGCACATCAAATTGAATGAAAATTCAGATAGTCAGCCACTTACTATCTTGTGAACAGATATAGTACTACATTCCAGTAACACATTGTTTCTGTCCAAGATGGCCAATAATTTTATGTGACTTCTTCCTACTTATTGGTCATGGGCTGGCCATGGGTTAGAAGTGTCCTGCAGTTAACTGAGAATACTTCTGCACATTACAAAAGTAACTGCAAGTAAGAATGACTTCCAGGGCAGAGAAAGAATTGGACAGAAGCAGTAGTATACAGTCTGTCCTAAAATCCCAAGAAAATTTCCAACTCACCCCACTCACAGAGGGCCTAGATTGAATATTCTAATTTCTCACATTATAATATCCCTAACCAGACACTGGAATAATTAACTGAAGCAACCAGCTATTTGTAAGTAATTCCTCTTTCTGATAATGAACATATAACTCAACAACTTTTCAGTGTAACTTAATTAAGAGATAATTTCACTCCTTTTGCAGTGAAACTAACTTTTTAGGTACTGTTATACTTCCGGGGTGTGACTCTGTTACATGGTGAAGGAAGGAAATAATATGCTTTAAATTCTGCTGTTTCATGTTTTGTCACAAGTGTTGAAAAACAACATAGTAGACATGGAGCTAAGTGTTTTTTGTACTACAGGTACTACAGGTTTGTACTATAGGCATAAAGATTGTAGGACTCAAGTGTGCTTTTTAAAGGCAACTACCCTAGATAATGTTGAGAAAAGGGAAAGTAAAGATTTTCTTTTTAAAACTGGTAAAAGTAACAAACTACGTTTGGGAGAGGGGGCTTGGGACTACAATTTCGACAAATAATTTTTTTAAAAAGTAACTTTCCAAACTGGTCCTTTCACAGACTGGCTGTGCAAGTTATTGATGTCAATAATGCTTGGCAAGGTGGAAGGCAGTAGGAAAAGAGGAAGACCTTGCTGTGGATTGATAGACCCAATGAACGAAGGTACAACCCTGAATCTGCAAGGGCTGCTGATGATAGGGTAACGTGGAGTTCTCTTATCCATAGGGTTGCCATAAGTCAAAGTTGACTTTATGGCATTTAACAACAAAAACCTTATTTCCTGCCAAATTTTTCCTCATCTCTAATTTTCAAACTATTTAAACAGGAGCCAAACACCTGTATTCCTCATGCTTTCCCTTGCCTGCTCTCACCTTCCTTGTGTAAATATAAATTCTTACTTTTTCTCCTTTGCACAGTTTTTGTGCCCCTGACCAGACTTGTCTACTCCTAATACATGACTGATATGACTAAACATTCCTTCTTGCATTCCTTCACCACTTTAAAAGACATACCATCACCAGTTTCCATAAGTTCAGCATTTCCATATTTTGGTGCCACCCTTGACGTTGAACCTTGCGGTCTTTCTACTTGTATTGAATGTTCCGAGGTATAAGTGGTAACATCTGGAGGTGCGGAATGATTTTCTGCAAAATAAATGTATGTCTTAATCATTTCTTCAAGCAGTTTTGATTGGTATTCTCTTACTACAGGAGTCCTTTGAGAAAATTAATAACTATTTTGTCCCTTCATAAATTTTTGTATGTCCTCAAAGTCTTCATTAAGATTTTCTACAATCACAGCCTTTATTTTCAAAGAAAAAAACCTCATATTTCATATCCATCAAACCAAATGAGACAAAAATAATCTCACTTAAATCCCACTGAAAACAATGAGACAAGTTAGCTTTAATGAAATTTATGGCTGGCCGCCACTAATTATTGCAAGCCACAGTCATAGAAATAATGCATAACTAATTCATACATTACTTCTGATGTCACTTCAACACTTAGCAAATTATTTATTTACACAAATATGTATAGCTTGTCTTTCTGATTGTTTACACACCAATCAGGATGGTGTGTGTGGAAGAATAGATGCAGCAGATAATACAACATATCAGATAAATATATGCATGCCAAGAGGAGTGACTGGAGGATTCACTACCACAGAGGTGATGAATTTATTCTCAATTTTCAGCTTGCTCTTCTTCCAGCTGTTCTGGGTTGGATGGAAACATCCACAGGTACATTTCAAAGGCCAAACATCTTTTGGGAAGTCGTACAACTGAGTGGAGTTGCTGGTCTTGGGGTAATGGATCCATCAGTTGCACAGACTATCCAATAAGACATATGCTTTGCCTCAAAATGTTTGCCCTTGGGGAAAGGAATGTCCCATTTTAGCTATGGCAGCATCAGGGTCCCTTTCTCTTGTTGACAACAAATGCTTCCACAGTGGGAAAATGGAAAAAAGGTTCTTTTATAAGATTTTGTAGTGCAAGACGTCTATAGGGTTTCAAACAATGCCTTCAGCCATGATCGATGGCAGATATTCACACACATCTAAGGATTCCCGTTTATGTATTTGTGGAGCTCCAGAAACTGAGGATTTGCCTTATTATCTGCTTTTTTGCTCACTATATACTGATCCAAGAATTACATTTATGGGATCTATTCTGTCCAATTTACAGTCTAATACCACTTCTGAAAAGATTTTTTATCTCCTGTCTGATATTGATTTTAAGGTAACTTATAAGGTGTCACTGTTTGCCTCAGCAGCAATCAAAATTTGGGAAAGGGTAATAGTGGACATTGCAGTTGATTGTCATGGGGATGATCTTATCTGAAGTTGTTTTTAATGTTGTTTTATTTAATTGTCTGGAATTTTATTATGTTTAATGTATAAAATTTGGATGTTAGTTATTTGATGGAGCATTTTATAATTCTGAATTTCTGTCATCGGTTTTACTTTTTAATCATGCGAATGGCCTTTGGCTTAAGCATTAATAAAAATTGAATTGAATTGAATACTATAGGGTTCCCAGGTGTCCCATTTCCTACTGGATATCCCATAGCTTATGTGAGCTAGTGTGGTATAGTGGTTTGAGCCTTGGACTATGACCCTCCTCAGCCATGGAAACCCACTGGGTGACCTTGGGCAAGTCACACTCTTTTAGCCTCAGAGGAAGGCAAAGGCAAACCCCCTCTGAACAAAACTTGCCAAGAGTATCCTATGATAGGTTTACCTTAGGGTTGCCATGAGTAGGAAATGACTTGAAATCACACAACGTAACAAAAAGAAAGTGTAAGTAAAACCACTAGGACTTCTTTTCACATAAAGAAAGTCAAGGCTAAGTTTGTGCAGTTCTTTGTATTGTCACTGTTTCAGCTTAATTTAATTTTAAAATAAAAGCAGAGAAATATTATGCCATTATAAAAACAACATCCATAACTGTTGGACCGGTGAGCAGCCAGTGATGATTTCAGTGGACCCACAGCAGTAAGCTTACTACTTGCCTATTTTTAGATGCAGATACTATTTTGATTGTTCTCTGCACCACAGATAGCATTTCCAGAAGTAAGCATGATTTGGTGACCTGCTTTGTGACGTTGCAGAACAATTTTCAAGTTAATCCTCTCTTTCACAGCTCAGTAACCCACCATGCATTTCCAATTTATTTTCCCCCCTCTCAATCACTTCTCGACTGTATTCTTGCGAAATCCAGCACTGCTCCAGGAAGCAGGAAAGAACACCATCGCAGTCTTAAACAAGTTTTCTGTTCAGAAGCCTAAGTGATCAAAAGCATCATCCATCAAGAAGGGTTGGTGCCATGCCCCTAAGCCAAACTGAAACCATTTGTAATAATTGGCATTGAGCCTAACCAAAGCAAGGACTTTCTAAAAGATACTGATGCTGTGTCATCCGAAGTTTCAAGGTGTCAACGCTCAGAGAAGTAGGATTATTATTGGGGGTGGGGGGACCAACCTCTGAGGTTAACTCAATCACAGCAAGCCTTCCATTTATCAGTGTTGCTGGAACCACAGAAGATTTTCTGACAGCAGCTAGTGGCAACTTGAGCTATGCATTTTTTCCACTTTACATTATGTCAGCTATCTTAAGGAAAGACAGAATAGAAAATTCAAAGGAGATGATGATCATGGGGTTAAGTAGACCCTTGCAATTACAGTTACAGTCCATAATTTTCCAATGAAGCATGGTTTAAACAAACTAGAACTCGCATTATGCCAGATAGGGATGATGGTAACTGCAATCCAAGATATCTAGAGGACACCAGGTCAGGGAAGGCTATTCTAATGTAATGACGAGAGATGGAATTGTTGTTCTTGTGTGCCTTCAAGTCATTTCTTACTTACAGTTACCCTAAACTGAACCTGTCAAGGGCTCTCTGGAGCTGAGAGTGTGTGACTCACCCAAGGTCACCCTGTGGGTTTCCATGGCTGAGTGGGGAATCGAACCCTGATCGCCAGAGTCATAATTCAACACTCAAACAACTACACCATGCTAGCTCCTAGGAGATGGAACAGTCTTCATCTTACATGTCTTTCAATCCATTCCTCCTAACCCATTTGAGCAATGCACAGCAATTCAGTATAGTTTACTATCCTGCAGAAGTGTAGACAAACTCTGGGACATAATCCATTGTCAATGTACACAATGTACATAACAAAGGAAAAACAAGGTCAATTCAGCTGCTCAGATAATCAGTTGTCACTGTAGAAAAACAGCTGAAGTTCATATAGTTAAGAGGAAATATTACAGGTATCCAATATAGTAATTCCATTAAGATTTTTTTTGTTAAAATATGTTCTACACATTTGGATCAAACCACCTTTGTTTTATGTGGCTTTATAACTGTAAAGATAAATTAAAGCCACTATGAAAAACTCAGTGAGAAGTGAAAAAAACCTTTCCTGGAAATAAGTTTAAATATATGTTAAAACTAAATGTACCCCTAATGCAAAGGCTAATTGCAGATTTTTAATTTGCTTCCATTTTCTCTGGAATCATTTTCATTGATTGGTTTTTAGTGACATCGTCACTAAAAATCTACAGTCTACATTTTCCCTGCTGATTTTGCCTCCTGAAGAGATGTTTTAAAGACATGTGTGGGGATGGTGGGAGCTGTAGTCCCAACACATCTCAAAGGCACCAGTTTAGGGAGGCAGTCTGATTGTAGGGCAGCCTGTCACAAAGGCTGGAGGAAGTGATGATATTAAGTATGTGGCCCAGTGCCACTAGTGGTTGTGGTATAGCCGGAAGAACGAGTGGCATCTAACTATGACTCATCACCAAGGTCAACCTTCTTACATAGCAGGAGGAAGGTTGAGCTCAGACCTCCCCAAGTACACCTGTTCACTGCAAGTCTTAGACTACACAAAAATGTAAGCATGTGGGTGGTTGCATTTTCCATACAGCCTCAGTCAATCCAAGTTATGTGCTGCTTGCTTTGCATATGGAGAGAGGGTGAAAATTAACTCTATAGATATATGTGCCAACATGGCATATCAGGCCACATTTTGGTGTGTATGTTTGTTTGTTTTTAAAAGTCATTTAGAGAGCTAGAAACTTGTTAAGCTATGCTGAGGATGCATCCTGTCCTATAAGAGCCTGGCAGCACCAATAAGTAAAATTAAGTTGTTTCAGAAGTAAAATTACTCTGATCAACATATGTTGGCAGTAAATATAGGAACAGTGACAGCTGTAGGACTTCAAAGGGCCTCCTCCTGCACAAGCCTATTCATTTGCATTGCCCCATATTCCTATCCCTTTCACTAAATTCACACTGGAAGCCCATGAGTTCAACAGCTGCCGTTCAGCTAGGACTCTAGACATTTCTGTCACTGGACCAAAACTGACTACAAAATTGTACTAGACTAATGTAAGCTGAAATTAAAATGCAAAAATAAAATGAGATAACACGAAATACTAAAATGATATCCTCTCTCTGTTTAGGTAGTTATTTATTTTTCTATTATTTCTTTATTTCCAAGATTTATATCCCAACTTTCTCCCGCAGTGGGATTCAAGGTGGGAAATAAACCTGTCATCTCACTTCTGCTATGATGTGTGTGTGTGTTGTGTGTATGTGTAAAGAAAAATGAGTAATTTACCTGGTGGTAGCTCCACCAGGCAAGCAGACCAAGATGCTGCAACAATTGCAAAGCCTTACCAAGCTGAAACAGAGGCAAATATTTCTTTGTCACTACATGAAATAACATTGTAGGTCTGTGTGTGTGTGTGTGTGTGTGTGTGTGTATAAATCATACACACACACACTACTACTACTACTACTACTACTACTGGTACTTTTAAAGACATTCTATAAAGGAAAACTTTGATTTCACCATAAGCCGGAAGGAGCAGTGTGAAGCATTTGGGTCACACCAACCTAAATCTAATTACTATTCCAAAGTAAAGAAGACCCATTTAATAACTGCCATAATTATGGAAATCCCACTGGTTCCAAGGGTCATTGGAACTAGCAACTGAATTTAGACATGTATGCATTCATCACTTGATAAACTGCTTTGCGCATGTCTTTGGAGTGCAGACTCTTTTGCTCTATCTTCTCTTCATAGCGCACAGAACTGAGAAAAATTAGCCTTTTTGGCTACAACTCCCAGAATTCCCCAGCCAGCCTAACGTTCAACATAGTAATTCTTTTAATTTCTGATAGTGCTTGAAGCTTCAGATATGCAAACTGAGGGTCGATGGATGGTCTGTCAAAATCCCTACCCACAAACAAAACTCACAAGGCATATTTGGACTAGTTACTTTTTCTGGTCATAAGCTAATTCTCAGGGTTGCTCCAAGAATAACATGGAGTCACCCTTCCTAAAGATATTACTGGTGCCTTCCTTGCTTTGTTTTCATAGACAGATGAAGACCTTTTTTTGTTTCTATCCTATAAAATCCTAAGATTTGTAGTCTGGCAAGATACCAGACCTCTCTCACAGACTTGGCTGAATATTTTACCAATCTACAAATCCCAGGTTCTGAAGGATGAAGCCATGACACTTAAAGTAGTGTCAAACTGCTTTATTTCTGCAGTGTGGATACAGCCCTACTTTGGCTTGACCGACACACAGAATATTCCAATATTAGATAACCTGACTACAAAGAAGTACTAATTCATTTGCCTCAATGCATTTAATTTTTTTTTTACTTAAAAAAACCTAGATCTTAATTCATAGGGCAAAGGTACTGATCATCAGCTGAGTTATGCAATCCATACCTTTTGTTATTAAAAAGCAAAACAACCCAGTCAACTTTTCTGAGCCAGCCCAGTCTTGCCAACACTCCAGTCCTTCTGATATAATTCTGGGCACAATTTCCACTACCAAAAATAAACACTGACATGGACTAGGAATTCCCCTTTGAATCCAGTTGCTAAGCAAAGAATTGCTTTTGATTCAAATTTAGTTCATTTAGTGTAACTTGTTTAGAAACACAATACCTAATATATAGCATGAGCAGAGCTTTTTTTAAAATGGGATTTTTGGTTTATGTGCCCAGCATGGACACCAAGGGGCTGACCATGATGGCTGGAATATTCTAGCAATTGTAGTCAAACAAAGTAATGTATTCCAACTTCTGATCATGCAGACTGAAATCTAATAAAGTGTGCAATGTGACTTCCACTATTTTGCTTTTTCAATACCTACCAACTGTAAAAATTATTATCATTATAATGTGAACTCTGAAGATGCCAGCCTCAGCTGCTGGCGAAATGTCAGGAATAAACTCTTCTAGAACATGGCCACATAGCCCAAAAAACCCACAAAAAAACTACAGTATTATCATTTTAATTCTAAAAATTACCATTAATAGGCTCCAGGTTAATTTTTGTTGGATCTTTCCTTGTATCATACTCTGTTCCTTTATCTATACAACAAACTCCTGTTGTATATCTTTTATCTATACAACAAACCAACCTCCAGACCAGTCCGTGTAGCAAAAACATCACCCAGCAGTAATGGGTAGGTAGCACATACTACAGAGCTGGGATGAAGTCGCTTAACACTGGGGAACAGAAATCAATGAGAAGTTGCTGAAAGTTCCTTCCCAAAGGCAAATAAATTATGATTTTCCTTAATATAGTGGTTCATTCCAAAACCTTAAAGCTGTTCAAAACAAGATGGTAAATTACAGTTAATGGAAAACTTCGCCATTTACTTGCTGTCTGGTGGGAAAGGGCCATGTGAGCTATTGAAAGACTTTTCCATATTTTTTCTTTTCAAATAAGATATGACAGTCCCAACATCTTCACAATGGTTGTGTATGGAGATCTGCCCATATTCAAGCTCAGGTCCATTTGACCAAAATATAGCAATTCAATTTTATGTATTGATGTAAGGCAGAAAGGACATTATAATGTTATTGTCATTGAAAACCTCTTTCTTTTGTGATGAGGCCACAGCAGTACATCTGACACATGCCATGTTAGACAAATTGTGAATTTGAGTTTATGCAAGTATTTTGCCTGGAAGTCGGGCCTTTTGAGCCTTTTCCTCAAAAAACAATTAGCTGGCAATTCTGTTTTTAATTTCTTTTCAGTACATTATAATCTGTCTCAAAGGATTTAAAAGGTTAACTTGCAAATGGAAATTCATTATCAACAACTGTTGCTGAATTAATCTTTCTGCACTACATAAGGATTTCATCCTGGCAAAAAAGAACTTGCTTTTGTAATTATCACAAAGAACCTCCCTCAATTTAATTGTGTTGCATGGGTATATAAGAACAAGTGTCGATAAACAGAAATGTAGGGCTTGGGGGATATTCCTGAGAAGACTTTGGTGAACTTAAAGAGCACCAATTTAGTATTTATTTTACTTGTGAATATCTCTAAAAAGCTTACATCTGAAGTTTTTGAAGTTGTGTAGAAAAATAATAAAACACATAATAGAAAAGAATACATAAAATCAATATACAGTATTTATTTTGGTAAGCTTAGCTATATGAAGAAGGCTAATAACGGAGGGATGAATATTCGACATAATGCCATAGTAACGACCTTACACTAAACAACTTCACAGTAGACCTCAGGAGTGGGTGGCAATATCAGGAGGGCCCCTCCAGATGACCCACATGCATCAATACAAAGTGCTCTCTCAGGTAACTAGATTCAAGTTGTTTAAGACCTTATTCACTATCGGCAAAACTCAAACTTGACCAGTGATAACAGGCAGGCAGCATAGTTCCTTCTGCCGAAATAGAATATGCTGCTGGTAGTTGGTCCCTCTCAGCAAGCTAACCAAAGCATTCTGTATCAGTTAAAGTTCTGGAACAGTCTCTGAAGTAACTGCATAAAGCCCACGTTGCAATAGATGACCTTGATACACTGTGACTATGATACCATAGTTCAATAATAATCATGGCTATACAAAAGATGGACCTCATAAAGGACAACATCTGGAAAACGCTACAAAGCTTCCAAGTCACCGATTAAGGATTGAAGATGTGCAGTTGAAGGCTTTCATGGCCGGCATCCATAGTTTTTTGTGGGTTTTTTAGGGCTATGTGCCAGCCACAGATGCTGGTGAAACATCAGGAATAAACTCTTATAGAACATGGTCACATAAGCCCGAAAAAAAAACCCAAAAGTAAGGATTGAAGACTTACCTGGGAATAAGTCCCATTAAAATCAGTGGGGCTTACCTCCAAATAGATTAGTGTTTCCCAAAACACTTTCCAGGTGTTTTGGACTTCAGAATCCCAGGCCATTGGTCAAGACGGCTGAGGCTTCTGGGAGCTGAAGTCCAAATCACCTGGAGGACCAATACTCTGGGAATCACTGTAGTAGATACAGACTGTGATATGCAGTTTATCAGACTCAAGGGGTCATGGTAGAGTCGTTACAGTTCCATTCTCACTGCACATTAAACATGAAGCAAGAAACTAAATTTTCTAATGCAGTAATCAGTAGATTTGTCTACAACAGCCATGGTGAATATGTGGTTTTGCAGATGTTGGTGAACCGTAAACCCCAGACATCTTTCACTGTGGGCTATGCTGGCTGGGGCTGGCAAACAACATCTGGAAGACCACACATTCTCCATTCCAGTTTTAAAAACAAACACTGCTAGAAACAGAAAACATTCAGGCGTAGCTGTGTTGGCCATTTAACAAATACAAACAAAAATCCATCAGTGATACTTTTATTGGCCAACTGAAATGCACAATATACTTGTTGCAAGCTTTCAAAGCTCCATGGGCTTCTTCATCAGGCAAGATGGTACAAGATGTAACATCTTTACTAAGGATGAAACAACTCCTGTTTGGTTTGCAACTGTTAGAAATAGTTAATTAAGAAGGGATCCCTCAAATCTTTGAAGCACTCTTCCAAAAAAAAAAAATCACATCTCATTGTAGCTATAAGCTCATTAAATAGCCCTGGGAAAACCAGTCGCTCTCATCTTCAGCCTCAATTTAAAATAGCAGGATGGGAGGCTAGTAAAGCTTCCCTTGCTGAGGCAGCATATGTGGTATGTTCTTGAGAACACCTGAAATGCAATCTACCAAGTATTATTTGAAATAGCAAAAGCCAAGCCATGCTGCTAAATTTCTAGCCTTAGGTTGGGGAATTACAATTGAAACAGTCTTGCATTAAAGTTTTGGATGACCTTGTACAAAACTATGAATATTCATAGCTCTAAACATATTTCATATTATGGTCTCCCCTCATCTCCAGTACTTCCCATTGGGGTTCATTTTGGATCTGAACCAGTGAAGAAGGTTCTACACTGTGTTCTGAAGGTCAGATCCCTCTGAGTTCAGAATGGAGTCTTTTTCAACAGTGGTGTTGTGCACTTCCCTTTAAAATTTCATATTTATCACAATTACCAGAATGTAGTGCTATGCTATAATGTGGCTTCTTCTACAATCAAGAGTAGCTTCAAGAAGGTGCTCGCCAAATGGAAACACTGGGATTTGCATTTCTCTGTCATCAAAAGTGCATTGTTAGTTCTGAGGAATGGTGGTGGTAGGCATGTAGGAGGGTTACCACAGTGTTTTGTCCTACTTTCAGAGCATGAATGAAGCACTCCAATTATGCAGGTTGTATTAGTCCTATTTTCTTTTTATCTCATAGAGCAGAATGATCATTCTGCTATTGGAATGACACCCCTCCCACCCCTTACAGTAAGCAAAAACACATATTACTGGAACTATTAGAACCAGCCTTTTAAAAAGCTTTTGTTTTGTATACAATTTCGCTGTTTCAGGAGAGAAACCTGAAATAGGCTCATATGCAATCCCTACCTATTAACAAGTACTAGTCTTACATATCCATCATGCGATGAAAGAGGTCATCTCTGAGAACCTCTGTCATCTAACTGAGAAGTCAAAATACAGATGCTCCCTGCTTTTTAAAGATCCACTTTTTTGACCCTTAGAAATTATAATCAGAATCCATACATTTGACATTTGCTCTTCTATTCTGGCCTTTTTCATAGAGTTTCCAAAGCCTTCCACACATTTTTGCATGTGTTCACAAGAGATACATACTACTTATTTACAATTTTTTTGGCAGCCAAAATGCATCTGCAAGCTAAAAAAAAAAAGACTGGGCTACCCATTTTGGCAATTTCTGATCTGGTCCCTACTTGTCAAGTAAGCAGAGGACACCTATAGCTTGAAGTATGTCAAAGTTGTAATCACACCTAGTATCAATGTGGTTCTTGGATGCTTTCCATAGCCTGGGCATTTGTTTTTTCCTTTTTCTTAAAACCCAAACTGCAGCTGGTAACTTGACTCTTTCATGCAGGGGACCAGGAGGCCCTGTCTATACTTTCTGACAGTTCGAACATACTTTCTGAGCAATTCAAGTGACACTCCCTGCTGCATATTATGTTTGAGGTCCGGAGAAGCCTTCATAATAAAAACAAAAACTCCCCGTGGACATCTGAAGAATGTGGGTGGTGAGAGAAAATCAAGAACATGCCTATACACTTATCTTAACTGCTGAATAGGGATCTGTACGCCCAGGGGCAAGCATGGGAAGGCTCCAGGCTCCTGTGATCTATTTTGTTTATAAATTACACCCCACTATTTAAATGAATGAAAGGTAGAATCAAGTTCATAGATTTTGCACCCATTACAAAATCACATCTCATTCCCTATGTCCATACTCCAGATTGCTGGGGTTTTTTTAGCAGTATAATTTAGGGTAGCAGCACTTAGGAGGAGATCATTTTATTACTGCTATTTTATTGCTGTTATTTTGCTGTTATTGACACTCAGAAATCCTTGCTAACCTACTAAAAATCACCCAGACATTTACCAGTATACTGAGATTCCAAAAAAAATTATTTCTCCAAGCTTGACCCAGTTCTAGAGTTGTTTTTCCAGTACAATCCTACTCAAATGGGAATTGCCTCTGCTCAGGGGAGATCCATATGCATCTCCTATACCCCACAGCATTTCACCACCTCCTGGAAAAAACTTTGTTCCGGAAAACGTTCATGTTCTGCTATGAATGCTGGATGATTTTGCAGTCTCTTCAAACTCTGGATTGTTGTCTTTTATCTGCCACTTCCTTCTTTGTATCTTAGGTTCTTTTTGAGGTTATCCATTTGATCTTTTTAGGACAAGATTTACTTGTTTATTTATTCATAACTGAACTCAAACAAACATAGGCTCTCAGCTAGCTCAGAGAGTCTCCCTTAACCCATCATCCAATTGTAGGAAGCCTGCCAGAGCCCTACCCTCTTCACATCTAAGCGCACCTGTAAAAGCAGTTGTAAAATAATAATGATAGTATGTACAGCGCTATGTAAATCTACAGCGCTATATAAATAAAGTATGATAATAATAATACAATCCATCCTTTCAGCAGAAAGACGTACATATGCATGTCCAAAGGGCCAGTTCAAAACAATTTTCTGTCTGAGGCAATAGAAGAAGATGAGTTTCAACTTTGGGGGAAAGGCAATTTTATATACACACACAAATATATATAGACGCCCATCTCCATTCTACATAGCAAAACTAACTAGACTGCCAATTGAATCTTATTCTAACTTCCCCAACAGGCTAATTTAGTTTAGGACTGCTGTATGTCCCACACAGCTCTAGCATCCTAGAAGGAAGAATCATCGCAGAATAACTTGGGAGGGGCAAGGCTTCCATTGCTGCTCTTGCATCTATTGCGGCGCTTGCCTTAATCTTCTAAGTGGAAGGGCTGGTGCTGCAGATGGATATGTGTCTTTTCACACTCACTGCTCTTTATTCAGAGACGATTCAGAGAAAAAAGGAGCTCAACACTTGCTCCAGTGCCCTACATTCTATTGAGCCTACACATTGGGCACTCTGGGGATAATAAAAGAGTCATCAAATCTGTTAATAGCAACACTATCTCCCTTCTGTACAATCCTACAGCATTTACAAGCAAGGCTTCCTATGCTAAATCTAAAATTAACAACATGCCATATTCTTTTTACAAAGATATAGTTAAAAATAAGCCTTAGATGTTGTGACTAATGCAACCTTTCAGAATCTGGGGAAAAAATTACATGTAAGTTGTAATTTCCTCCTGTGTTCCAAGAGAAAGTCACAAAGGTGTTCCAAATTAGGAGACTAACAGATTCAGAACCCATGGAATTTGCTAGAAAAGTTCAGAATGCACAAGTGAATAGAAGCAAGAGTTGAATAATCTATCCTAAGAAAAAGAGCATTTATTTAAGGGTGAATAAGTGAGAGGATGAGAAGTGCATTGTAGAGCAGGCTACAATATTGTACAAAGATTAAATGAAGACTTCTGGTCCAAGACAATTAAGGACTATTTAAAAGATCATACATGGAAACACTTCAAACTAATAAAGTTCATCAACATTATTTTAGTTTCTAGCTTCTTTATTTCATTCCACTGCATCACACTTCAGGCATAACAAAAACAATTCCAGATTTTCCTATAATCACCACCATATCCCTTCTACAAAGTCATAATTCATTTTTATGGCTTAACAATAAAGCTGGAAAATTTAACTGATATTTGAAAGCCTCCATATGTATGTATACTTTGCCTGTCTCCACAATATGGGATCAGCATATACAGAAGGTGGGGTCCAGATGTAGTAACACTTTGAGCAAACCCACTAATACCATTGAAACTTAAGTCTGGAAACCAACTCAGTATCAAATAATCTTAGAAATAATGTATGTCTAATTCTCCTAGTTTTAAAAAAAAGCAGATCAGTTTTCATCTGAGACAACTTTCACTGAAATTACTGGAATTGACTTTCAAATTAGATGTACCTTTAATTCAAACTTATATGCATGTATTGTACAATGAGAAATAAATCCATGGTGCTTACTCACAAGTAAACATGCATTAATTGCTTTGGAATAACCAAATTTAGATACCAGACGGGTAGCTAGACATTACATCTCACTAGCTTAGTTACTGTATTCATCTGTTCCATTTTGAAAGTACATGAGCCAATCAATTAATACCAGAATTATTTTTTTTTAAATAGACAAAGAAAAGAAACCTTAAAACCCTTAAGGAAACATAAAAAATTCTGGCCTGAATGACTCTGGAGTGTTTCAGTAAATAAGAAATAATAATTGAAAGAAAATCATAAAACTGATGTAGCACATCTAGACAAGAGGAAAAGAAGGAGCAATAATACAGAGAATGTACACACCTATATGTGTTTGTGCCATTACATCAGCTAGCCTATGCGCAGCACCACTGCCACCACTTTGTGTTGAAGATGAAGACGTTGTAGATGTAGTAGAGCCATGGATTGCTTGACTGATCCAGTGTTCCATGTTTATACTCCCTTGGCTTGAGGTTGGAGTTCCCTGTGAGTCGCCCTGTATAGAGCCTTCATCTTCTGAACCAGATGAGGTATCTTAACAAACAAACAAACAAAGATGAAATCTCATATTTATACAATAAGGCATAAGAACATAAAAAGAGCCTTGATGGATCAGACCACAGGCCTATTTAGCCTACCATTCTCTGTTTACATATGAAAATAACTCTCCCATAAAGCTGACAAACATCATGCTTCTGTCCATGCCCCCCCCAGAGCCAAACTGGTTCTGATAATGTAGGGAATAATATACAGATACTGAAAGCACAAAACATATTAACACAGAAGCAAAGGACCTCAATTCAAGGGACACTTGTCTCAAAGGAAGTTGCCGATTAAGACAGTTGACTTTTCCAGTTGAGTCAACAATAGAAAAAGATCCAACCAGCTTCCTTGATCATGCCAGTGCATGACCAATTTGATTAGGTTGTTAATATGGTAGCAGGCTGGATTAGATGACTCTTGGATCAATTCCAGCTCTGTTTCTTCAACTGTGATTGTAGTGCTACTTGTTCTGTTTTTTAAACTGTGTTTAAAACTGTATTTAATTCCAGCTATGGAAGAATGTTGGTACAGAAGTTTAACAAATAATATAAATAAACCATGCATAACTTCTTATAAGGAAAAGAATAAAGGCATAAGTACAGAAGAAAACTGGAGAGTAATGATGGTTCAGGGAAAATATATTAAAATAAGGAAAATGTCTCCTCTAAGAGCCATGACTTAAGACACAGGCATATTTCTCTACACAAAAATAACATTTCAGTTTTAAAAATTCTACATCACCTTCCTAGGATTAAAAGAAAATTAAAAGAAAAGACCAGACAAGTAGAAAATATAATTTACCCCATGAAAGGAGATTGCCAAATAAAACAGGAGTTAATATCATATTGCCCAGGTGATACCCCTACCTCTACTAAACAGTGATTGGGAGCAACCCAGATGTTGAGGATTCCTCTATTCAGCAGCCCATAGAGTTGACAGGGCTCATGTTGCTTGGATATTTAACAGATCCGCATTCACAAAGACTTACTCTCAGATGGATCTACAGCACCCCTTCTCTCTCACTTTTCCAAATTGCCTTTTAGTTGGTGCAGCGTCCTCACCATGGCTATTTAGTGGCCAGTGGAAAGGTGTGTGTGTGCGCCCATAGTGAACAAGCATCCAGTTCCACTCCTAGAGCTGGATGCAAATCAACATGTCCCCCATAATCTCCTGGAGATTGATGTCACTGCTATGCAACCAGTTATAGGAAGAGAGATGGATAATTTGCTGTCACTATCCTCCCCCATGCTTTCTATTAGCTAGTAAAAAGCCATGTTGGGATGGAGGATACATCAGCTAAAAGGCAGTGAGTCGGTGAAAGGATGAGAAGTTTGTTGTAGAGCAGATTATAATATTGTTGGGAGGCAATGATGAGAGAGAAGAGCTGCCACAGTTCTGCCAGAGAGAACTTTATGGTATAACTTTCTGACTGAGGTTCTGTTAAATATTGAAACAAAAAGAGCCCTATTCCACATTCAACCAGACAACCCTACCAACCATAGAGAATGTGTGCATTACCCATGTGCACATTTTCTCTGGCTGGTAGGGTTGCCTGGTTGAAAATGGAACAGGGCCCCTGTTGCTTCAATATTTAGCAGAACCTCAGTCAGAAAGACATACCATAAAGTACTCTCAGATAAACATCTGAGTTCTGAAAAAGTTTTCACACTGACCTTTTTGGCAGTTTTGGCAAGAAACAGGGTGGCTCAAAATGTTTGTTAAGGGGAGCAGTGAGAATGAATATATATTTGCCCAGGAAACAGGGACAAGCCTTCGTAACCACCTATTGTTCCATCTAGTTTTACAAGTCTACAATTCTAATTGAACATGGGAAGCTCAAACAAACACAGGTCTCACTCAAAGCAGTAATATTTAGATAAAACACATATTGCCGTTATGCAATAAAACTGTTCTAGAACTAGAAAGGGGGCAAAGCTAAGAAATTATGATTGCCTTGGCAACAGGGATATTACCTTAGTTAAACTGAAGGCAGCTACATGCCATCACAGAGACAAACCTGACTGGCTATGAAAACCATAATAACATTTTATATGTGATCCCTGGTTGTCTGGGATCACTGAGAAAGAAAAATGCCTGGAACAGTGGAATGGATTTAAGCGACAACACCAATAATGGTATAATTTAGTAGGGATTGTGCTTTTAAAAATTCCTCGTCTGCTAAAAATAACTTCAAGGGAAAGAATCCAACTCAGTTCTATTTTTAAAAAGGTTTCTATATTGGCTAATTAGCCATATGACCATTGGCTAAGTGGCAAGGCAAAGTAAGGATGCAGCCCTATGTTCATGTATTACATCCCAGTGAAGCTAATTATGCCCCTCTGAATTCAATAGGAATAACACACACACATTTACTTAGCTTCACCAAAAGATATAAGCAACTGCTGACCAGGGAGGATATTTCAAAGCAACAGAAAAGGTAACAGGCAACTTGTGGTCCAGTCAGATTACCGCTGCCACCATTTTAGGGTGCAGCTCCCCACCCCTGCTCAGAACACCAGTCACACTTGGAAGACTCCCTTCTTCTTGCACTGTCAGAGAGGAATTTCCATGGAAAGGGTGCTAAAAGCAATTTTCCACATGCAGATTTTAACAGGATGGGAAAGCCACCTATGTTAGCTTCCATAAGTACATAATAGTAATAATAATGTTACCCCAAGACCAGGCTCCTGGTCACCTCTCACATTCGATATGAATTTAATATTTAAAGAGACGCCGGAGGGAGTGACCAGTGAGTGACCTGGAAAGGTGACTCCAAGGCAGAAATCCAACCATGCCATATTTGGAAATCTGGTTGGCTCTAGCAATGGAGTAAACAAGGGCACCCACCACAATTAAATCACCCAAGGCATCAGCATAATCCCTTTTGTCTATGGAGGGTGATGGCTCATGGCCAAAGAAGATGTCTATGTTGTACATACCACTACCTGCACACTAGCAATTTGGTCGAGTTTGTAAACAGGCAGACATGCTGTTGGTTTGACTAGGCACCTCAATAAGCTAGGTGCCTAGTCACCCCACTTGCCTTGCCAGCTATTGAGCCCTCTCCATTCTGGATTCCCATCACACTTCAAAATTGGTAATGTATCACCATTAGCAAGGCTTCCTCTACTCATCCTCTCTCACCTTTGCTACACTAGTTCTTGTGTGTGTGAGAGTGAGTGTGTGCTTAAGTGTGTGTAGATTATCCCCTTAATAAAACCACAAATCTTACTGGATTTGCCTCTGGAGTTTTGTGTGATTTGGAACCAATAAAAATAGGGTTAAGATCCCCAGGCTGACTATTGCTAGGGCCAAGGTATTTTATTTGAGCTATTAAAATCCTCCTAAGCATATTAATTTGTGGGTGCTCTCCCAGAACATTGGCATTTTGGGTAGATGACGACGACGACGATGACAATGATGAAAATTTAGCTTATAAAATTTAGGAGTAATACATATGTGGTGTTAAGAGTCTTACCTGGGGGTGTGTAGGCATCCATTGATGTTTGTACCACCAATGAGCGTCTCTTGGACGGCATAGGGACAGCCATTTTCCTTTCTTTATGTTTTGCAAGAGCTGCCTGGACTGCTTCTGTATGAACATCTAGAAATAAAAACTAAATATCAGTTTGGAATTCCAGCCAAAGAGGTTATAAACACAGACAGATTTTACAAGAGATCTGGCATTGTAAATTTCTCAGTCAGAGACATATTTATGCACTCTTCAGGTCATATGCAAGGAGGACTCAGTTCTGCAGTGAAAAGGAATATGGTATGTGCTGGAATAAAGCTAAACATGTGCTAAAGTTCTTGAAAGTTCCTATAAGAACACTAAAACAGCAGTCCAAAACATACTTTCTTTGAAGTAAGTTCCAGTGATAATAGTGGTCTATTCTAGGCAGAAGAGTGAGAAGTACAGTGCAAAGAATTGTTCAGTTTTTCCATGGACTTTGTGTTTGACTCCATTCCTTCTGCATTTGTTTAAGATGTGCCTTTGGTTGCTGCTTCATCCTTTGATTTGTTGTTGCTGTTTTTTAGCTGCTGTTCCTATGCTTTTGGTTTAGATTGCTTTTTGGTGTGTTATAGCAAGACACTTTGAAATCCTTTTCAGGAGGAGGGTTCAAAATCAATCACAGAAAGAAAAGCCATTTTAGTACTACATTCAGGTATATATAGGTAATTTTCAACATAAATTTACTTATTGACCATTGCCATATAGCAGGCTCCAACAATCTCTTATGCCCTACAGATATGTTGAACTGCAAATACCATAATCTTCAGACAATTATAGTCCAATGCAACACTTTTTTAAAAAAATACAACTGCTACATAAACATCCATTCAAACTTGTTTAACTTGGGGTTAAGGCAAGCACAGGAACAAAAGAAATGCCTTTATTAGCACTGGCTCCTTCCTCCCCCTCCTTTGAAAGAAATAGTTGTGTTAGTCTATTTTGGCATAAAATGCAAAAGGGAGGAGGACTCCAGCAGAAACCTTTGAGACTAATTTGTTTATTTTAGCATGAGATTTTGTGGAAATTAATTGATTTCTACATTGCAGCTGAAGGAATGGATTACTATCCACAGAGGTTGATGCTAAAACAAACCGCTAGGTCCCTTTCACACTACACATTTATAGCACCATTTGCCACTTTACCTGCCATGGCAATATCCTATGGTATCCTGAGATCTTTATTTTAATGAAGACTATTTAGAATTCTCAGCCAGAGAACTCTGGTGTCTCACCAAACAATTCTATATGATATGTTGCCATGGCAGTTAAGAGGAATATAGTGCTATACACCCAGCCCTCCATATCTATGGATTTCACCATCCATGGATTGAAAATAATTTTTAAAAATTCCAAAAAGCAAACCTTGATTTTGCCACTAACCCTTTAGAACAAACTTGCTAAGAAAAACTTGATCAGCACAAGTCTGAAACCACTTGAAGGCCCACAACAACAAACACCATTTTACTACACCTTTGTATATAATGGGACTTGAGCATCCATGGAGTTTGGTATCTACGGGGGGTCTGGAACCAATCCACAGTGGATACCAAAGGCTCACTGAAATTGTGTAGTGTGCAAGAGCTCTGAGGGGTGAAACGGATGGGCAAAATAAAGCAGTTTCCAGCTGCTTTGAAGGTGGGGCGCTTAGATAACACATGCCTCGAAAGCAGCTGGAAACCAGACTGAAGCCACACTCCAGGACTAAAAACTGAAACAAAAAAAGTTGTGACCGGAAAATGTGCATCTTTGCTGCTGCATATAAACGCCCCAGCAAAGCAAAGAAATGAAAGTGCGATAACTCCAATGGATGTAACTGCAACATGCACAAACCAGACTTTCCAGCAGGAGGGCTTTGAGTAAAGAGGAGTGAATGAGACATGTATGGGGGGGGGGCCTCCATGATTGTACTTTGCCAATGAATTACTCAAACGTGGATGCACCAATGCCCTGTACAGGCAGAGCATCGCACATGCAATTGTATGGCCAATCAAAGGGGGGGGGCACGCAATGGGATGGCATCTGGGCAGATGTGGGAGGTATTTGGAGGTTGCAGGTGTGTATGTGCAATGGTGCACATGTATGGTGGGGATGCAACAAACAACAACAACAAAAAATACCCAGTGGTCCAGCTTCACATCATGCTGTGTGGTTGGCCTATGCTTGTTTGGCCCGCCTTGGGAGTAGGCTGTGTGGACAGCAGGGTTTTGACCCGCTTTTGGAAAAAGCAGGATTGAGCTGGTTTTTTTCCTGCCCATCTGTTCCAGCCCCAAGTCTCCAACTGGTGCAGGGTTCCTGTACAAATTTCCTCCCCTCCTTTCCATTTTTTCACTAGTAAAGGAAACAGAAATCCAAGAGGTATAGTTTTCCCTCTCTGAGATGTCTGGCATTCTCAGTTTCTTTCAGTCACATCTGTTAAAGCACAGGTGTCCTGCAAGGAAAGAGCTGTGTGGAAATATTGAAAGTGTTGACAACACAACAACAACTGGTATTCCTTAAACCTGACTTCCAACTCAGAACTTCTGTGGAAACAAAAAGTCTAATCATGAGAAGCATTGTCTTTCAAACTGAAGATATATTCTAAAAGCAGCAACACAAACAGCCTAATACTATTTTAAAAAGTCCCAACACTTGGAGTAGTTAGCAAAGTCCTTACTTCCGTTTAATAGTTTATGAAAGAAACAGCCTTCTGAGAAAGAAAAGGTGTATGCATTTAAAAAGGAAGGAATCTAAAATCTGTGCTGAAGTACATACCTTAAACATAGATTATTTCCATATTTGTACTGGCTTACAAAGGCTCAAAATGAGTTTAAAATTAACG
This sequence comes from Sceloporus undulatus, assembly GCF_019175285.1. Taxonomy (NCBI): domain Eukaryota; kingdom Metazoa; phylum Chordata; class Lepidosauria; order Squamata; family Phrynosomatidae; genus Sceloporus; species Sceloporus undulatus. The sequence continues at coordinate 14,149,430 of NC_056527.1, forward strand.
TGCCAAACTGTAGCTTACAAGATTGTCTTGTTTCAGATAATATCCTCTAATGGCACTTTACTTTGGTTAGGAAACAGCACATGGACAGGGAAATTAACAGAATAAGGGGAAAACATATACAGTACTATATACATGGCTAAGAATCAACACATTAACTTTTCTGTTTGCTGGCAAAGAGAGATCAAGAAAAACTTTGTTTATTAAACAAATAATTTTCAACATTTGTAAATGATTGGAAGAGGTGGCTATCATTCTAGGGTAATGCAGCAATAATAAAGATATTTTATCCCAGTATATCCCAGTGAAATCAAGAATACATATTTCTGAATAAAAATAAATAGGAGGAGTTTGCATTTCACTTGGAAATACAATTTACAGAAACTAATTGCACTTCATTTTCAAGAAGGTTGCTTCAGTTCACTGAAACAAACTAAGCTGCATAACATCAGGAAACAGAAGCCACAATATACAACCAAGTCATAATTTAATTTGATTAGCTCAGTTTAATTATTCATATCCTCCAAAAGATAGCTATAGACTGTTAACCTTACATGTCTACACTTCAAATATTAACTTTGTTGTTTTGTTCTTGTTGTTGTTACAAGGATTTATATCCTGCCTTTCCTCCCACATTGGGATTCAAGATGCGTTACAATAATATCACGGCCACCGTAGACTTGTTTTATTTGAAAAATAATTTAAAATCATCTTTTAAATTTTATTTGATAAGAAAACATGGAATAAAGAACTGGAGCATATGCAATCTCCGGAAGTTGTTTTTAAAAAGCATTAATCCATTTGAGAACTTCATTCTAGATATGAAAAACAAAATCTTGGAAGCACAAACAAGTTTTCTTTGGCATTAAGTGTTTACATCCACATACTGGATGACAATGTTGGACTTCCCTGCTCTCATATTCGGGGCCACTCCAAAGCATTTTGCTCCCTGCATTGGGGCAACAAAAAGTAAACATTCTCTCATTCAATTCAAGGTGCATCCTGCCCAAAGCCAGCCAAGTTATTTTGGCATCAGAGGAAGAAAATCACCAAAACACCTCTTTACTGCATGGCAGTAGAGTAAAAAGAACATAAATAACTAGCAATTTGCTGCCCTGGTGTGACACTGCAAACTTGGCTCATTTTTTTACAGTAGAGCTGCCTCATTTATGTTATTGTTGTTGTCGATTCTGACTTATGGTGACCTTAAGCCCATGAAACCACTGGGTGACTTTGAGCAAGTCACATACTCTCAGCCTCAGGGGAAGGCAATGACAAACCTCTCAACAAATCTTGCCATGAAAACTTGTGAGAGGGACACAATAAGTCAGAAATGACTTGAAATCATGCAGCAGCAGCAGCAACAACAACATAGGCAACCCTATGATGAGGTTTTCTTGGTGAGATTTGTTCAGAGGAGGCTGAGAGTGTGTGACTTGCCCAAGGTCATCTAGTAGGTTTCATGGCTGAGCTGAGAATTGAACCCTGGTCTCCAGAATTGTAGTTAATAGTTAAGACATTTTAAAAAATAAAATGAAATAAAAGCCTTACATCCAAGTAGCCCTGCATTACTGTGTTGAATCTCTGTAAATTTATAAATAATGGGTGATGCCTTGGTCTCTCTTTAAAGTTCTCTTTCAGTTTAACAGTCTAGGACAGGGCAATGTCTGTGCCTATGTTCTTTAGCTTGGACAACTCAAGATTTTATTTTCAGTTCCACATGGATAGCATGGGAATGTTAATGCTCTCCTGCACTGGTGCTGTTGTGAGGCTTTTTATCCGCAGTCATAACATCTATCCAAAACATTTTCCTTGCAAGTAAAATTGAATTTGACTTCCCTGTAAATATGCTGAAAATTGTGGGCTTCAAAGGCCTCTACAATTCATACATGATAATGTCATAGTAGCTTCTTATTTTCTTTTATATGCCCCCTTACTAATTTTTAGAAATCATTTCCAGCTTCTGGAGTCTGAACTGTAGTTTTAATTCATTTATTGTTGATGACCTAGTTCAGATTGGATTTTCTGCTGCTGTTTGGTTTGAGGATGGTGGAGGCTTGTTTTTTTAGCGTTATGATACTTTAAAACAGGGGGAGGTAAGTGCTATTTCTCTTACGCTCTCTGTTTTTAAGAAAATTCTACTCTCTTCTATACTATTGCATGTTAACTTTCCATTTCCTTTCCTTTGATCTTCTTGCCTTCTAGATTGTCTGGCTCATATACTGGATTCAATTTGTGCTTTCTGCTGTTCTTAGAGAATCAATATAAATGATGCAAAATGAAGTAACATGATTGGGACGGCTAATTGCTTGACTTGAGTTCGGGCTCCGTTGTGCCAGATCCGTTATTCAACCTGTCAGGTAGTCTTCCTTGATGGCCTGATAATAACCAGTAAAATTTAGGGCCAAAATAAAAGTGACAGCAGCACATTGTTGCTGTCAGAACAAGCCTGTGAGGGGTCTTATCTCATGGGAGTCAAGATCTTTCACTACACATGAGAGACAGCGACTGAACCAAGGACATTTAAGCTTCATGGCTGAGCAAAAATTTGAATGATGTTTCCCAGTCAAGTATTCTGCGTCTAGGGCTGCATCCACACTGCAGAAATAATCCAGTTTCACACCACTTTAGTTGCCATGACTGAATTCTATGGAATTCTGGGATCTGTAGTTTGTTATGGCATCAGAGTTCTCTGACACAGAAGGCTAAATGCCTCACAAAATGACAATTCCCAGAATTCCATAACACTGAGTCATGGCAGTTGAAGTGGTGACAGAATATTTCTGCAGTGTGGATGCAGCCTATGTGAACCCAGGTTTTAGGTTAACATATATAGGAAGGAGGGTGGAGGTCTTATTTTAATGTATGAGGAACAGGTCTTCCCTACCACCATAATTTACTCCACCCCACTCCCCAAACCATTCTTCAATTCTAGGCAGACACACTTTTAATACTGGACCCCAAAGTGAGGAGCAGAAAGGAGAGAATCAAATTTCAGATAGATGAGATTAGAAAGGAAGGGATAGATTAAGCCATCTTTTCTCCAGAAAAGCTCCCAGAACCAACAGCACTTGGGAGTTTTAGTCTAAAAAGTCTTGGGAGTTTTAGTCTAAAAAGTAACTATTCCAAAATCAGGTATAGTCTAACCAGATATTAAATAAAACAACATATTGAGTATGCTTGGCAATGGACTGCAGATCAGTGGCAGACCACACTTTGATTCCAAAACATTCCAGTTTTGATCCCTAGTGACTCCAGTTTAAAGGGACAGAGCAGCAAGTGATCTGAAAAAAACTCTACACCTGGAAAGCTTCTGATAGCGAGAGAGGACAACACTGGATGCACAACATAGCCTGAACTAATCTGAGACCATGTCTTTTCTCAGATCAGATCAGATCAGATCATCTTGAAATGTGGACAATGTGGACACTGAATACAGATCTTGACATTCCCATTGCAGATGGGGGGGAAAGTAACAAAATATCTTTCTCCCCCCCCCCCATTTAGTTATTACCCCAACTCCATCCAAGCAAGAGCAACACTACAACTGCCTAACCTAATAACCTCTCTCTACATTATAAAGATCTGAACTCCCCCTGAAAAATTGGCTGGTTTTTATCATCTAGAGATGATCACCTGCAAGTCTGCGACTTCCAAGAACAAACTGAACTAAAGCACAGAATGGGTCTTCCTGCCCTTGTTAGTCTACTAAAATATGAAAATTCCTCCCTTTGTAGAGAAAGCAGGCTGATTTCCATACATTACTAAGAGCAGCACAGTTCTGGAGACATGGAAAAGACCTAATGTGCTGCAGCTTGGAGGTGATTTATTACTTCCACCTTGGCTCACCGCACCACATGCCTTTCTTAGTACAATCAAGTGTTACCTAGTAAATATTTAAAGTTTCCATGTTAGTAGGCCAAGATTCTTTCAGCCTCCTTACCAAGAATTCATGCAGCCACAAGTGAAAGAGCTTACCATCCCATACTGCTTGCGTCTCATTCACGGCCTGAGTTAAAAGTGTAAATTCATACTGATCAGCATTGTGTACTGAGCAAACTACAGGTGGGGTTAATAGGCAAGATGTTGAGCTTTGATAGGGTTCAAATCCCCACATAACCATGAGACTCACTGGGTGACCCTAGACAAAACTCTTTCCACCACTATCGTAATGGAAACTCATGTACAGAGCCCTGGGTTCACAATATATTTATACTCTTCAACACTACTTTATCGTGTGTGCCTTCAAGAGGTTTCCCAATTCTGGCAACCCTAACGTGAACCTATCACAAGGTTTTCCTGTTAAGATTTGCTCAGGGATTGCTAAGGATTGCCTTTGCCTTTCTCTGAGGTTGAGAGTGAGACTTGCCCAAGGTCAGCTAGTGGGTTTTCATGGCTGAGCAGGAATCCAATCACTGTTCTTCAGAGTCATAGTCCAACAGCCAAACCACAATACCATGTTGGCTCTTTGGATTACATTTCTATCTGACCAAATATAATTTAGGCGGAGGTATAAATTATTACTTACTAAACTCTTATGCATCAGGAACACGGGATAATTTGGTTCCCAATAGTCACATTGTGTTACAGAATTCTCTATGGCAAGGGCGGGGAAGGTCCAGGCTAGAGATTGCATATGGCCCCAGGGACCATTTTTCTGATTCTTCAATTTTTAAAAAAATTTATTGCTCCAAAATCCCCCTTAGCGAATATGAGGTGCAATTTTGCCATGTGTTTGTTCCCACATAGCTGTGTTAGACCCAGGAAGGGCCATTTCTAACAGGTTGGGTGCAAAAAATGATGATGATGATGATGTTTCAGGAGGTGGAACCTTCCAAGATTCCTTGTGGGGCCAATGTAATCTCCTAATCTCTATTGTCTGTTCTATGACACTGCGACCTGTTAAATTGTAAACAGCCCCAAGTTACAGCCACTTGCCATGGAATTTAAAACTGTCCCACTGCAGTACTTTTCTGTCCTGGACAATATATTGGGATTAAAGTGTTCCATGCCCCCTTCCCCTGGGTATGGCTATGATGCCAAGAAACAGAAGTGACCTCTGCTGATTTTCGAGTAAATTAGGTGCTGGGCAGACACTGAACTTCTCAGTTGGTTCAGAGAATACAAGAAATTAAACCTTACAGCTACATTTCTCCTAAATACATAGCTAATTCTACTGCTAGCCCTTGATATACTGAAATTCTCATTGGGGTTAAAAATATGCCACAACTGAATGAAAGTTTTATTGCTTTTTAATTTTTTTGTATTAACCTGGTGCATGAGGATTAACAATGCTGCTTCATCTTATTGGCTTAGAGCAGTGCTTCTCAATTATTTTCTGTCATGCCCCCCCAGGAAGAAGAAAACATTTCGGGCCCCCCCGCGCGACTGTAAATAGTATCATTTCTCTTGTTGCCAACAAGCCTCAAAGATAATTCCCGGAAATGTTTGTCCAAAACCTGCTGAATCCCCCCAGATCACACGGAATATTCAGTCACAATTCCCGGAAAATTCCCATAATGTTTAAATGGCGGATGTTTTGCAAATAAACGTAAACCTAATTGAATAAAAATAATTGTAACTTATTTCAACTCTCAAAATCACCATTGAACCAATCAAAGAATCTTTCAGTCCTTCTAAGATATTTATTTTGACATGAAGGGGGTCCAGGAAGCTTTGTGCCAAATAGAAATGTGTTAGGCTGCAACCGCACTGCAGAAATAAATCCAGTTTGACACCCTTTCAATTGCCCTGGCTCAGTGCTAGGGAATCCTGGGAATTCTAGTGTTCGGAGACATTTAACCTTCTCTCTCAGCAAACTCTGGTGTGACAACAAACTACAATTCCCAGGATTTCATAGCACTGGGCCATGGCAGTAAAAACGGTATGAAAGTGGATTGTCTCTGGAGTCTGGAGTGAAGATGCAGCCTGAGTTGGGTCCAAGACACACTGCAGAAATAAACCAGTTTGAGACTGCTTTAACTGCCCTGGCTCAGTGCTAGGGAACCCTGGGAAGTGTAGTTTTGTGAGACATTGAGCCTTCTTTATCAAAAAGAGCTCTGGTGCCACAACAAACTACAATTCCCAGGATTCCCTAGCACTGAGCCAGGAGAGTTAAAGTGGTCACAAACTGGATTATTTCTGCAATGTTTTGGACCTTCGTTATTAAAAATACTCAAGGTCCAATCCATACTGCAGAAATAATCCAGTTTGAGACCACTTTAACCGCCCTGGCTCAGTGGTAGGGAACCCTGGGAATTGTAGTTTTGTGAGAAAGAGCTCTGGTGCCACAATGAACTACAATTCCCATGCACCTGAGGAAATACGTCCTACATTCCAACTTTCTGTCCAGGAGGAATTCCAAAATGCCCTCCATTTACTAAGATGCATGCCTTGATAAGGTCCACATTGCAGTTTGAGTTTGAGACTGCTTTCACTCCCTTGGCTCAATGCTATAGGATTCTGGGAACTGTAGTTTTATCCTTTTCTGACAGAGAGCTCTGCAGTGTGTTTTTGACCAAAGTGGTCTCAAACTGGATTATTTCTGCAGTGTGTTTTTGACAAAAGTGTTATCAAACTGAGTACCTTTATTTATCCTCCTTGACGCCTCAGCCTCGGCCAATGGCCTCCTCCTTTCCCGCCCAGGCAAGGGGCAGCCTCTCGGGCAGTTGACAGGGGCGATCCCTCCCAAAGGAGGAGGAGAAGGACTGGAGCCTGGCCCTGCCTGCTCTCCTGCCCCAGAGAGGCACCTTCTTTCCCTTCAGAGGAGCCCCTCTCGGCCGTTGCCTCCAGTGCAGAGCCTCCTCCTTCCTCCTCCAATGGCTGGGCGGCCTGGGTTCTCGCTCACTCCGCCACTGGATAGGCTCCCCTCCATGGCCCACTCGGCCCCTCTGCCACCACCGCCTCCCGCGGGGCTCTGGCCAGGAGGACCCAGCCGCCGCCAGCCCATTCCAGCCTATGGCGCACGGGGCCCTCTTCCAAGTAGGTGGCCCCCCTTTGCGGAGCCTCGTGCCCCCCCTGGGGGGGGTGCCCCACTATTTGAGAAACACTGGCTTAGAGGATCAGCAGCACAGCTTGAAAAACTGCTTTAGGGGACTGTAACTTTTGAGAGTTGTAGTCTAAACAAAATAATTTTTCCAAGCTTTGCTTAGATGACAGCTACCTACCAATCCCACATCCCTTTTAAGGACTCTGTGATTTTAAACTAGCAAACCCTCACATTAAATGCAACCTGGCTATGACACACTGTAGCCTATCAGTGAATTAACATTACTTTAAAGGTTTAAACAGAGAAAATACATGTTTTCAGCTTTTTAGCATTATGACCACACCTCAGTTCACAAAGGGGGAGTACAGACTGCAGAGAAAAGGTGGTCTGCATATGCCTGCTTTTACTCCGGGGGGACGGTGCAGCCCCCAAACCGTGTGCCATCACTCCAGAGTAAAAAGAACCCGGAAAAACTGGGTTTTTATGCGCCACCATTGTTATGGCGTGAGTGCGCCAATGGCACACTCATGATGTAATAATAATAATAATAATAATAATAATAATAATATTCCGCTTAATCACTTGGAATCCAAGTGGATTACAACAATAAAAGAGAATACAGTTAAAATTCTAAAACCCCTATCCCTCCCCCCCAGTATAAAAACATAGTAATACTAAAAAGAGATTAAACCAGACAAATATTAAAACAGTAGTATAAAATCACAACATGCGGATGCAATGTGTCCGTTCCATCAAAATGGCGGTGCCCATGTACACAGGATGCCGCCATTATTGCGCCACCGGCACGTACTAGGGTTAGGGACCGTGCGGTTGGTGCGCGGTCCCTAACCCTAAAATCGGTGCCGGCACGGCACATTTGAATCTTCTGTTCCAGTCCAAAGTCTCTGACAAAGAAGCTCCTTTTTACAAAGACTTTTTATATCTGTAAGCATCCTTTTCCTCCTTGTCTTTTGTCTACCTGGAAGTCTTTTTAGGAGCGTCAGCACTGAGAGAATGGTGGAGGGCTACAGAAAGACAGGGGGATATATATATATTTATTTATTTATTTATTTATTTTGGTGCTGGGTTGTAGCAGCATGTCTGCAAAAACAATGCAATAAAACTTGAGCAGGGAAACAACAGGATTCTACTTTAGCCAATACTGTATTACTGTTGCTATGTGTGCCTGCTTACTCGGGGCAAAGTAAATAGCAGCGGCCTTCAGAATCCTTTCTTATAACCCTTATAATGTGCTTCTTCATATGAAGGGAGAAGGATATGAACGATCCAGAGATGAATGATAATGCAGAAGAAGAAGGATGTTGGATAACCTGGCCTACTGCTTTCTTTTCTCTGCCTCAACTACTCAGATGGATTATGAGGACCATTACCTTCATAGAGACCATGATTTCTAACTAGAAACAAAATTATGAATAGATGAAATCCAGTTCAGTTTAGGCTGTCTTCCCCAAATCCACTCAGACTTGCTGGGATCAAAGTTTTCTGGCCTCTATAACTCCTCTTCAGTCATGAGACTGGGGAGTAGAAAACTGCATAATCAATGGAAAATTAAGAGGGCTTCATGCTATTGTACCTAATACTAAATTTATTGGCTGACAAAACATGTTTAGCTAAAAGGCACCATCCACGCATGAGAAAAGATGTATCTGGAACCACAAGTTTGGCAGAATTACAAGACACGGAAACAAATAAAGAAACAAAAAATGGAGAAGAATGCAAAACCAGCACATTGAAGAATTGTCATGTTTGTTGGCTACAGAACCACTGAGTATGTGTTGTGCAGGGATTAGAAAACCAGAGGGAAAAGGAATAAATATCCTATAAAAGGATATTTTATAGAACCCTGAAACCTCCATGCAATAACATTTTGTTATATATCTTCTCTGTGTGAGAGTGTGGGTGTATATATATTTGCATACAAACACATTAAAACCACACCAGAGAATCTTTCTGGACCAGATGGCAAAGTGCTTTTGAATCCTCAGGTTAACTTTCTGCATTTTGGTAAATGATGTCATTTACTTACTTCTAGAAAACAGGAGCTACACAGACAATCTCTACATGTTGAAAATTCCATCACTGCAGATGGCAACTATTTTTTTATAAGTAACTAATGTTTATTATTCAGCAATGCTGAATTTATATGATCCTAATTGTCCCTCAGCCATTGCTTGCTAGAGAAATTGTGGATGTACTTAGCAGAAATTTCTGGAAATGTTCAGATTTTAGGTATTATGACTATATAATTAATTTTGGTGCCAAGTGTCTATTAGCAACAGGATAAGGACATGTGCTAATTGGTAGTGACAGGTGATAAAGCAGTTAATGTGCTATGATCAAAGCAGCAGAATTATAGGGTTTGTAGCCTCTTGTGTCTTCAGTGTCATTAGCCTGCTGTTATCAAGTAAGTATCAAGGGTGGCTGGTGGTGCCATGGAAATTGATATGCTAACACCATTAACAGTCAACCCCTGTGAAAAGCAGTCCCACCCAGATTACACAGCCATATATTTTGTATGCACTTACTGGCTGTTCCTTACTGGATAAAATATAGGTCTGTTCTGAAGCAAGCAACTGTGAAGTAAAAGTCCTCTACTAAATTATTTTGCCAGCCTTTTCAGTGACCCACAGAACCTTTTCAATTGCACCTCAGTCTCCAGATTTAGTTGATAATCATGTGTCTCATATATGAAAGCAAAAACCTGTGGAGTAGTGTATTGCCTTTTAATAGGGGTGCATCTATACTGTAGAAATAATGCAGTTTGACACCACTTGAACTGCCATGGCTTCATCTTACAGAATCCTGGGATTTGCAGTTCTGTGAGGTACCAGCACTCTTTGGCAGAGAAGGATAAAGACCTTGTAAATCTGTAAATCCCAGGATTTCATAGGATTGAGCTACAGCACTTAAAGTGGTGTCAAACTGCATTGCTTCTAAGATGCACCCTAGGACCACTAAAATGTTTCACAAGTTACGGTAGTAACATTTAGTTCACAAAAGTAGCTCAAGTTGCTGCTAAAGAGAAAGGAGAAGCTGGCCAGTCTGTGACTTCTGGTCACTTGGCAGCCCTATCTTAGGAGCCCTGGTGACGCAGTGGTTAAATGCCTGTACTGCAGCCATTCACTCACAAACCATAAGGTTGTGAGTTCAATACCAGAGAAAGGGCTCAAGCTTGACTCAGGCTTGCATCCTTCTGAGGTCACTAAAATGAGTACCCAAATTGTTGGGTGCAATTAGGTTACACTTTGTAAACTGCTTAGGGAGTGCTTATGTACACTGATAAGCAGTACAGAAATGTACTTGCTATTGCTTGCTATCATCTGCTGTATATGTCTAGTCTTAGTTTTATTTCATAGTTTATACTGTATGTGTAATCTCCTACAAGTCTACTTCAAACAAGTGGGTCTATAAGAAAGTGAGCCTGTTCAAGAGTCATGTCCTTCATGGAGAAGGTTTCCAGCACATCTCCTATTTTCCATGTATAAAAGGTTTTCAGGTAGCTGGACTTGGAAAGAAAGACCTAAATGTTCTTGACTTTGCAAATACAGGTCTGTATAAACAAACAAAAAAAATGGTCTTGTTGAATTAGCTGATGTTATGTGATGCTGAAATCAAGTTGCTTTTTTACAATGTAGGATTTGGGGGGAAATAGCAAAAATTAAGTGGGGCTTTCAGCAAAGCACTGCAGTGTGCCATACCACAGTTTCTAGCTGCTCCATTTTATCTCCAACCCTCCTCCTCTATATTGTTTGGCACAGCCATCACTTATTGAACTGTTTTGAGGCTTCCCTCCCACCACAAATTTCTGTTTCCACCCTAAAAAAAATTGTACTTCAGTAAACCTTGGGCTTGCTCTAGGCCTGCTGACAGTTTCCACTTCTTGTTACGTACTTTCAAGGACTGACACTCTTATCTTAATATGTGAAATGGAGGGGATGGTAACAAGCATGTATCATATGCTCATTCTTCTCTCTCCCACTAAGTTGAATCAAATTTGAATCCCCACTTCAAATTATTAACCAGGAAGGTTCTCCCTCAGCCCAATGTTTTCTTTGCCACATACCTGACCGATAGCGCTCATCACGTGACCCTGAGGACCTGCGGCGATGGTAGCGAGAGGAGGAGGAAGGAGTAACGGGGGTTCGGCGTTCTTGTGGCAGTGCTTGATCCACTCCTGCATTGGTGGGAGGAAGGGAAAAACCATCAGACTTTGTTGCCCTACAGTTACAGAATTATGCATATTTCATAAAACAAATAAATAAACAATCAGCCTGTCCTGCCTAGTAAATAAGGACTATGTAATCTAAATGCTAATCTGTTAAAAGTATCCATGGAAATCTCACAAATCGTAGCACTGCACCAAAGCATCAACAATGCCAGTGCCACGGCTCAGAGGAATGCACCTTTACTGAGTATCATCATGCCCTTCAGGTCTTATGAATCGAGGATGAACAAAGAAGTGGGCAGGCAGGATCAAAATGGGAGAACAACAGCACAAAACACAACCCTCTATTATTCAGTGACTGAGGGCCTCATGATCTTAACAATATTTGGACATTTGGCATATAGATAAACACATACTTGGATATTGGGTCATTTTCTTTAAAGTTAATGTATAAATTCCCACTGCAGTATTTTTAGTTTATTTTTAATTACATTTTATTTTCATTTTTAATTTTCCTTCTAAAATGATTTTTTGTATAACAAAAAATGTAAATAAACTAAAAACACTATAAAAGATTCACACCTTGCACAGGTGCAAATCATAATATGAACTGAGCATCAAAACATAACATGCCAGTTCTTTATGGGCAGACCTACCAATGGTTTCCAATTAGCTTACTGAGGATACACTAGCTGACCTTTGTGAATTCACAGGGGACTAGGCAGCAATTCAAACAAAATGAGAAAGAAAATGAGCAAATTAAACAAATCCAGAAAGAAACATGTACCGAGTCACCAGTTTCTTGTATTGATTTTGCACATGAAATCAAAATCTACTCCCTGAGCCTTTGCAAAACAGTTTTCCTAACTCTTTAGCTCAATGAACCCCATCTGCTGTCTGCAGATGTTACTAGCTCTGACTCCTCTGTGGAAATAAGGATTGCTATATACGTGACTGAAGGAGAAGAAAGTTTGCCGTTTGCACAGTTGCATTTCAGAAGAAACAGCATTCAAGGGTATGGGTTGCACAAAAGAAAAAGAAAAAAACAAGGAATATAAAAAGTGAAATGCACTGGGATGGATTATGTGCTGCATACCTTTCTGACAAATGATTAAAACTAAATACAAGCTAATTGAAATAATCAGTTCTGCAGCTCTTTTTATACAGCATCATGTGGTTGTGCTAGGAGCAGGCGACTCCTCTATTTTAGGTTTACAAATATGATACTATGATGCTGTGAAGCTTGGGATGAGTGGGAGGGAGGCAACACCAGTTACAGATATGTAGGTAGTTCATACTCTCCAGAATTTCATGGGTGAAAAAAGGAATACTTCTAATTTCACGTTAAGAATTATTATCTGAGACCACCACCACTCTTATGTATTGGTGGATTCTCCTCTGACTGCTGTATGACATTTTGATTTATTCTGTAACAAGGTAGCCAGATTTGTAAGCAAAGGGGGATGCTTGCTCTTATGGTTAGGGATACAGTTTTTAAAAAACCACATTTATTTCTGTAACAGAAAGGTGGGAAAAGTATCAGTTGAGACTGACAACCACGAACTGCAGTGTGGAAGAACAAAAACCATTCTGCTTCAGCACCTCTCCTTTGAAAGTTTTCATCCCTGTTTTCAGTTGTGAAATCTTGCAAGGCAGAATAGACTGTCCCCAAAATTGACAATGAACTTTTCCCTTTTGCATGAATGCTTAGAAAACACAGAGAGCTGACAGGGAGAAAATCAACTCATTTCAAGTGTGCTACTGGAGAGGAGGAGTTCAAGGGAAAGCATTGACAGCCAAAAGACAAACGGATTTAAACGCAAATCACATCTGAGCTCTCCCTAAAAGCCAAAATAACTAAAGTGAGATTATGATACTTAGGACATATCTTGAGACAACACATTGTTGCTATGTGTCTTCAAGTCATTTCTGATCATATAGTAACCATCAATGTTTTTCTTGGCAGAATTTTTTCAGAGGATAGTTGTCTTTGCTTTCTTTTTAGGCTGCGAGGAGATGATGATGATGATGATGATGATGATGATGATGATGATGATGATGGTGGTGGCGGTGATGATGATGATGATTTATTGTATTTATACCCCACTCTTCAGAAATGCTCTCAGAGTAGTTTACAAATTGTTAATTAGACAGTTCCCTGCCCTCAGGCTTACAATCTAAAAAGATAGGACATAAAAGGCAGTGAGGAAGTATTATTTGCCCAACTTCACCCAGTGGGTTTCAATGACTGAATGGGGATTCAAACCCTGGTCTCCAAAACTATAGTCCGACCCTCAAACTACTGCACCACTCTTACTCCCTTGAGACAACATGACTTGTTAGAAAAAAAATAATATCATCAGATAAAGTTGAAGGCATTAGGAAGAGAGGAAGAATGAATTAGAGGTGAATAGATTCAATCAAGGAAGTCTTGAGTTTGCAAGACTGGAACAGTGCGGCTAACAACAGGGTGTTATGGAGGTCTCTCATTCCTACAGTCTCCCTAAATTGGAGCCAACTTGAGGGCAATTCTTATAAATCCTGAGAAACAGCAGGTGCAAAAACTCAGCACAAGCACTTGATTTTCAGTCTTCGGCTTCTTTGAAAGTACATTATATTTCTTTTTCTGTGTGTTTTTCTTCCTACTGACAGTTATATATAAAAAAAAGCAACACTATCAACATACACTGCTCTGGCATAAAGCCCTAAATGGGAAATGTCTAATTCAATTTACTGCCTTTATTAACGGTCAAAATAGAACACACTGGATTCTTACATTTTCTTTCCCCATTTACAGAGGATATAAGTATCACTTTTTACGGCTTCTTCCCAATTTTTCTTGAAGACAGAGGAATTATAATAAAAACTGCTATTAAGTGTTCAATAGGGCCAGGAAGTCTTAATGTTTTTTAAAAAATCTTCCAGGGAAATGCACAGAACAAAATATTAAGCTTTGGTATGTCGGCACTTTTGTATGAGACATGAAACCCTTGCAGAATATTAAACACTAAGAACTCAGTGGAGTGTTGCCATCAACAACAAGGTGGCATTAACAGAGGTGTTAGTCACCTGCCTGGCACACAGGGAAATGCTGCAGTTTTTTGCTGTTATATGAAGGAGGTTTTTTTTCTCCTGAAACAGGGTTTATTTTATTTACAAGACCAGATAATACAGCAAATGGAAGGGCAACTTATACATATAGATGAGTTCAACTTGATGTGATCTCTACATGTGGGTCAGCACGCTCAGCTGCACATAATATAAATGAAGATGAAGCTTGGTAGGTACTTTGGGGGGAAAAAAGATTTCCATTCCTCTGCTAGGATCATGGGTTGCAACATGGAAGGCATGAGCTATTCCCTTGACAGCCTCTTGAAATCAATTCTGCTCTACTTTCCAGGGATAGCTGTTTTGAGTCCCATATTGAGATACAGATATTAAATTAAATAAATAAATCATAAATGGGAGAGCTCAGGAAAAGACATATTCTGAGTATTCATTAAACTAAAATAACTGTTGGGTTATCTTCACAGAGCAAGAGGCCCATGTTCCCCTCTGCTTTGCGTCATCAAGTTCAGCCAAAACTGTGGGGCCAGGATTGGTCCAGAACCTGGTAGAATGTACCCAGATCTGGTGGTTTTGGCCTGATCCTGGGGCAAACAGCCTTTAGCCCAGGTCAACTGATTCCTGGTTTGCTGCAGTTCCCTGAAAACTCTGCAGCAACCCCTCGCTGTTTACACGATCCCTTGTGCTCCTTGCCTTGCTGCCACTGGTGTTACTGAGAAGCCCCCTGTCATCACATCTGACATGGAAAGGGGGCCATGTGGATGCAGCCAGGTGCCCCTGTTTTCACAGTAGATGTGGTGATAAGGGGTTTCTCAGTACCATCAATAGCACAGCAAGGTAAGGAACATGCACTGGTAACAGGCAGTGGGTTGGTCCTGTGACAGCTGTGTAAACCCATCCCTACACCAACCGAGGGATTGACCCATGTGAGCACCAAGGTCAGAATGGCATGGACTCATCCCATCTGTTCAGCCTCTGACTATTTTTGTTGCTTTTTAGAAAGATTTTTTGTTTGTTTGTTTAAGCTGCTCTTCCTCTCTTCAGAACACATTTCTGCTGTAGAAAGAAGAGAAAACTAGAGACCCTCATTTTGGGGAAGATTGAAGAAAGCATCCATGTTAGTCTGCTGCAGCAGAACAACACCACACAGTGCAGTGGTAGCTGTTTGCCCTTAAAGTGCTAGAAGAGTTTTTACTGCGTGATTTATAGCTTTACATGAAGAAAACAGGCGCTTTACAAAATACTGTGCATCTAAGGAAGTTGACCATGTCTATAAAACCTTATATTACAACTTCTTTTGTTTAGTTAGTCTCAAAGGAGCGACAAGATCCCTTTGCACACTTATAGTAAATTGTATTTCTAAGGATCTGTAATGTTTGTAAAATAAAGGCCAACCCCACCATGAGTACAGCTGTTTGCAGTGATAATTCTACACTAAGCCATTAAGAGCTGAAAGAAAGTAGAAGGAAATCAGGAATCAAAAGAACAAGTCACCATTAACAGTTCTACAGGCAAAAAGCAGTTGAAGAAGCTGAAGAGAGATCACTTGTGGATCACTGCAGGCACACAAATGGCCAATTTAATGGAATAGCAGCAACCACTTATATTTGTATGCACCTCTTCCAGCATCTTAATTCCTCTTTTTCTCTTAACTGGTTTGTGCAGACCACAGGAGGTGCTTCATTTGCTTTGTTGTGCTTGAAAAGAAACCAATATGCGTCTTTCCTAGTTTTTAAAAATTGAGTATATATCACTGATTCCATCCCCAATCAAATGAAATTGTATTGATAAACTCTTATTAGAGCCCTTGCACAGAATGGATTTAAATCAAAGTCTGGCCTGAAATCCCCATCAAAAGCAAATTGGGTTGGAAAAAATATTTCTTGCTCTATGCCATGAAGTTCAAGATGGATCTCCAGTGAAGTTATATATCCTCTGACTTTGTTTCTGTATTTGCATTAGAGTGGAAGCATCAAGTTACAAATAGTTAACTGATTTCAAGTTTTTCCAGTAATTAAGACATAACTAAGGGATAATTTTATTCCTTATGGAGGGTAATTTAGTCTAGTTACTTTTATAGTTACAGGACTGTGTGCTCTCAGGATGTAGGTTTGTTTTGTATTACAGACCAGCAGTTTGTAGCAGTCTGATTCCTGCCCTCCCCCCAAAACATAGAGGTAGGAACGTCAGTTACTCTGAATAACAAGAAAACAAAAAATTGCCTTTGTTAAACTACTGCTGCTTCTAGCTTTACTACTGCTATAACATTAACTACTTTGTAAGCTTTGGAATTTAAAAATAAAGAAATTACTTTTTCAAAGTTGCTGTCCAAGCTCTGGTTTTCATGCACCAAGGAAACATTGCTTTCATGCATAACAAACGTTGAGGGAATGCAGCCATGTGCCAATTATTCATCTCAGAATAATCATGACATTAAAAAGGGGATAAAATCACCAATGGATGCTGAATGGTGAATGAAGTGTTCACATTCAATATATTTGCTTAGCATAGAAAGCATTCCGAAGCCTAACAGGTTTAACCTGGAATAAATTGTCTAAATATCCCAAAGGCACCAGATCTCGTCTGATCTTTGAAGCTAAGCAGAATCAGCACTGGTTAGTGCTTGGATGGGAGACCACCAATTAATATCAGGTGCTGTAGACAATATTTCAGAAGAAGGAACTGGCAAAACCACCTGTGAGTATTCATTAATTAAGAAAATCCCATGGAATTCATGGGGTTGCTGTAAGCTGACAGGCAACTTTAAGTCACATATACACAAAGGGGAAGAGAATGTGATTTAACATAATCCTCTCTTTCAGCTTGCTGTCATGGGAAGGGCAAGCAACCCTTTGAAAAAGTACATGCAGAAGATCTCTAGCATCTCCTGTTTCAAAATAAATACTGTATATACTCAACTATAAATTGACCTCATGTATAAGTTGAGGGCAGGTTTGGGGTCAACATTATAGATTTTGATACGATCTGTAGATAGGTAGAGGGTAAAACATTGGGGCATGTAGCATGTAACTAAAGAGTAAGCACAAAGAGTTATGTCTGATGGAATTTAAAAAGTTCTTCGACATTGTTTTACTTTGCTTCATCCTTTGCTATCTGCCCCTAAATTTTACCCTCGATTTACCCTGGACTGAATGGCCCATGCGGTCTCTTCCAACTCTATGATTCTATGATTTATCTATAGGTCATAGCAAAATCCATAATTTTGGCTCCAAAACGTACCCTCGACTTATACATGAGGTCGACTTAGAGTCAAGTATATATGGTAACTGTTTGTACTCACCCTAAAGATAATAGTTAAAGTTAAAGTACAGTATGGTCACCCGGGGGCCCTGCAGGACATACTTTTATTTTTTACTGCTTCACTGAGGCTCAGAATGTATGCTAAGAATTGTTCAGGAAGTGGGATATTTGCAGAGTTTAGAAAAGTTACCTTTTGGACTATGACTTCCAGAGCCTCCAAGAGCATGCCAGCTAGGGCGATTCTGGAACTTTCAAGTGTTGCAAGATGTAAGAGTTTGCAATCTTTTCACACTTAAATCTACTGGTTTCACCACTAACATTTTTTCTTTTTTGCTTCTGAAACCTAATTTAGGAAACTCAGGCCTGTTACAGACTACCAAAATAAAGCTGCTTCGGGTCTCTTTGGAGGTATGCTGTTTAAATGATGCATGCATCCTAAGAATCCGGAAGCTGCACCAAAGCTGCACTCCAGTGCTTAGGACTGGAGTGTGGCTTTGGCTTGACCTCTGGACTCGTAGGACCCATGCATCATTTAAACAGCATACCTCCAAAGAGACCCAAAGCAGCTTTATTTTGGCAGTCTGTAACAGGCCTCAGAAATACCTTGCTGCAAATTGTCTGCAAATCTGAAAGTAGAGCCTGATCTTTTTTCTGCCCACCTCTGACTTAGCAAAACATGTGTTTGCACATCTGGTCAGAAGAAACCTGTTTATTTTCCAGCTTGTTTCATTTTGTTTTGCTTCTGGGCACCTTTTCTATTTCACAAATATTCAATGCAATAATTACAAAATTAATGTGCTATTAAAGGGCTGTGAAGGTTGAGCCACGGAAGCAGAAGGGCAAGCAATCCAGCTCATCAATTTGTGCTCAGGTTAGGTCACCTGAGAGAAGAGAAGCCCAAGCTAAGAAAAACCAATAAACAGACAAAATTGACTAATTTTTTAAAAGAAAGACTAGTTCACAGCAGTAAAAGTCCACTATTTTGCCATTAGAAAATCCAGGATCTTGTTGTTGTGTGCTTCAAGTAATCACTGTGTGCCTATACTACACCATGTTGGTTCTGTTGAATAGCATCCCAAAAGCACATAGTACAGGATTTTAGGAAGGGGGAGGGGGGGTCCAGACTATGTGCCATCATTATAATGGGGCTTGAGTGCGGCGGCGCAGGAGCACACACCATTCATTTTTCTAATGGAAGGGGGGGGGGTCCCCCTTGGCTACGTCCCTGCATAGTAATAAACATTTCTCTAGTTCCCTAAACTGATTCTGGCTTGTAGATGGTAGGGGAGGCAAGCAATGTGGCAGTGCATCTGCTACAGGTATTGTTCTGAGCGTCTAAAGAGCTATCCAAAGGGCTGAACCTATTTTATTGATGGATCACTTAGAGACTGGATTAAACCAGAGGTGTCACTAGGGGGCTCTAGGAGATGCAAAACATACCAGATGATACCCTAATGTGGGTGACACCACCATTCCCTAAACATCGGCCTTTTGGCAGAAATGGGCTGTGACGTTCTCCAGAGCCTCTTTAAAACACTGAAGAGATGGTGTGAGCAGGGCAAGGCTTAGCAGGAAGAGAATAGAGAGGCCCTGGATTTTGTTTTGTTTTTAAATAAATGTTCAGAACATTTAAAATATCTTTTAAATTTTTCTTTAAAAACATCACATCTTACCAAATGTTCACTCTAACCACAAAAAACTGCATACATGTAAATACATTTAGGCTGTGCATACAATATTGGACTTTAAAGGTATAATTTGCTAGTTGTTTCTTTCACAACTATTATCATTACATTCAGTGATATATGGGGAAAATGATGGATGAGTAGCATTAGTACAAAAAACATCACTATACAATTTATTGAGTAGCCCAAGGGCCATTTCAAAATACTAGTAACATAATAAAAAGCAGTATCACACAGCTATATATAAAATGTAAATACAGTGCACTAGGTGCAATAAACCTCCATACAATATAAATACATATGCATAACCTAAGCGTGCACCAGAACCAGAACATGCACTACTTGTCTACAGCTTATGTATATCTAAAAGATATACAATATGTGCTAAAGGATATACTAGAAAACAGATAAAATAAAATAGTTAACAATTAAACAGTAGTATGTAAGATAGTTACCATAGGGAATAAAACAGAATTAGAATTGGAATTGAAATGGGAGGCAAAAGTAACATAAAATATCCGTCGACATACATCAAATCTGTTCATCCCCCTTACAATTAACACCAATCATTCCAACATATCTAGATCTCAACAGCGATGCTTTATGAAGGAACCGAGCTGTAGCAATAGAGATTTTTGAATCTTGTCCACTCATAAAGTATGATGTTCTGATGTGGGTCTCCCAGTATATTGTTCGTTTAATATAGGGATGAAGATATTGATCCCTTTCTGCTTGGTACAAATTACAACTAAACAAAATGTGTGCTAGATCCTCAATTTCATGATCCCCACAAATACAAATTCGTTCGTTATAAGGGATACCCTGGAATCTTCCATGTCTTACCATGGTATCAAGTTGGTCGAATCTTGCTCGGGTAAATGCCTCTCTGAGATGTTTAGGGATCTGTATTTTTAGATAAGATGGCATTTGAAAGGACCGTTTGTATTGGCTCAACCATTTTAAATTGCCTACCCTACTGAGTGTGGCTATGTCTGATGGATGAGTAGCATTAGTACAAAAAACATCACTAAGAATTTTGTGTGGTGTAGTATGGGAGGAGGTCAATGAAAGGGGGTGACACCATGGGTTACAGCACTGGCAGTACCACTATGGTGACACCACTGGATTAAACCCAGTGCAGATGCATTGTCTCACAGCCACCATTCCTCCATCCTTTCCTTTTCCCAAACCCAGTTCTTAGATTGGAACTGCTGTCCAAGTCCCAAACTTTGGAAAGCCCTGCAGATCTACTTCCCAAACTATTAGCATTATTATTCTGCCAGTGAAAAAGAAAGGCTGATGTTTGAGAGGAGGAAAAATAAATACCTTGGGAGACGAGGCTCACTGACTGATTTGGTGCAATTTACAACAAGAGAGTGGTTTTCAGGTCTGAGAAGACAAAGGCCTTCTAATAAAGGATTAATCCCACATCCCTGCCCAATAGACTTATTAATATACATTGATATATAATATATACACATATACACATGTATGTTGTGCTCACCAAAGCGAAAGTAAAAGAGAGGCCGGTTTGCCGCTGTGCTGTGCGGTGCTGAGCGCTCTCTAGCTGCTGCTTCCCGGATGTCACAGACCCCAATGTTGCCAGTGCGGATCGTCCTTCTCGCGGCCCCTTCACTGTGCTGCAGTCTACACCGTACCGCGGCAGCTCCATTCGCCGCTGTAACAAGTTGAAAAAAACTAATTAAATCATGTTTAGTTTTTTTACATTTGTTACAGCAACGGACGGAGCTTCCGCCCACATGCAGTGAAGTGTGCGCACACGCAAGCCCACGTGCGGGCACACATGTTGCGTACACATACAGGTGCGCACACACACACACACATACACACGTATAAACACTACAGTACGGAGCCACAGAATCAATTTCCCACTCTGCCAACATTGGTGTTTGTTATGTCGGCAAAGCAGCAGCAAGAGGACTGGATGCTGGGACAGTGGGGAACTGCCTTGTTGTTTACTGTCAGTCTGGTGGGCACCTTTTCACAAAAGCTAAAGACAATGAAACCCAACATGTCATGTGCAGAATTTTGCCATTCTCTTGGGGAGGTTTGGGAAAATACCACTCAATTGCAAGATCAATCACCAATCTTGATCCATGTTTGCTTTGCCCAACAGATTACAGTAAAGAACTAAAAGGTTTCAAATAGGCAGCAGAAGGTGCTTAGAACCATTCTGAAGCTCTACTTGCAGTTTAAAACTATTTGTATTTTTCAAATGGGCAACAGCAGTTCCTGTTTGTATGGCTTAAGGGCAGAATGAGTCCTGTCATATGAAAACACCAATTTTGTTTGGAAATTACCAAAGACACATATATAGAAACAAAACAGCACTACAAGTACATAAAAGATCTGCCTGTCCTAAGAAAAATAGATACTTTACTATTTACTAACTGCATCTGCACTGCAGAAATAATCTAGTTTGGCATCATTTTACCTGCTATGGCTCATTGCTATGGAATTCTGGGGATTGTAGTTTTGTGAGACACTAAGCCTTCTCTGCCAGAGAACTCTGGTGCCCCAACAAACCACAATTCCCAGAATTGCACAGCATGGAGCCATGGTCGTTATAGTGGTATCAAACTGGAGTAATTTGGCAATTTGTTCATTTTGTTAGCACAACAAATTAACATTTTGAAATGGGGTATTGTAATCTTTTCACATTTTTAAAAACAAATTCAGTTCTTGGATAGGATCTCTACAAAGTAAATTTGCTTCATTTGACATTAACATAAACTGTCAATAAAGGCATATTTTAGCATTTAAAAAACTCTCATCTTTGATTTCACAAGGGACAAAGATCTAAACCTAAAGAATAGGTAAAAATACAAGGAAATGTCAAAATAGCTATTCCGTAGTACCAACAGTGCTCCCTGAAGAAAGGCCATGCATGTGTCAATCCATAATATAGGTACTAGATATTGCAGGTCATTGTGTGGCATGAGCACAAATCTTTAGGATCTTCATTAAAGAAAAAAATCCTAAAAAACAAAGTATT
Organism: Sceloporus undulatus; assembly: GCF_019175285.1. Taxonomy (NCBI): domain Eukaryota; kingdom Metazoa; phylum Chordata; class Lepidosauria; order Squamata; family Phrynosomatidae; genus Sceloporus; species Sceloporus undulatus. The sequence goes on from NC_056527.1 coordinate 14,171,629, forward strand.
GTAGGATTTCCATAAAATCTTCATTTAAAAAGTTCAAACTTACATTAGTTGTTCGCATCTGATTCTAGCGATATCTATTCAACTCCCTCTCTGAGTTTGTGTATTTCTAGGTCCTCCTCAGCTGTTCATTTTGAGGGAAATTTATAACATTTAGGTCTTATGTTCCTAATGAGGAACTAATTTATCCAGAAGGCAACTATGACAGAGATAAATGATGATTTAAATCTCTTATCAAAATTTTCAAAATGATCTGTCACTCAACTGAATTCTGCTTTTCTGCTTTGGAGTTTGTTTTTTAATGATGGGGAAGAGAAGTTAACTGCATCCTTCATGAGGCCAGATCTAGCTCTTGGACTCTGATGCTATTGCTACTGCTGTTGTGTGCCTTCAAGTCAGTTCTAACTTATGGTGACTCTAAGGCGAAGCTAACACTGGGTTTTCTTGCAAGAATTGTCTTCCCCTGAGTCTTAGGGAGTGTGACATGCCCAAGGTTACCCAGTGGGTTTCATGGCCAAGCAGGCAATCAAATCCTAGTCTCCTGTGCTCCACATGATAGTTAACAGCTATGTTTGTATCTGATTTTGTGCCATGAATACTAGCTTATTAAACCACAATGTGTATATGATGCCAGTTTGTGCACACAGCCTGTTTACTCTGACTTTGTTCCTCCTGCTTCCACAAAGTTAGCATAATGTCTGAATTTGACATCACACAATCACTGAATAATAGATATGGATCAAAAGAGCCATCTAATCCAGCCCCCTGTCAGTGCAGGAATCCCAGGTTAAAGCATCCTGGATAGGTGAACATTTACAAAAACCTTTAGCACAAGAGAATTCACCACCTACCAAGATAGTCTATTCCATCACTGAACAGAAATTAACATCAGGAAGTTCCTTTCTAATGTTTAGCTGGAATCTCCTTTATTTCCCTTAATATGAATTCATTTGTTTGGGTCCTATCCTCTGGAGCATTAGAAAATAACCTTGCTTCATCTTCCACATAACTGCCCCTCAGGTATTTAAAGATGGTATCATATCACCTTTCAGTCTTCTCCAGCCTTACCAACTCTCTCAACCTTTCTTTATAGAACTTGGTTTCCAGGCCCTTTACCATATTGGCTGCTCCCCTGGACACGTTCCAGCTTGTCAATATCCTTCTGAAACTGTGTGCCCACCATGATTTATTATCCCAAAAAAACCAGGATTCATAAGCCAACCACAATTATTATTATTATTATTATTATTATTATTATTTCCCACCTTCCTCCCAATATCAAGGTGGCGCTTACAATTCATAGCAATTCATAATCCTAGGCTCAGATATTATGAAGTCCAAAATCCACAAACAGTGATACCATTATTGGACCAATTCCAAAGCATAAAATATATTAGCTTACTTGCTGTTCACCGCTATGATCTTTGGAATAGCGGTATATAAATAAAACAAATTATTAATTAAAATTATATCATGCAAGCTTTCGAGGCTTCACTTTCTTGTGGATTTTGTTGTATTTTGCTGAATGGCCAACATGGCTATCTCTGAATAAATACACACACACACACACACACACACACGTCATTTTGTGCCTTCAAGTCATTCCTGACTTGTGGTGACCCTAAGGAGAACATATCATGGAGTTTTCAGGGAGATAGAATTAAGTTTCATTTAAGAGGGGACCTGCCTCTGATTATCAGCTATAGGGGACAAAGAGCATGTTGTCTCTAGTCTACTTCCCTGGAGTATTCCTATAGTTAATATCATGAGCAATGTGGCAGGTGAGTAGCTGCACTCACATACTAATTTAAACTAGGAATCCTAGCTTATCAAATTGTAATGCAAACACATTCTGCACTAGTGCATGGAACCAAATTACTCTTGCCTCACTCTTTCTTTTCTTCCACACATGCAAATCACTAAACAAATGAGACATGCGTATATATATATATATATTCCTTCAGATATCATGTTAATATTCCTTTTTTATTAATATTATTTTGGATGTTACATGTCTGTCCTTAATAGTTTAATCTCTTTAAATATGACCACGTTAAAACCTGCCCTCAAAATATAATCCATTTCCATTTTCATTTCCCATGCCATTAGCAATGGCATACACTGGAGGGTGAGTGGGTGGGTATATTTCTATCATATAATTATACAAGACATACACTTGTACACCAAAAAAACACAAACAAACCCCAGATAGGGAGAGCAATTTACATACATTGCACGATAGTGACAGGTTGCTTCAGATTATTTTCCCCCAAGATACACATTAATATTCTGGTCTAATGATCAATACACATGACAGCTCTATGCATTCCTTGTACATTTCTACATACCTGGAGGTTGTGGCAAGTAGGCCCCAATTAATTTTGATCTCTTCTTTTCATAGCCCTTCTGTGTGATGTCACCTGCCAAGGAAAGCAAAAGAAAATCAATAAAATCTTGAATGAAGACACAATCCGGCTGCTCAAATTGAGGTAGCATATGCTTTGCCACTGCGGGACTGTCGGTTTGTCTTGACGACTGTAATGAATGAACAATTGAAAGCACATTACGTTCATTCTGCCTACCAAATTTAATTTACGCTGCAGCCATTTTTGGCAACTAAACACTCAGCATAGTTTTATACCGGCTGAAGGAAGAGTCCAAGAATCAGAGAGGGTTGCGTTGTTGTTTGGATATTCTGCCACACAAAACTACATCAGCTTTCATTACGTTAATCAACAGTAGATTATATAGAATGCTTGGCCCGCTAATGGCTGGCAAAAGACATTACCAATTAGCATTTTCTCCACTATTAATGGGATTCTTTAATCAAGCATGAAGGGTGTACAACAGATTTGGAACCTTTGATGCGCTATTTAAATAACAATATAAACATTTGGCTAAGCATTTAAGCACTACTTCAAGACAAAACCCCAAAGCATCGATGCATTGTACTTTGCAGGATCAAACTGTAAAAAAACAAAACACTATTTCTCTCTTTCCAGAGGAGCAGTTGGGATACATTTTCTGAGGGGCAAAATGAATTTCACAACTAAAAGTTGAGTTGTATGACCAGCAAAGGCGCATGGTTGGGACGATGATTTATTGCTCTTAACAGATCACAAACTTTAAGCATGAGTCAAAAACATAGGGTTATATTAGCTATAAACCCCCAAGGTGTTTTTCCGTTTCACTTTACAGGGGATGAGGAGCTAGATATTTGGTCACTGGTTTTGGTAGCAACTCCATGATTATGCTGTTTCATGCAATTTGAGACTATGTAAGAGGTCCACAGATTGAACACTGCTTGCAGCTCTGTGCATTCATCCCTATCACATAAAAAGAGCTAGCCCTTAACATTCAGTTCACTAAGAAATCTTGCATCGGAAGGAGCTCTGGTTCTTCAATGGATACAGACCTTCCATGCATTCAGACCACCCAATAAGCAATGGAATCTACTCCAGTATTTCTAAGGCCACAGTGACAACCAAATACAACTGAATCTTTTACCTCACAATTGTATCCACAGCTATTTGTGCGTTTCTCCAAAGAACTTCCAGATTGCTTTTTTGTGTAGTAGCTTTCTCAAAAAGATAGACAAGAAACTCCTTTACTTGAGAGTAATTCCCGTGACATACCCACCAATATTTCATACATGGAAACTGGACATGTGTGGCCAAGCAACATCAGAGTGTGGCCAAGTGGGCAAAAGTTATCAATGAGAATGAATAAGCTAGGAAAGGCTGCGGCAGTTTGTTTTTGCTTTACCAGGAATGGCAAGATTCTGCTCTTCCCTGTCCTCTCCCCCAACTGAGTTAACTGAGTGCAAACTACTTTTGCACTTTGCATTCAGTTTGAAGCAACTGACGTAAGACAGGAAGGAGGAAAATCAGAGGAAGAAAAAGAAACTGGGACATTTTAAAAGGAGCTGAAAATGTGGGGCAAAAGAGGGTTAACAGGAAATGTCCCCGTCAAATCATAACAGTTGAAGAATATGCCCACTGGGTTCAGTGGGACTTATCAGTAAACCTGGCTAACCTTATGCAATCCCATAAATATGATCCTTGGCAGCCCAAGAATTTCAGAAACAAAACAGTGGACATCTTGGCAGGGGAGGCTGGCAAGTGGCCTTGGGTCCCATTCAGGGTGACCAGATGTGATAACTTCAATGAGGACATTCAAGAAAAATGCCAGACATTACCAAATTGAAGATAAAACATTAATATGAATATAAATTAATGCTTCTTACTTATATTCAAAATGGAGGACATTTTGAAATTCCTCCTGGACAAAAGGATGAAATGTAGGACATGACCTGGGAAAGGGAGGTGTCTGGTCACCTGGTCCCATCCTGGGAGAAAGTGGGTATATAAATAAAGTAAATAAATAAATACAGTTGTTTATTTTACAGCTCAAGTAGTCATCACAGGTAGTGTTGTCTGGATATTGTTTCAGTCTGATTTATGCCCACTCTGTATGTGTTTTGTTTCTGATGTAGTTTCAGGATTGTCCAGGACAGAATTTGAAGGATTAAGTAAACTTTATCATGAACTCATACAAAGCTTGAGTCAAGATGAATAATTTCAGTATTAAGAAATCTATGTAACAAAGCCAAGCCAAGTAACTACAGTGGATGATTCCGATATACAGGTGATTAAGAACTGGAACTAACGCCTCCTGAAATAACTGGAACTAACACCTCCTGGGAGAAGCGGGAAAATACAAATAAACTTTATTATTATTATTATTATTATTATTATTATTAATGAAAAAGAAATTTTTGTTTTCCTTCCTAGTTCAAATACTACCTATGGTGACAGATAGAAATCAAGTTCTTTATCTACCTTATAATAAGAATAAATATGCTAAGCTGATCGTTAAAATACAGCACATGAAATGGTGCTGCTACACAGATGCACTGCACTTCTTCTTCTCCACCTCCCCTCAATTCCAGTATTTTTGCAGCGCAGATAACTCTGTCAAGCATATTCCTGAGATATGTGTTTATTAAAATATAAGCACACACAAATAAGAAACTCTATCTTACATTCATCTGATAAATTCATTAAAGAAAGCCTCAATTGACCAGAGCATATGTTCTGTCATGCTTGTATTTTACTTTTCAGAACTGCCTTCTGAAATATATTGAAATATATTTTAAAGAATGGATGACAATGAAATAAAACTCATCAATGGTGGCAACACTTCAGCTTATCGCTAACTGTAGAAGAAACAGGAGGAAATATCCTCCGTTTCCTGGCAACCATGCTGGAAGAACCAATAACAAATGAACAGTATATTCCCAGGGATGGTCAGAGCTGTTTGTGTGTGAGAAAATGCATTATGTGAATCAGTCCCTAGACTCACAGTTCCTAGACTATATGCTACGCATAACACAGACAACTAATAATAATTAACTAAGCTGCCACCTGAGATCAGGAAAGAGGAAAGGCACCAAAAAAGAGGACAAAAAGTATACAGAGCTGCATAAAATGTGTGTATGCTAATTTACAGATCCAGATATCAATTTAGAAAAAAAAAATCTGTAACTGAAATAGAAATGCACTATATTTTGACCACAATGGAGAGGAATGTGATCCTGTGAGTCTGCTTAGTCTACTGTCCAGGTGGCAACTGTCAATGGTCAGTCTTTAGGTCCCTGCTGTTCCTTCAAATAGAAAATTGTCTTTTGTATAGTATGACATACATACACCTAGTAGAAACACAGTAACACAAAGGAAGAAACATGTCTTGAATTTGTATTCAAAAAAGTGTGTGGGAGGGACAGAATTATCAGAAATTTTGGAAACATCCTGAGTTTTGGCTCTAGATTGAACCCCAATAGTTCAAATCAATAGGGAGAGATAAAGAATTTCCATCAGCTAACAGCAAGAGTAGAGAATTTTAATGCAAATGGTCCCAGTAAAGATTTGTGTACTAAAGGCTGGTCTTGTCTTCTCTTGAAGGCTAAGCAGGGTCAACCCTGGTTACTATTTGGATGGGAGACCACCAATGAATACTAGGTGCTGTAGGCTATATTTCAGGGAAGGAGCTGGCAAAACCACCTCTGAGTATTCCTTGCCTAAGAAAACTCTTTGAAATTCATGGGATTGCCATAAATCAACAGGCAACTTGAAGGCACACAGTATCCACACACTGAGACAGTAAAATAATAATAATAATAATATGAGCACATCTGCTCTCAAAAATCATATAGCAATCTGTGGATGTTATAAGTTTATGTCTCTCTTCTTTTCCTGAAATCCATTCTATCCTCCACAAACATTCATGTTGCTTTACAACTGGTTCACTGCTGATGACTCAAATTTACTGTCAGCATCTTGGCAAGCTGGAATGAAACAAAACTCCTCATAAAGGAGTGCTATGACTCACTGATTTCTCCCACTGGTGATGCGGTCTCTCTGACTACCCTTCCAAAAGCATGCAAGGAGACAAGGTTTGGAGAAGAAGGTTTGGAGGCAGGTTTGCAGAAGAAGAAAGTTGCGGAATTGCAGAGGTGAAAGAGGAAAAAAGGCATAATGAAAAGACATTTTGCAGCCTAGTGTATGGCTCGGGCCAAGAGCTAAAGATCCGACGAACTGAGTTCTCCACAGACCAAAGAAGGCACTGGATTAGCAAAACAGATCCTGTCCAAACCACTTGGCAAAACACTGTGGACACTGTGGACACGGGGCTATCCTGTAATTCAAACGCAGGGGACCCAGAAAAATCACAGTGTCCGTGCATGTGCCTTCAAGTCTCCTGTTGACTTATGGCAACCCCATGAATTTCATAGGGTTTTCTTAGGCAGGAAATACTCAGAGTTGGTTTTGACAGTTCCTTCCTCTGAAATATAGCCTGCACACTAGGCACGTATAAAACCATAGGCGTTTCAAAGTTGACTCTATAAATCCCAGCTTTAGGAATGAAAATGTGTAATCTAGCACCACAACCCCTTTCCTATGTTATCCAAACAGTGTTTCAGTTTAGCAAAGTTAATCTCATCTGTATTTACAAGGAAAATGTTGGACCTGAAATGTTCAGAGGAATTAATAGGATCTGTGCAGTACCACTGCAGACAATAGTGCAGATCACAACTTCTCTCAGCCTCTGAGAGAGAATTACTGTTGTTTCTTTTTAATCTTATTTAGCTGGTGTGAGTTCCCCTCCTCCAGGACACAGAGGTTTCCTCCTCACTTTTCTTTTTGTTAGACAAACAATGGATAGACAGACAATGACTGTATTCCAACAGCATACAAAGGGAAGGTTGCACTTTACAACAAACTATTTCGGTTCTTCATATATATATATATATATATATATATATATATATATATATATATTACTAAACACTTTTGTCACATTGTGAAAATAAACCAAAACATTTTTGCTGTTCTTCAATCGCATTCCTCGCTAATAAAAACTAAACAGCATTGCAGCATATATTAAAATGCCTTTAAATCTTAAACCTGATAAATATATTATCACTAATACATATCCCATTTGTTTGCACAAAATAACTTTACATTGCATCACATGCCAACCATATATTTTATTAATGACAAAATCGAAAATACAGATAGACGTTTCCTGGATAGAAAGTTTATGAATATTTTTCAGCTTCTTGCTCCCTAATTCCAAATCCAACAGACCAAAATACTCATTTTTCTACTTACCTTAAGGACTCCACAACTTCAAGACATGTTGCATGCCCAAAACATTATCACTGTTTAGAAACTTTGCTGAACTGAGACCAAATATTATAAAACAAAACGGAGGAGGATGAGAGCCAGCAGCCAGCTAGTTGTTGGGTCACATTTTCTAGTATTTTGATAACCAGATGGCAAAACTAAATTGCCACAGTCCTGGCTAAAAGCCAGAACTACAGATGCATTGCTCGAATGTAAATATCCTATACAGGCAGCACTGTGTGGTCCCAACAGTCTTTTGAGAGTTTCCCTAAGAAAGGGGCATTTATAACTGCACGGCTTTTATGGCCTGGATTATTGTAATGTAAACAGAGACTAGTTTAACAGGGAAGCTTTCCATTCTCAACGTTTATTTCGTTATTTGAAGCTTTAACGGACACTTTATGTAATGAAAGCAAATCACTTCCATTTTTGGAATTTTATGGCCATTAGGATCCCTTGCAATGCTGTTTTCTTTCCTTACTTGCTTTATAAGGCTGATGGGTTATCTTTGAAGTGTAGATTATTTTCTTTGTTTCTTTTTTTGCAGCTGCTGGAGAAATCATCTTTCATCTCTCCTCTTGCTACTTAAAAGGTCTAAATTAACACTGACTGTCAGCATCAGCAACAGTAGTTGAATAATACAGATGTTAAAAAATTAAAATGGGGCACAGAATATGCATGCAAAAGGGTGCAGGTATACATATCTTTAAATGTAATCATATGATAAAATGTAATTGAGATAAAGTCAATTATGTCTTGTATACACAACCAGCTCATAGAACAACAGGGACATACTGACCCCCAGAGCCAGCATCATGTGCGTGTTGGAGTAGGATTCTGGAAGTCCAGGGCTGAAATCTTCATTTGACTATGGAAAACCATTGGGCAACCTTGAGCAAGTTACACCATTACAGTCATAGAGAAGGGCAACAGATTTCCCTTGGGGTCATCCTAAGTCAAAAACAACTTGAAGGCACCCAACCACAATCTACCTCCACCATTTTTATATCCCCCTCCCATACACAGTTCATTATTTATTTCACTGCAGAAATTGTTTGGACTGCAGCTCTCAGAATCCTTCAGCCAGTATGATCAACATACAAGCTGGCTGTGGGGTTCTGAAATCTATATGTTAAGAAATAACTTTTCAAAGCTCTGTTTTTTTCAAAGGCTCAACAAACCCTATTTTGAGCAAAATAGGGGAAAAGAAGCATGACTCTTATCAAGCTGCTGGTGGGCTAATACAGGGACGTAGTGAACCACTTTACATCAAAACAGACTACAATACTTGATGTCGTCTACTGATTGGCAACTTTCAAATTACCTGATATCCTCAAAACAAGTAAAAAACACACATGCACACTGCACTGTTGATGTGCTAATATTAGGAAATGAATCTGGGTCCTACCACATTTAAAACTTACTTCCCTAAGAAATTATGCTCCTTCCTTATAGAGGAGCAATTCATTCAGAGAGAGGCTGAGAAAAAACATTTCAGTAATTGGAGTCATGCGTACAGGAAGCTGTTTGAGCATTTTAAGCCACTGCACTACTGTGCTGCTTACCAGGACCAGCAAGAGCCCTCTGTGGTTTGAGGTGGAGATATAGCCAACTTGTTCTATTAGTATTAGTATTAGTATTATGAAGTCGAAGGCTTTCATGGCTGGCATCCATAGTTTTTTTGTGGGTTTTTCGGGCTATGTGGCCATGGTCTAGAAGAGTTTATTCCTGATATTTTGCCAGCATCTGAAGATGTCAGCCACAGATGCTGGCGAAACGTCAGGAATAAACTCTTCTAGAACATGGCCACATAGCCCAACCCCCCAAAAGCCATTATTATTATTATTACTAAATTTGTATCCTGCATCCTGCAGGCAAAGTATGTGTTCTACCACTGAGCTATGGGGCTGCTGGAATTTCTAGATTAGAAACTGTGCTGACAAAAGTTGGTCATAAATTGAACTAACTCAGGCCTGTTACAGACTGCCAAAATAAAGCTGCTTCGGGTCTCTTTGGAGGTATGCTTTTTAAATGATGCATGCATCCTAAGAATCCGGAAGCTGCACCAAAGCTGCACCCCAGTGCTTAGGAATGGAGTGTGGTTTTGGCACAACCTCTGGACTCTTAGGACCCATGCATCATTTAAACAGCATACCTCTAAAGAGACCCAAAGCAGCTTTATTTTGGCAGTCTGTAACAGGCCTCAGAGAGCAAAGCCACAGCTTTAACAAGACTGCTGGAAACTACAGAAGTCCCAGGTTCTTCACCTAAAGGAACTCTGGAAATAAAACCAAGACGATACCTCTTTTCTGAGAATTTGGAAAACATCCACCAGTCCACCTTTTAGGCTAGATCAAAGGTGGGCAACTGTGTAGGGAGCAGGAGTCAGTCTCTTTCTCTAGACCAGGGGTAGGCAACCTTTTTGAGCCGGGGGCCGGGTTGCTGTCCCTCAGACAACTGGGGGACCGAAGCCAAAAAATAAATAATTAAATGATTTTTTAAACATTTAAATAAATAAATAAACCGGGACAAATGTAGGACAACACTTTCAAATGGTGGACACTTTTTTTAAAAAAAGTGGAGGACACGCAAAAAAAATTGCTGATTTTTTTTAAAAAATGTTAATATAAATGCATGTTTCTGAGGCGTCTATAGACAATTGCCCCCCTTGCCCCTGCGCGCGAGGCCAAAAGCCCCGGTGGCAATCGGCGGCAGGACCGGGCTGGGGCCGGTCCCAAGGCCTCGCCGGGCCGCATTCAGCCCACGGGCCGCAGATTGCCAACCCCTGCTCTAGACCACCACTACAGATCACACACCTGACAACAAGCCCATATACCTCAATATTCTTCTACAGTCTCTCTCAATATAGTGGCAGAAATTGACATCCCATCCCTTCCTATCATCTTTTTGAGAGAGGATGCAGTATTTGGTGGCTCTGTAGGATGCTGGGATATTTGTGAGGGGTGTATTTTCACCTATTTCAATGCCTTTAAGGGCTTTCTCGTGGTTTGGAGGCAGAAATTATTTTGGGTTGGTGGAGAGCGTTGACAGAATGATGGGTGTTTCAAGGGCCAAAATGTAGGGTCCAAGGGCCACATGTGACCTTCACTCTTCACTTTGCCCACCCCTGGACTAGATGGACCACCAATATTGTACCACGTGGCCAGTAAATCCCCTCATTTGAAAATAAGCTAAAGCGCTTCATTTCCCTCTCTCTGGCAATCACTGTTCATATACATACCCCCCAAAATGGGAGGCTTTTTTGCTCTGAAATAGAGAAAGGCACCCACAAAGCCTACTATTTTGTCACTTTCACATATTTTCATGTCCTCTTACCTTTTCAAGGCATGTATGGGACTTTTTTCAAACCAGGAAGAAACTGGGCTTTTCCAGCTTTTTGCTCACTTTCCTGTTTTGAAAAAGTAAAAGGCCTGTATAGGCCAAAAATATATATTTCCAAAAGTATCCATCTGGAGGATTGGGATGATATGAGCTATTTGGGGGCATGCAAGAAATTCACCACCCCTGGTATTTCGATATCATGAAGACCTTTGGAGAACTGCAGATAGCCTGTGGGCTATGGTCTACCCAGCTCTAACTTGCTAAAACAGGGACATTTGAAGTTGGCTTGTTTTGGTAAAGACTAATCATAGTCTGTCCAGATTCAGGCATAACGCTAAAGTGTGGCTAGTTAAAAATGGAAGGAGATCTCTCTGATCTTCTAGCCATGCCAGCACAGAGAAAAGGGAAGACCCAATAAGTCTTTCATTCAGAGATAAATCATAGTTATCATTACATGTGAATGCAACAGCTTTCTTCCTCTCTCTTTCCTTTATCCCTTCTGACTTGGATGAAGAGATTCATACCTTCAGTGTGCTTCCTGGGATCACAATGGAATTCAAAATGGGCTCCTAACAGAATTTTGAAGAAAAAAAGCTCAGTCTGCAGAGCTCAATGCAAAAGTGAATGAAATTGCAAGATACTATTAGAATATTCATGATCTACTAATGGATTATTGATGCTGTAGACACTACAGAATCTCCAAAGTCTATTTTTTGATAAATTTGCAAGAACCATGAATTATAACAATTTACTCATTTGTGTAAAAGTAAAGAGCCTTTCAGGTGGGAAATCCTAGTATACCAAGATGCTAACAATGGCTGGAAGCTTGATTTGACTGGGGTGGATAACAGATTAAAATCTTCATCTCAGATTATAAATTCCTCCCTGAGTAATTGGTTTATCTCATAGCAAAAAAAGCTTCTAGTGCATGGGACTCCTGAAGTACAATCCTATGCATGTGTTCAATAAGACGTCCTTCCAAGACAGTATATACAGGACTGCGCACTTAAAGGGCCAGCCCATGCACATCCAAACAAATATGCTATCCACTCAAACCCATTCCAAAACAGATGGAAAAAAAGATTCATGATAGATTTTCCTTCTAGTTCAAGTAGGCAGGTAATTTGTCTTTCAGAGTATAAAAACAATAATATTCCTATTAACTATACGAACCGGTTTTATAAACAATCCTTAGCTAGCCATGGGCATATAAACAGAGAGGATACATACAGAGAGGCAATGCACTTGTTTTGGTCTGGTTTATTCGAATGTTTAACCTATCTTTCCATAACATGGATTTTCTGTAACCTGTGTGAGTCCCCCATATCCAGAATTCTGAAATCTAAAATACTCCAAAAACCAAAACCTTCTTCATGGGTGTCTGAGATAATGAAACCTTTTCTTTTTGATGTTTCAATGTCCACAAACTTTGTTTGAAAATTTCAGTTATATATAATTATACAATAACCAAGATTAGGTCTTTTTTAACCCCACAATTCCACTGCTGTATCATCCCAATGAATGTATTTATATAAACTTTTCTGGCTTCCAAACCAAATTCCAAGTCCTGGCTATCACCTTTAATGGTGTGAATGATGTGGGGATACACCATTTGAAAGATGATCTCTCTGCTTATATGATTCTGCCTGTGCACCCAGTTCTTTGGCAAATGTCTTGTTCTGTCCCCAATCACTGGCAGAAATTCAGCTGATAAATGGTGTATGCATAGTTCCCAACGCAAACATCCAATGACAGGGGTTGCCCAAATGACACACTAAATGTTGTTCTATTGATTCTATTATCCACGGTGATGAAAAACAATGGAGCCTACACCAGTGATGGGAAGAGTTCCAGGGAATAAGCAATTCTGGAACCTATTCCTGTTTTTTTTTAATTACAGTTAAGCGAGAGCCAAGATTCCATTTGGACCATTCCTAGGACATTCTGTAGAAAAATACAAAAAACGTGACTAGGAGAAAACAAAGAGAATGGTGCCGAGAAAAAGGAAGAATTCAGATCCATATGTGAACATGGCTTCACATTAACCTCTTAAATGCAAAATCAGAGCTCATCCGATTAGCACTGCTTAATAGAAGTATGGGAACCAGAAGTGATAATTAAGATGCAGCAAACAGAACAACAAAACATAATATGCTGAAGTGACCCACAGCATGGATTAGTGCAATGAAAAAGCAATTCCCTCTTTAAAAAAATAAATGGAAATCAAATAAAGCTCTTGTAATTGCTTACAAGCCATTGCCTCACCACTACATTTTAAAATAAGGCTTAAGATCTTCTCTTTACCCTGGTGGTAAATGCAGATATCTGCATTTACAATTTTCAAACACAAAATCAACTCAGGTCCAAAACACACTGAATAATCCAATTGGAGATGGCTTTAACTGTCCTGGCTCAGTGCTAGGAATCCTGGGAATTGTAGTTTATTGTGTCACCAGAGCTCTCTGACAGAGAAGGCTAAATGTCTCACAAAACCATAGTTCCCAGAATTCCCTAGCACCCAGGGCAGTTAAAGCGGTCTCAGTCTGGATTATTTCTGCAGTGTGCTTTGGATCTAACAAATGTTATCACTGATATGAAGTGGAAATATTCTATTGTGCAATAAACATTCAATTGGTTTTTTTAAATAAATCAACTGCAATCCTGCAAGCTTGTGTTTTCCCAATAAAGTTCATAGCTATATTTTGTTCCATAGCCCACTTAGATCCATTATGTTCTTGTTCCAATTCCAAAGACAATTGTTGAAATTCCTGTTTTCAGAATGCTCCCGAGATAATAACAGGAAGACTCCTGTAACTTACTATTGATTCTTTCCCTGCAAAGTTTCCTATTAACAGCCAACTTACTGCCATGCCACATTCCATACTAAAGAATTATTGTGTGGAATATTTTAATAAATTAAAATAGGCTAACCAAAGTGGTATGCTGTGAAGTGAATTTTCAACACACTTTACAAACTCTTGCTGGATAATTAAAGACTCCAAGTGCACACTGCTTTGACATGGAAGACATGTGAAGAAAACCATAAAGACAATTCACAAATTTCAGCAGCCATTAACAAATAAACTGATGGTAAATACTGTTTCAATGCTCAACAAAAAGAATGTAAGCCAGTACCACATGCTGCACACTAACACATACAAACAGTAACTGATCTAAAGACAAGTCACACCATATTGATTGCTACTCTTATAGTGGCACACAACTGATGTGACTGACTTCTCCTCTCTTTCTCCATGTTTGTATATAGTGTGAATAGATTATATTTATATTGTTTTACAAGTACACTGCCATGACATCTCATGATAGATGATGGGATACATTCATATATCAATCAATCAATCAATCAATAGACCACAGTTTATTTCTCTTAACCATATTCACGTAAAGAGTAAATGTAAATGTTTTGATTCTCCAATCGTGTCTAACTGTAAGGGGTGGTGCTCATCTCTGTTATTAATTGAAGATCCAGCATTGTAAAGGATGACTTTGTGATCATGTGGCCAGCACAAATGCATTGAATGCTGTTACTTTCACACGCTTTCTGTCTGCTAGTTTGGCAAAAGTTCGGACTAGTGATGGGAGCTCACTCTGTCACATGGGCTTGGTCTCGAACTGCCTAAGCCTATAAATTTTATTTAAAATTTGGTCGAAAAGAACCAGCCCCAAAAACTTAGTACCACTGTAAGTCTTGAACCATAACTCTTAAAAAATGAAGCATCCCCTTCTCTGACTGTTGTGGCAAAAGGCAAAAATTTAGTCCATCTTGGGATGACCTAAAAGAAACATTGAGTTCCCCCTCTCGATTATTTCTGCCATGGCACCACTTCTGGCTTTTTTCAATGCCGGGGGAGAAATATACTAGAGGTGGTGAATCCCCTCAAACAGCGCCAAAAGAGTAGAGGTGGCTGGTGCTGCTTTTAAGTTCTCCTGGAATGGTTGAAGATCGTATTTCACCACTCCACTCAGAGAAAGGATGGTTCCTTTTTTTGATAGGAGTTAATACTGTACCTTAACTCTTGCCTTTGCATCCATTTTGACATGTGTGTGTTTTCTTAGCCCCATCCATGTCTGGTTGCATGGGCCATGTGTGCATTGAGAGTTCAGGTGTGTTACAAACCACCTCATTCCCTTCAACAGCAATACAGATGTACAGTTCAAAATTTATTGGTTCCCATGCAAATATAGTTCTGTTTCACCACTGGATGTGAACAGGAAAGCCCTTGTAGAAAAGAAGCTCTCTGTGTTAAGTAAAGCCTCTGCTGCCAAAGCACAATGAACTGGGATATCTCTGATCCAGTGCAGCAAATATGATCTAGACAAGGATCAATAAGGCTTTCAAGTGGCACTGATATCGACACACGCAACACACTCTTCTGCTGAAATAAATAAAAAGTACTACAGGCTGGATTGTGTCCTAAACTTTCTGCAAGCCCAATACTGTACTTGAGTACCTCTGCTCTAGAAAACTCGGTGGTTAATCAGTGTTATCCTCAAAAATTACATTT
Source organism: Sceloporus undulatus (assembly GCF_019175285.1). Classification (NCBI taxonomy): domain Eukaryota; kingdom Metazoa; phylum Chordata; class Lepidosauria; order Squamata; family Phrynosomatidae; genus Sceloporus; species Sceloporus undulatus. The sequence continues at coordinate 14,187,182 of NC_056527.1, forward strand.
TGTTAACAAAATCAAAGTATTTTAATATCATGTTATTCTGTTATTCAGCATTTTGGGGCAGCTAGATTGGCATTTTGGAGTAGTTTATTCCTTCACACCAACCAGTACAGCAAAATGAAAGATAAATTTTGTAGATTCCCCACAAACAACAGGATACATGTTTTCAACACTTTAAAAGAGCTTAAACTGTAATATAACAGTGACGTGATATTCATCATGCACTGTATTTCTTATATCACATAACAAGTATGTTTGTTCTATATATAAATAGAATGCTGAAGTTATAGTACAGTTGTAGGAAAGCAAAGACTTCAAACAATCTATTACTGGCACTGCAGGTAATGGGATTTTTTTCTCTGCTAGACACATTGTGTTTCATGTCACCTAGTCCCTGAATTATTTAGTGAGTATTTAAAAGAAAGTGTAAGTATTGCAAATACTAAGCTGCAGATAACCTGTTTATTGCGCAATCCCTATTCCCCCCCCCAAAAAAATGGCATAGCCACATCTTATCTAATTATTATAAAGATGTAGCCATAATGAGTATGTAAAATACCTTTGCTATTGAGAGAAAAAAAGAAGTTGGTAGCATAAGCTTTCATAGGACTTTATCTCATTGAGAAAATGGGGGGGTCTTACACAACGAAAATCGCATGAAAATCACGCAATCACGATTAACATTTCCACACGATGTTGTGATTAAAGTGCTATTATCCTGGGAATAAACAGCAATAAACAGCAACAAAACATTCATGGGGAAATCCTGTTATTGCCTGTTTATTCTTGGGATGACGGCTCTTTAATCACGATGTGTGTGAAAATGTTAATTGTGATTGCATGATTTTCACGTGATTTTCTCTGCTTAAACACCCTGATTTTCCCAGTGTGATAAAGTCCCTAGATTTACATCTGCTTCCTCAGATGCAACTTCCTTGTACCTTCATATTGCATCTATCTGCAAGGAAGATGAATCTGAGAAAACAGACCTAAGTCTATGAATAATAATAATAATAAAGTTTGTTTATATTTCCCACCTCTCCGAAGATTGCTCATGATACCAGGTTCTTTCTTTTTTCTTTGTTAGTCTCAAAGGTGCTACAAGATCCTTTTGCATATTTTAAAGATATATATAGTTTCCCTTGGTCAGGGAATATGAATATAGAAGAATAAGATGCATTTCAAATCAACAAGATTCTTTTTTAATGTAGAATTTGCTAATCCAGGCTGCAGAGTTTTCTAAGAAGGGAAATAAATTCATTGCAAGGTAAGTGTTCACCAGGTTATTTTTCTTCACACACTTTAATTGGCTGGGTTTGTCACTGGGTTTAATTTGATAGCTTTGAGGTCCATCACAAAGAAATGGCTACACATAAACACAGATATTCTGTGGTATGTACTATATCTTTCCTCATAAACAGGACTGAATACAGTAGAGTCTTGATTATCTGACATAAATGGGAACGGCTTGTCGTTGGATAACAGAATATGTCGGATAATCCAGACTTCCCTCCTCCCCTTCTCCCCGCGGGTGCCGGCGCTGGAGCAGGCACTGCGTGGGGAAAAGGGAAGGGGACGGGGCTCCCTCCTTTCCCTTCTCCATTCTCGATCCGTTTCAGTCTGGCTTCCACCCACGGCATTCTACAGAGACAGCCCTCACCATGATCTCAAACAATCGTTTACTGGCCAAGGCAAATGGCCTTTACTCTGTTGTCATCCTTCTTGATCTGTCTGCAACCTTTGACACTGTTGATCACTCTCTTCTAGTTGATATACTTTCTGACCTTGGGTTCTCAGACTCTGTTCTCGACTGGTTTCGATCTTATTTGTCTGGCAGATCTTTTGCAGTGGTTGCAGGAGGTCAGACTTCATCTCCTGTTTCCTTATCTGTTGGAGTTCCCCAGGGCTCTGTTCTGGGTCCCCTTCTGTTTTCTCTCTACACACTGTCCTTAGGAAAACTCATCAGCTCTTTTGGTTTTTCCTACCATCTGTATGCCGATGACACCCAGCTGTATCTTTCTGCCCCTAACCTTTCTCCAAGGCTTGAACAGCAAGTTTCATCATGTCTCACAGCTGTTTCGCAGTGGATGTGCCATCGGCGTTTGAAGCTCAACATATCCAAGACGGAGCTTCTGGTCTTTCCTCCTAAGCCCACCCTTCAACACTCCTTTTCTGTCTCTGTGGACAACATTTCTATTCAACCAGTCCAGCAAGCCCGCAGTCTTGGTTTTATCTTTGATTCTTCCCTGTCGTGTATCCCTCAGATCCAGACCACAGCCAAGGCTTGTCAATTCTTTTTGTACAATATTGCCAAAATCCGACCATATCTCTCCGCCTCTACTGCCAAGATCCTGGTCCATGCCCTAGTGATCTCACGACTTGATTACTGTAACGTCCTCCTGGCTGGGCTTCCTCTTTCCCACCTCCATCCTTTAATTTCTCAGCATTCAGCAGCACACACTATCACATCCACCCACCGCTCTGACCACATCTCTCCTGTGTTGGCATCCCTTCACTGGCTCCCCCTCCCTTTCCATATTCAGTACAAGCTCCTACTGTCGACATTTAAAGCCCTCCATGGGCTGCCCCCCCTTATTTATCAGACCTTCTTTCTCCTCACCTTCCCACCAGGGCCCTCCTTTCTGGTAGTCAAGATCTGCTGTCCCAGCCCAGGATTTCCTCTGCCCCATCTCGGATTCGCTCCTTTTCACTCGCTGCCCCTCACTCCTGGAACCTTCTTCCCCCGCGAGCAAGAGCCATCACTTCTTTAACCAGCTTCAAAACAGAGTTGAAGACCATCCTGTTCAGAGATGCGTTCCCAGGCATTGCATAATTGTCGCTTGCTATTTGATGTTCTTTTGGTGCCTGTTTTATCGAATCATTTCCTGTATTGCTATGTATTTTTTATGTATTAGCCTACTAGCCTCACCACCTTTCCCTTCTCCTTTTATGTCATGTCTCTTTAGATTGTAAGCCTGAGGGCAGGGAACCATCTAATTAAAAAGATTGTATGTACAGCGCTGTGTACATTTACAGCGCTTTATAAATAAAGGTTAATAATAATAATAATGATAATGATAATAAGAGGAAGATTTTTTTATAAGACATCAACTTGTGCCTTTAAACTAAACTACTTTAAGTATTTTCTTTAAATGCCTCTAATTACCTGTGATGAACAGAAAAGTAAATAACTCTTTAAAAACAAACAATCACACCTGTAATAGTAACTAACTACCTTTTGGGTGGGAGCTTATAACTACAACTATTTATTTGATAAAAGTAATGCTTAAAACACTGTGCTATAGCTGAGCTGCTATTCTAAAGTAAATCACCCACAACGGCTTTCCCAGAAGTGCAAGGCTGCAAGTTCATATGGCAAAGCTCCTCTCCCATGAAGCACTCCAACATAGACGAAAACAAATTGTCTTGCAATAAAATAGCATAAAGGGAGCATGTGAAAGGTAATTTGTCAATGTCGCATATCTTAATCCCAATAGTCCCATTCTCATTATGGTTTCCGGTGCTGGAATTGTGACCTTGACACCCATTATGTGCTCTCATCTGCAGCTTAGCATGCTTGACTGCCACATAGGTCAATTATTCAAATGGCAAACCAATCAGAATCCAAGCCCCTTGTTCATGTATTGCTATTCCCCATGTCATCCCACAAATAAATGCCAACTTGATGCTTTTCTGGTAAGCCTGGTATAAAGCTACTTCCCTATGTACCTGTAATTTGAATGTACACAATCTATTTGTGGAGAAGAGACCTTTGCTTCCTCTCAACTTTCTTTACCACTCCCACTGTGCCGTGAAATGCATTTGCCATATGTCCCTAGGACACTACACTTTCAATAAGCTATATATAATAACATAGGACAAGATATATAGGGAGTTGTCAGATCCTGTCTAGTGAGGAGAGCAAGATCCTGCAAATAAGACATTATGCTAATAAGATCGTGGGCATGCTAAAGCAGAGACAAATTATAAGCTGAGCCTGCAGCCATCAGATTCCCCCACACTTCTCAGATAAGGGAATCCAATACCCAGATGCCTTTGACAGATCATCTGAACTGGGAATTGTACAATTGCTCTAGATAGTCAGTCTGGATCAACTTAGAAAGAACTGAAGTTCTGACATCTTAAGTCAAACCTAAAGAGGAATCCTTCACAACATCTTTCATTTAGGGTATGTTGTTGTTTGCCTTCAAGTAGATTCCAGTTTATGAGGACCCTAAAGCCTCATAATCATTGGGTTTTCTTGGCAAGATTTAATCAGACGAGATTTGCCATTGCCTGAAGCTGAGAACGTGTGACTCACCCAAGGTCACCCAGTACTCCTTATATTTTGTTCTGTACGTGAAGTATTTGTGTTTTCAAATGAACAATGCAATGCCCAGGCATCCAGCCAGTGATAAGATAAGTACTGTAACCTATTTGTGCCAAAACAAACACCATTCGGTCCAGGGCTATCCAACATAGCTGCTCTCTGTAACGTCTTTCACTGAAATCTATAGCTACTCTCAGCTGAGCTCCATATTCTTCCATTAACTTATGATCGATTTTTTTTTAATATGCTCCTTCAGCCATGAAGGATTTTTCATCAAGTGCACTCATGTCCCAACAGATGTGATGAAATTCTCTGAAACTTCTAGTTGACAAAAGCATTTGAAACACTGACAGAAGCAGCCAACACATGCACTCTCTCTGCATATTCTAGTTCAGCATTCCTGCACCTCCCCACTTCCCTCGTCTTTCCTGAACCCTATTCTCATTTTCAGAAAAGAAAAGACAGACTGTTGTTCCAGGCTACAAAAAGCATGTTTGTAATACTGGCTATCCCAGTATCCCATTTTGGTCAACACAAAAAAATTCAGAGAAAGGGTATAAAGCTCCCTCTGCAAGCTATAGCTTGCAAATCAAACACTGGCCCCAAGAGTTCATAGCCTCTCCTTCCTCAGAAGCAAATTCAACCTCCTAACAATAGTTTTTCACTGACTTTCCACAACTATATTAACTAGTTTCCTTCATATTAACTTAATGTTTGTTAGACTTTCTCATAATTGTTACCAGTTCTTGTATCAAATGTTCTCAGATGGGATTAATAATCCCTACATTTCTGTATAATTTAGCTATTTATAATGTTACCACATTTCCACTATAACTGAGGGGTTTCAAGACGATTTCAAATGATAATTTAAATTGTGGACCAAGATTAATATTAACCATGGTTACTTTCAAGAACATACATATTGGTTTGTAGAGAGGCAGTGCTCCTTCTGCAGTAGGCCAAGAGATAAAACTGTTTTTGCAATAGGTCTTGACATTTGGGTGCATATTCCATTATCTGCTTACATTTAGAAATTTTAATGAAGATGCTGGTTCCATTTTCTCACTAGCAACACAGTTCCCTAATGGATCACCTCTTGGCCTATACTACTGTTGCTCCAAATGTGATTTATGTGGTAATAATGCCACTGCACATACACCCTATGTTTTTTGATATATCACAAGAGTAGAGACTTTTATGGTCCTCCAAAATTTGTGGACTAAAATTCCTGACCCTTCTGATCATGTTGGCTGTCCCTGATGGGAGCTGAAGTCCAACAAAGTCTGGAGGGCTAACAGATTCCCATATAATACATGGTGATGACTTTTTAAGTTATATACCTATATAATAAGAGAAAGTCTGATTAAAGAGGAGCTATGCCAATAGTTAAAACAAATGGACACCAAGGACATGAAGCAATGGATTCAAATCACAGGAAAAGAGATTCCATCTAAACATTAGGAAGAACACCCTGATGGTATGTTTGACAGTGGAATGTACTGCCTCAGAGTGTGGTGGAGTCTCCTTCTTTGGAAGTTTTTAAGCAACCATTGGATGGCCATCTGTCAGTAGTGCTCTGATTGTGTATTCCTGCATGGCAGGAAGTTGGCCTGGCTGGCCCTTGTGGTCTCTTCCAACTCTATCATTCTAAATGTTTTGAAGGCATGCAATACAATACAATAGTGTAAACCATACAGCAGTGTAAGCAACTTTCTTTACAACCAAGAAATGACAAGCATTCAGCACAGTCTTTTTTAAATCTGTGCAAAGAAGTGAGTCTCACCAAAGTCAATAGGGATCAAGCCCAGGCATGGGCTTTACACAAAGGTTATCCAGAACTTCAGCTTAACTTTCATGTCTTCTTTGCTTCCACAGCCCTGGACTGAGGGCTACATAGACTGAAAACTTAATTGCCTCCAAGTGTGATTCTGATGGTCATGAACTGGATCGCCTCAGAGGCCAGACTCTTTGGACAGTATGATGTGCAAATCTAGGACTCTTTTACCAGCCACTCTGTAGCTTTATGTCTATTCTACACACTCCGGCACCATCACTCAAAGCAACCCGACTATGCATTTTAAATGATTTTTTCCTTCCTGCCTTTTATTTCAAGCAAACTTTGCCTACTAAAA